>NC_092258.1:530000-1130000 GCF_036320965.1 Panulirus ornatus | reverse complement strand
CGACAGTCACAGAATCGTAATACACCAGACATGTTACAATTCCCTCCAACTAACTGCTTGCGAATATGCAAAGTTTGTTTGGCTTTTATCTTATCCTGTATCAGCACGCGCACACATACATATACACACACTTTTGTGTGTAGGTGTGTGTGTATGTGAGTGTGTAGTACATTGTGCGAGTGCGAGATGGAAGGGAAGGGTAAGGAGAAGCCATACATATCATCATATGTACACAGACTATATCTCACAATGTGTAACCGAAGGAAAGAGGAAGAGATGTGTCAGGTGGTAAACCTCATTAGCCGACGATGGCTTCCTCGTGGAGGAGCACCGCCACCTCACCCCACACGCCTTCGCTCTTCTCTCCCGCCCACCTACTGTAACTCTCCACTGGCAATAACCCCAATAATGCCACTAAAACTGCCGGCAATAACGCCACTACAATCACCATCTACTAACGTCATTACAATCACCTTGCTCGAGCAGCCGCCCGGCTGTACAAAGCCACACAGACGCAGATAACTATGGAACCGCTACGCACATATGTACGCTCACGGACACGAATTAACATTCCCCTTCCATATACACACAAACACTATCGCAAATTAAAACACAAATACACACTAAACACATATAGATACATGCGTAAAAAAAGAACACTGATAATCAAGACTACGAGGCTGAGTGAGATGTGGGTCAGAGTGGCCCACTTTTGGTGGTGGGTGATGCACCACTCATCCCCTACTTCATACGGGCGAACTAGGTACTTACATACATGCACACGCGCATACAATCACATATAGAAATACTCGCTTGAATTCATTCATACAAATGGAGAGAGAGAGAGAGAGAGAGAGAGAGAGAGAGAGAGAGAGAGAGAGAGAGAGAGAGAGAGAGAGAGAGAGAGAGGGGGGGGATACCCAAGCGAGTGAGAGATAACTGGGAAATATGAAGAAGACAGGTAAGTGTAAGAGCCTGTCTGAAAGCAGTGGCGCGTCTGAGGAGTGGTGACAGTAAAGAGAGGAGACTGCTGAGTGTGTTGGAGAGGTGATGAGCAAGAATTACAGGACTCTGTGGGAGTGAGATGAGTGCAGAATGAGGCAAGTAGTGAGTATGAAGCCAGGGGTCCTGTGAGCAAAACAGGACTAGCGAGTGTGACACATTAACACTGAGTTCAACCGTGAGGACTGACAGCTCTCAGTGCGGCCGACATATTCCCTGATAACAATTGATACGGCCTGATAACAGCATTCACAAACAAGACTGTCAACATTAGGTGTTGTTGTAGCCTATGGGTTTATATTTCTGGGCTGAATGGCGCCTTACAACCCAGCTCTGCCCTAGTGGGTAGGGGGGATTGGGCAGGGAGGAGGTTATACAACGTACTGCTCAAGACTTACGAACAAGACAGAAACTAATTCTAGTTATCATGAGGATTTTTATCAACATCGTACACAATTACAAACAAAAGGATAATTAATCAAATAAATAAATATATCACTTTGCAATGAGGATAATACCCATTTTAAAGAACCAGTAATGAGTGACGTCATACTGAATTAACACGAGAACTTTTCGTATCTACTTACATAAAGATTAAACTGTTTACACTAATGTATGTGAGAATACAGAAGGATATATCAAACGAGGCATGAAATATATTTGTGCCGTCTATTAAATGAGGCTATGAAATACATCTGTGTTGTCTACAGAAAAACTTTGCCTGTTAGACTATGGGTTTACCGGGAACGCCGCTAAACGATCGCTTCTCATTCCTGCTAAATCTATATGCTTCAAGATGAACTTTTTTTTTTTTTTTTTGAATGGGCGAAGTTATGATAGGGGAAGTTTATACTTTTTGCTGATTAATGATGGGTTAGTTCAGGTCGGTGGTTACTGCTCCGATATCTGAACTTTGTCTTGAGTAAGGTAGGGTAGGGTAGGGTAGGGTAGCATAGGGTCTATTACCTAACACAATTCATTAAACAAACGATATCGTAACTTTCAACCTCTGCTTTCTCTTTCCCCTCTTCGTAAAAGCTCGTCGTAAGTACTCGTTAAGAAAGTAGGTTCTTTCTCTATCAAGGAACCTTTGCATTTTGAAGTAATTTCACTTACTTGTTTGTATCTTTAAAAACTAATATATTTCTGACGAATTAATATATCTGTAATTAATTTCAGGAGACTTACCATTCCCATGGTCTCCACAAAGGCCCACATTTCGCAGCATCTCTACGCTATCGTATGTTTTACACCTTTTTAGATTATCCATAATCTATTTCGTCCAGCTCTTAGTTTTGCTTGAATCTATTCATTGTCACAACCTCGGAAACAGGGTGAAGCTTGATAGCACTACGATGCGGCCTCACTGAACCTTCCGAGTGGATGATCCAATGTATTTCACTTTGTCTCTGGAGACAAACAGGACGAAAGATGTTGACGCGCCTAACATACCCAACCCTTAACTGAGCCCATTCAGCTATACTACGATGATTCGACATCTGATCACTACGACACAACACTATATACAACGGTGAGTTGCTTGTGCAGACCTGGTGCAGTCTTTGGGGGTCTTCACCCCCACAGCCCGGGCTGGGCCGAGGCTTTTGTTTCCTGAGCACGATGACCTAATGTCAGGCATATTCATTCGGGGTCAGATTGAGGACGAGACTAATCATGCCCAAGATTGATACCGTCTTGTTCAAGGATCGTACCGTTGTTCTCAAAAATTCAAAATGTCAATAAACAAAACCGAAAACATAAAAAAAAAAAGCTAACACCATAATCGGAAGTCATGCTTGGTACTGTATTCTCGCGTGTTACAATCTTCCATCCGATGACTCCTTCCGTAGCTACGATCTGACCGTAACAGCATCGCACATTTCCAGCTGCAGCGACAAGAAATTACGGGCATTAAAGACAATAATACATTAAGAAAACCTCAATAATATTTGATGGTATGAAGTTGAAGCAACATTGCGCCGGTCCACGACCTGCAGCCTTCAAGATATGAGCGATACAGATTCTCCACAAGAGCAAGCATAGTGCCAAGAGTGGCTCTCTATGTTCAGAACGACATAATAGCTTGAGCCAACATGCTCATCGTGACCCTGTGTGTTCCTTCATACTCCAGGGCTGCTGCAAGACGTCTTTGGTGTTCTTTGTCTCAGGTACGACAGAATAATATACTTTTCTTGGCGCTTATCAGGAAGACGAGAATAAAAATACGCAAAAATGGAATGATCAGACATCCTGATCAAATTACGCGGTCGATATATTGCAGACAGCGTTTCACAAAATTACAGTGAAGAGCTGAAGCCTGCTTCAACCTTGAGCACAGAGATACGATATCTCGCCACAATTCTTTATGATGGTTACTTTTCACATGAACTTTATATTTCGGGTTACAGACCTCGCCATCATACCCATAGATAACATCGTCCTGCTAAAGAAGTTAAAAAGTTGATACCTTCTATGGACGATGGTTCAATTTCTCTTCAGAGTAAAAGTTTGAGATACAGTGGACAGAAACCTACAGTTCACCTGCCGAACAGAAGCTCAGCGAAAGGTTACCCTATGATGTAATATAAAACCACATATCATGTGTGATAATGGCTGGCCTTAAATACTGGGTGCAGCCGCCATGGGTAACACTACCGCCCAACGGTACTGACTCCAACTTGTGGTCTATGCCATTAGTCCTTCACAACTTCTGCGGCAACATAATACTGTGATACCTCGCACGCTTCAGGTCGTGCTGAGATATTCATTGATACTATCACAATAATAATTTACATCCTCTTTTTGCGATATTCAGATAGTGTGGGGAAGACCGGAAGATGGTAGTGATGAGTCATAGTTTCCATCACTCAGTAGTAGGGAACTTGGCCTTTGGCGTTACTATGGACCAAGCGGACCCCTAGCTACCTATCTACCTGCTTAAGGCTTCATAAGGCTAGTGTAAAACAGGCCCGCGCCACATGGGTAACCCCTAGACACAAGTATCAAGGACCAAACCGGTCGCTTCGAGCCACTGTTAGCCCCAGCCGCTTCAGTACGAACACGCGGGCAAAGACTCTGCTGGACAATGTCCTTTAACACTTGAGGGAATCAATTCTGGCAGTAAATGGAACAAACAGCATACCAGGAAAGTTGCTCAAAAGATACTCCAGTCCAGATCTGAGTATATCTTGTGCTCGTCTCACGCCGACACAACTCTAACCCACCTCAAGATAAAACAACACTAGCTTCTATCTGCAGTAGCTTTATATAGTTGTATTTAATATCACTACGATCACAAAATATTTTTGAGTGTTGTGGTTACAATCGTTAGGTTAATACACAACCAAGAATTGTGTTTGTTCTAACTCATCTGTACATACAGGGGAGTTTTACACTCATGGGCCCCGCCTCTAAATCCAGTTTCATTATGATACAGTTCCTTGACATTTTTACTGGTAGTCAGACTCACGTGCTATTGTCTCAGTTTGTTCAAGTTTCTGTACACTGCTTTTGACTGACTAACAGTTGCACCTTCCTAGTCTTGAGTTTCTTGTTAACAAAGAAATGTTCTACATTTCTATGTTAATGTCGTTATGACCTCATGAAAATATATATGCAGCTATCACGTCTCCTTTTACTTTTCTTTCTTCCAATGTGGGAAGATGGAAGGTTACCTCCAGTCTTCATGGCTTATTTAATTCAATTCTGGTATCATTCTTGCTGCATTCCTTTGGACCCTTTCTAACTTCTATGAGGCTCAATATATTGCAGCATCCTCCAGCTTGGGCTAAATGTAAGTTGTGTATATCTTCTTGAATATTCCAGTCCATGAACTTGATGGCAGTTTTGACAATAACAAAGATATAATCTTCTCCCTCACGATCTTTTTCACATGGTGCTCTCGTAATAAGTTTCGTGTGATGTCACCTAGGTCTCTCGTACACTTCGACTCGTGATTGATTTTTTCCCGATAAAGTATTCACCATTTGGTTGGTTGGGGCCAGTTCCTATCTTCGTGACTTTACATTTTCCAGGACAATTTCATTAGCCATTTATTCGACTACTGCATATTGTCTCAGCTGCTTTGTAATAAACCGCAGTCATTGTTGCTTCGCACTTCTTTTATTATTAGTAACTTCAGGCAAACATACTGATGTATGAATCCACCTCGTCTGGCAAATCATTTATGTAGCAATGAGCTCTGGGAGGCTCCACTTCACACGAGCCCAACTTGAGAAGGGAACCTTGACCTATGCTCTCTGTGCCTTCCCAGTTTGGTACATATTAGTCCATATGAGCAGCCTTCCTCTACACCCCAGCTTGGATGTTTAGTACTGTGACGGTCCAGGGATATATAAACTATCCACCTATCCCTTTTTTCGTGGATGTTGCGCATTTGCTAATAAAAATTCTAGAAATTATCACGTAGGATAATTATCCTTTCGAATACACACTGTCTACCATTTAGGTAGTTTATGCCAGTCATGTACTCCAGTAACTGCCTTCTGATTACGTTTGCTTGTATCCTCCAGGTGTGTGTGTGTGTGTGTGTGTGTGCAGGTGTGAGCACAAACATCTGCCATGAAGCCCCTCGCTGGCAACTGGCAAGTCAAGCCAGCACTACCGTCACACTACACTCGGCTGATGAGCGACGGCTGAAGCCACAAGTGACACGCCCTCCATACTAGTAAAGGTGAGTGTGCCCTGAGGTATCAATGGGTATGTGATCTGCACCAAGATGTGTACGGTTATCCTAAGTAAAACTTAACACCTACCAGCAGAAGCAGTGAAAAAAAAAAAAAATGTAAAAGCTTAGAGATCAGCGTTGGAGATGCTTGACTAAGTCTCCGGTTATCAAAGGACCTAGCGATGTTTCCTGTGTAAGTACATCGACACTTTATATATATTAATATTCTGATACACGGTTTAAAAGAACAGTAGTGAACTTACACATAAAGGATGAGTCACACAGGATTTATCACGTTCCTAAATTTCCAATATTTTCTAGCCTACTCTCCATTACCACACTTCCAAGAACCTTCCACCAAAACCTTTGCAAATTCTTCAGTCCCAGCACGCCGTCCCTCCGGACAACGATCATGAAATAACACATATCTATCTTCAGCCACCCAGCCTGGCTTTGTTGACGGCTTGAAAAGTTTTAAAAAAATACTGTACAGTAATAATGTGCAACATATTCATGATTTTCAGTCGAATGAATGTTGTTATTCTAACAAATTATTCATTTGAGAATATTATACTGCTAACCTTCCCAACAACAGATTTCTTTTTGGATCAATAAACGAGAGACAAAAGCATGCTCTTCTTACGGGCATCTCGGATAGATGGTTAGATAATAAATATAGAAAAAAGATAAGAAAAAAAGAATACGGAAGGAATTAATTCTTGCTCCTCAGATGTTTGTACACTCAACTTTTAAACTTAATAGATCGAAAGGTTATGGGAAAAGGTAGACAAAAGATGGAAAAGAATTCCATTTTCGTTTTATGGTAAAATGAAAAGTGGTTTCTTAAAGGTAAATCCTTATGTAACTAATATCCACATAGACAATGAGGGAGCCATTGTAATAACACTTAATGCAGAATGAAGCGATCTCAGCCTTCCTTACGTATGGTTCAAAAGTCTGATACTACTTGAGAAAACTCTTCACAAAAATACACATATACAACTGCCTCGTACTGCCTACATCAAACTTTTCCTTTTTGAAATGATGACATACAAACTGTATGGAATGAATGCATACCCTAAAACATGTCTGCAAGAGCAGAAGGATCAAGTAACACCTGCTATCGTGCTGCGCGCCGCCCGGTGTGGCAACGCAACCTGTAATCCTACCAAAATGTGGAGGCTCACGCGCACCACCAACCCAGCCGCCGCCACCACAACCCCGTCCTTCTTCCAACTGCTATTCTGCAACATTATTACCGCCAGCTCTGTCGTCTAGTCCTAGTGAGTTTCTGCGTCATTACACTGTACCGTGGGCAGGCGGCAGAGGAAATTACAACATAGGAATACGCAGTGAACTCAGTCCCAACTGTGCGTTTACATGCGTATGCATTTTCGGTTAATTACACATCATGAGTTATAATGAAAGCAACAACTCCTGCACCATATGCTTTTACATTAGGTACATCAATAGCATTCAGTTGTTGGAAAGTTCAATTTATACAGGCCGGTTACGATGAATATTTCTGGATAAGTTTGTAATTTTTCCAATATCCTACATCGGTAGTGAAAAAACAGTCGATTTCTTCATGGAGCAAACTCCTTTCCATATCGATAACAGGAAAACTTGCAAAAATAGATGATAATGTGGGGCAAACGCTACCAATTTATGCCCTGATGGGAACAACCGCCAGCAGAGTGAGAAAGGCGTATCCCATGAAACCTGTACTCCAACCGTCACTTGTCTCGGGACACTTCTCTTAGTTGCCAGTTTGTGAATTTGAAGTGATTATGCTTATCTAGAATGGTTGTACATACAAACATATACGAAGAGACCCTGAGTTTAGGTGTTACATCTTAGATGAATACACACAAGTATCAGTATTGTTGACGTCATGCAACTCAACCCCACTCTGAGACGCTCAGTAAGACTCGCACAGTTTGCTCGTCATCATGGTGATCGTCTCACTGATCAATCCATTCAAAACAACGGTTCGACCCTTGAGATCGACGGTACGACCTTAAGTATGAAACAAAGTGGTATAATTCTTGAGTCAGCGGTATGACTACTGAAAACGACGGAATAACCACTTGAGTATAACTTGGCCTTTAACCTGACTGTGCAGATCGCACAGGAGCAGGTCAGGTCACCCTATCATACCCAATGGATCGTACCGTTCAAGAGCCGTGCTGTCCAGCTTAAGTACTGTAAACCGTCATGCTCGAGGTCTTACGAAACATCCCCAGATAGCTGGTTAGATAAATAGGTTTGTCCAAGATACAATGGCCATCGATTACTAAACGGTCATTCATTTATAAATGATTATATACAATTCAAATATCTTATGCAAAATTGTTTCTCCTTCCTAGCGAGGTAGATAGGGTCCGGAATAGACGAAAGACCGCCGCATTTATAGGCATCCAATCTCTAACTGTCATGTATCCCGCATGGAAAACAAGAGCCCACCATCCAGTTTAGCCCCACAATAGGTAATACATAAGTGATTGCATCATTCCTAAGGATTACTTCCACAATGACTAAAAACTTCCCAGGGATATAAATGAAGATTGCGCTAACTGTAGCCAACAATACAACATTTTTCATGGAGAGTAATGGTGGGGGGAAAAAAATGAGGGTTTGGTGCAGCTAAGTAACGATAAACAAAAATCCAGACTGAAATTCATCATGATCAACTGACAACACGAGGCGAGAGTCTGAGTCAAGTTAGGAGACAAGTTACCTTCCGTCACCTCGTAGTGCACCACCAGCTACAGCTACAAGCGGACCTCGTAGTGCACCACCAGCTACAGCTACAAGCGGACCAAACAGACGCTTCTCTGTCCCACTCAGTACACTACTACCGTCTACGGGCACAAGCAGACCCACAAGACGCTCCTCCGTCCCTCCTAGAGAATCACTACCGTCTACAGCCACGAGCAGACTCACCGGACCCTCCTTTCTGCCTCCCAGTGCACCACTTCTGTATACAACCGCTGACGAACACGTTCCCCTTACTCCCCTAACTCCGTTCAAAACATAATATTCAAGGTCGGACGAAAGTAAACAACTTTTATATCAGACAAGAACCTTAAACAAACCATGTTTTCTTTTCTTCTTATTTCCATGACTGGTCATTTCGTGAAACATGTGCTTATGCAGTAGCTAGAGATAACGGTATTTGTTTTATCTAAGTTACTATTCACGATTCGAAATCTAGGTGGTGGGTATGTGAAGGGGGATTTACCTTTCATAACCTATACGGTATCCACGAAAATGTGCCATCCAAATGGACTCACTGTGGGTCCTGTAAAATCCTCTGTAAACAACTATATGTCGTGCTAATTTTCCGTTACATACGAGTGAAAATCACCCTAATTATGTATTCTTGTGTAGTAACAGTAAAGAAAAAGAAACGAAGTAAATAAAAGTGCTCGACTGCCTTCTTCAGAACACCAACACTTTCCACACGTGTTCACGCAGACAGCATAGCTTCTAACGCTTTCTCAGCATGTTCCCTGGTCACTAACACGACGGGTATCGACAAGTCCTCGGTGCAGATCATCGATCTGCATTCAAGGACATTCGTCTTTTCTGGAACAACTTTTCTTCAAACAAAAGTTTGAGTTCTAAATAAAGGATGTTAAAAAGTAAATTTGATGCGATGATATAGGATGATATCCAATACAGACAGTTTATGTCGCCTGCCAACACAGCAGGAGAAAGCCCAGGGCTGCCGGCCTAAACAAGGAAGGACCTTGAGCAGGAAAAGGAGCATTCCCACATGCTACTGACCCCACCCGTATTCTATAGAGCCAGCGTTAAGATTGTATGCATTATTTCTGTGTACATACGTATAACCTTTGGCACACCAGTTATTTCAATTAATCGTCCTATACCATCATCATTATGATTATAGACTTTTAGCAAAGTCAGAACAGCACTCCAGAGAGTAATTAAACCCAACATAACGTAATCGAAGTAAACCAAATGTAAAAACAGAGACAACGTAAGGTAACAGGTAAATCCACCGCATCGTGACAAACTAAAAACGTACCAAACTAAATATGACATTTAAACTAAACATGCCGTAACCTATCGACACAAAGCATTGTATATATATATATATATATATATATATATATATATATATATATATATATATATATATATAATATATATATATATATATATATATATATATATATATATATATATATATATATATATATATATATATACTTTTTTATACCACTCTTAATTGATTTTACGGGGACACAGATGTCCTACAACGATCGAGTTCCCGAATCCGGTATGGAAGCAGACGACACTCAGCAAGTCAATCAATACACTCACGATGCTTACAGCAGCCCCAAGCACTCACAACGGAACTCATACTTGAGCCCCGTCACCAACTCGACTCGGCTACAAAACACACTAAAGAAATCCTGACCATCTATGGAAGAAAAAAAAAAAAAAAATCGAGCGTAATCTGTTCACTTCGCTTAAATTTGTATAAATACATGACGCTTCAATTTGTTCGATATATGAATGTGACGTTGTTATTTCATCTGATGTCACTACGAAACAAATTTATCACACCACCTTCCAAATAACTCAAACTTTCAACAACTGGACCACTGAAGACTACCAGTCTTCAAGACTCATTCGAACATCTTAAACAGTCATCTAGGGCATGATGACCCATCACTCCATTCATTCATGTGAAATCTTCTGAATATTGTATGACCCCCCCCCCCCCCAGTCCAACCTATCCGTCTTGAAATTATATTTGATTAACGGCCGTGATACTGGCACGGTGTCCAGCCACTGCCTCCTGACGATGTCATGCTGGCCCTTTAAGTAAAACTATGAATTCACTCCCTTTTTACATCTATGATTACTCGTCCAAGTGCACTGCCGTGATGTCCTCTGGTAGTTTAAATTCTTAGGCACGAAAGTACGACCCCTCAATCACGACGGTATGAACCTTGGGTGGAATGGCGCGGCCTCAGAATCAAATATTACTCCATCAAACCATTAGTCGTACCATCAAGCTAAAGAGGTTCAATAGCTGCCAGAGGTGACCATTGGGAACATGGTTTAAACACATCCCTGAGGATTCTCAGGGATCTTTCTAGTCACCAGTCTCAGGATCCTGCCACACGAACAGAAACGCTCGATCTGTCATCACACCCTCACTGTCAAGGATATCTGGTACGGTTTCACTTTTACGTGAGTAAATACAGTGAAACAGTAAATTGGATGTGGATAACAAAAGTCTAAACTTTCTTAACATCAGTCGACATTTATCCACCATTCTATGTTTATATCACGGGAATAATTTTTCTGAATACACTTTTGTAAATTTTCTAAAAGGTGTGGCAGCCTGGTAGCAGAAGTCGATCCAGCCGGGTAGTTCCTAGGACGGAGGTATACATAAGAGGGCCAGCGAGTCAGCCGGGAGAGTATCAACAAGGAACAGGTTCTTCACCTAGCGGGTCCAAGTTCCCAGTTCACCACACTGGCGCCTGTTGCTGCTTCACAACAGCAGGTCATACGTCAATAACCTTTTGAGTTGTACTCAGTGGAAGTAGAGATTTGGCAAATGAAGTTTGAAAGATATGTAATCTTACAGCAGCAGCTTCAAGTAACAATAAAAATGATAACGCATTGGCTGGATACATGAACCATGATATATAATCATCGGCCAGGTCGTCGTCGTAAACGATCAAACCACACTTAACACCTTTGCCTAAATAATCATTGATTATGTTTTTATGCCCTATGTAAGTGCAACATGAAAGCTTAAACTGCAGACATAAGCCAGAACGATCTTGGGCACAATATGCAAGGGCTTCATGTAAACTAAAATAATTCTAAGCAACATGCATTTCATAATTTCATTTAAGACCATACTTATACTGAAGAGTGGGTTGTCGTCAGAGTGAAAATCACTACAATGTAGAGAGTTACAGATGGTGAGAACGCCGGTGTCTCTGATGAGCGAATCAAGCCAGTATCCTCTCGACATCTCTACCGTCGTCAAAAGCCGTCCACGCCCGACCTGCCAACTGTACACACAAACTGTCATCGAGGTTCTTATAATGCAAGCTGTCCCGGTTCCCACAGTGCGTAGTTTCATGCACCTACAGTTATACCTACAGCCAGCCTAATACCATTTCCTACTGACATGTTATACATAAATGGCAGCCTACTATCTCCGCCCACTACCTGTACTGCAGCAGAGAAACGCTGACCAATACTTTCCCGGTAAGCTCCTCTTGTCTTCAATATGCTATATCAGTAAATAACTATGATCCCACGCGTAGTTTTACAAGAGTTTCTGCAAAATATTCTCAAATAATCATAAAGACACTCAGATCCAGAACTACTTCCGACCTCTACTGGTGTGGCTTTACGTCACAAAAGTTCAAAGTGCCTCTATCAACATGCGTTCGATAATTTCATCTTTTCGTGCTGCATCATTAGATCGATCTGTTGTGAAATCAACGAAAAATATCATCATAAGGACACTAGCCAAAATTTGCATATACAAGTGGTTTTCGTAAGCTCAAGCCATAGACGGGGCAACCTAGGTCATGGATAGTCCAATGAAAATAAAATAAAAACAAAAGTTGGAGTGGACAGTCTTGTGGGCACAGGCACCTTCAATATTGCACTGTGCACTGCAGCAAAGGCCAGCCACATGCTTGGGCGGGTACTACTGCTGCCTTACTGTTGGCGCGCTCTGGGCCTCTGGCAACGTCTGCCGCAGCCTCGCCCGCCCGCCAGCAACGCCAACACTCGCGCACACATTTACACACACACACACACACACACACACACACACACATATATATATATATATATATATATATATATATATATATATATATATATATATATATATATATATATATATATATATATATATGAACGATTAACATCAAAAACCCCTTTATCAAATCAGGCATAAGCTACTCATAAGCACTATTGATCTGGCATTATACGATAGCCTACAAACTGTTTCATGCGCAACACATTGACCTACTCTGACACATGGAACACTGACGAGTTAGTGTCGCAACAGATTAGACTAGACTACTTTGGCTCAAGTATCACAAGAACGTTCGTACCGCAAAACCACGGGTGACACTGGCTCCACTATCGCAAGAACGTTCGTTAACAAACGATAGGTTCGAGAAGCAATACAGGCTACTAACTCATTCAACTGATTCGTGCATCACTACGACGTTACAAAGGCTGACTCATGCATCACCACTACCTTCGTTCACCACTACGTTCACTTTGCAACACTCGACTCATGCATCACTGCCACGTTCGTGTTGCAAAACACTACTCCGGGATCACCATTTTAACCTTACTGCTTCAACGCTGTGAAGTTATTCCTGCACCATCTAAATATATCTAGTAAAGATATATACTTTTCATTTACATATATACATATATATATATATATAAATATATATATATATATATATATATATATATATATATATATATATATATATATATATATATCGCATAGAGTGCGTTATTTTCCTTCTCGTGAACGAACTTTACCCATATCTTTCAGACCAAGGAAGCTAACTTTTGCGCGTCTTGAGCGCCCTTGTTCATTGTGTGATGTTTGCCATAAACCAAGCCTGTTCACTGTGAGGGATCCATACATGCTCTAATTGTATATATCCTTTACAAGTGAAGCACATTCACTGTAAAAGGGTCAGGGTCATTACAAGAGCTTCTTCCTACTGGATAAGACCGGGTAAGGGTTCCTGCAAGGACTAAGCCTTGTTCGCAGTAAATGAACAGGGAATAATGTTCAGGTACAGTGAGCCTCTATCTAATGACGGTGCTTTAAGATCACATCAGTAACTTACACTCCGAGAGTACTGCGTTCACAGAAGACAAGCAATTATTACCATGTGGGCACAAACTTCTAAAGAATGGATAAGTTCAATGAACCCAAGCATCAATATGAAAGATATAAACTTGCCAACCAACATACGAATATAGAATTTTAAGCTGTACTCAAGCAATTGAGATATATAACAATTCAAATACACAAACAGATTCATAACAGTGATTAACTTGATAAGTCTGACCACACTCGTGAATAATCATGGAACAAATCAAGTGACTAAAAGCATCTATAGTCAGGCAACACGCCTTCCTCATTCTCACTTCCCCGAACAATCACAAACTCTTATAGCCCAATTCACAATATCAGCGCTGCATCAAATACTTCATAGCAATTATTATAATAAATCATAGAGATGCTTATCAAAATGCATGTAAATGATAACAGGGAAAGGTATACTGGACACAGCCAAGGCTTTGAAAACTAAAAAGGGGTTAATCTTTCCGTAAAGGGAAATATGACGTACGAGACTACAACTAACCCATTTCTAACGAAATGCTAGCGATAAAATACGATATGTCTTGTTGCGAAAGACATAACTGAATCTAATGTCAGCTGTACACTTATGTTATAATTGATATAGATCCAACAATTGCTAATATTTGCCAGTTGTATTAAACTTAAAATTAATTGCTCCCATTTCTGACGACCTGTCCTCAGAGGTGGCAACTTCCTTTGCGTTGCTGTTTCGCGATCTTCGTCTACGTGACTTAAGATAAAGCACTGAATATCTTCCTTGACTGTTAACTATAGGAACGAAATTTAGGTGAAGGATGGATAGAAAGGAGTCGTCTTATCGAGGACCACCTTGCCTGAAAGAGGTCTATCATATCTCTGCTCCTGCGTGGAGTGTAGCCTCGAAGCTGCAGGAGCCCTATAAAAAAAAAGGGTCCTATTGTATATATATATACGGGTTATCCTTCCAAAGTCATACGTTTTCTGTTATGACTATTGCAACGCCATCTATGGTAAACCAGTTTTACATATTAACAATTAGTTTCGATTACGTTTTAGACAACTGAAACCTTCAGGAGATGAATGGTACTTAAATCTGGAAGGTGTCGATGCGTAACGGCGAGCACAGATCATGTGACTTGGAAGAGAAAGTTGCTCATATTAACTTGCATTCCTGGCCATGAGTGGCGTTGTGCCCAGCCTGACGCTCCTGCACACTATGTGCGACCTGAGTATTGATCAGTCTCTAAACGTTATTCTGATTAAATTTACAATGAAGCTTCGAACATCGAAACATAAAACATTCTTTCAATGGAATACTGAATTAGTGGAGAACAAGGTATGACTTCAGCAGCATTAAAACAATATCACTTTAGGTACAAAATTTTACAGCAACTCGCATGGTGGTTTCACCATAAATTCTATCATGTCGCATAACAGTATCGATATGATTCCATATATTTCACCACATCATCACACTATATAATGTTACATGGCAGTATCGATGTTTCTTTATATAAGATCTTATCCTGTAAGACTATTTCTAGTATATCCAAGTTTGTCCCTCTTGCTCATTATGCCTATGGTTAAAAACCTCTATTCCTTTATACCTTGCCAATAACAACAGTTTAAATACTGCTTTGTTTAAATTGCTCGGATACAAGAGATGGTCAAAGCCAGAATCTTTGAGTAACCTGATATGAATTTCCTCTAACACCCATAAAAATATAATAATAGCATACGTTCTTTAAACGTGATGCAAGGTTAAACAGGTACACCAAAACGAACTTCTCTCCTGTTCCAATACTGTAAACCTGAGTACTTCATATGCACACAAAAAGTATTATATATATATATATATATATATATATATATATATATATATATATATATATATATATATATTGCCAAAAGAGCAATATTCTCATCCACCAGCTGCTGTAACACCAAAGAAGTAAAGGGCATCGACCCTCGTCCTATGCTAGATCGCGAGATCCAAGCGACCTCTGGCAGCTTCCCTGGGATTAATTAGCGCTGTTCAACAAACTCACATCCATAATTGTGCAAAATGATAAAGCTTACCAGCATTGTTAAAAATACTAAAGCTAAATATAACTATAACTTGTGTGCACTGGCCACAAACACCAATAAAAACAATGTAGATTGGGTCAGACATCGTTTCTTCAGAAAAGATTCTTCTTTACAGCTTAGAAAAATATATATAACATAGATGCAAGCGAAGCATGGGCCATCAGGGACATCCAATGACGTTCCATCACTTGGATCACTTACACAATACAATGAAGCATTATATAACAAAGTGCAGTCTTGTCAGGAGCATTTAAAAAAGACCTGAGTAACACCAGATTTTTTTCATAGATAATGGTCCTTTGGAAATTTAAATGTATACATCCCAGTGAATACGGGAGAATGAACACTGCTTACGTATCTCCTGCTTGTCGTAGAAGGCGACAAAGAGGGTGGGAGCAGGGAGCTGGGAGTTCTTCCCTCCTGTATTTCTTTCCAAAAGGGGAACAAAGTAAAGAGCCAAAAGAGGATCTTTTTTCCTCTAAGGCTCAGTCATCAGTTCTGGATGCTACCTTGTTCACGAAAGAAATAGTGAACAAGCATGAACATAATATATACTTGCTTGCCTTCATTTATTCCTGGTGCCACCCCGCCCCACAGGAAACAGCATTGCCCCACAGGAAACAGCATTGCCACCCCCTGCTTCAGCAAGGTAGTGCCAGGAAAACAGACAAAAAAAAGGCCACATTTGTTTACACTCGGTCTCTAGCTGTCATGTGTAATGCAACAAAACCACAACTCCGTATAGAAGACACACAAACCTTTCCAAGGGTTACCCCAGATGTTCACATGCCATGGTTCAGTCCACTGACAGTAAATCGACCCCAGTATACTACATCATTCCAATCCACTCTATTCCTTACATGCCTCTCACCCTCCTGCATGTTCAGGCCCTGATTGCACAAAAATCTTTTTCACTCCATCCTTCCACCTCCAATTTGGTCTCCCAGTTCTTGTACCCTCCACCTCTGATATATATATCCTCTTTGTCAACCTTTCCTCACTCATTCTCTCCATATGTCCAAACCATTTCAACATACCATCTTCTGCTCTCTCAACCACACTCTTTTTATTACCAAACATCTCTCTTATCCTTTCAATAATTACTTGATCAAACCACTTCACACCACACATTGTCCTCAAACATATTTCTAACACACCCATCCTCCTCTGTATAACCCTATCTACATGCCTTGCAACCATATAACCTTGTTGGAACTACTATTCCTTCAAATATACCCATTTTTGCTCTTCGAGAGAACGTACGTTCTCTCTACACATTCTTCATTGCTCAAAGAACCTTTGCCCCCTTCCCCCACCCTGTGACTCACTTTCACTTCCATGGTTCCATTCACAGCTAAGTCCACTCCCAGATATCTAAAACACTTCACTTCCTCCACTTTTCTCCATTCAAACTCACATCCCACCTAACTTGTCCCTCAACCCTATTGAACCTAATAACCTTGCTCTTATTCACAATTACTCTCAACTTTTTCCTTTCACACACTTTTCTAAACTCAGTCATCAACTTCTGCAGTTTCTCAATTGAATCAACCACCAGTGCTGTATCATCGATGAGCAACAACTGACGTACTTCCCAGGCCCTCTCATCCCCAACAGACTGCATACTCGCTCCTCTCTCTAAGACTCTTGCATTAACTCCCTAACCACCCGATCATAAACACATTAAACAACTATGGGGACATCACACCCATGCCATAGACCAACCTTCACTGGGAACCAATCACTCTCCTCTCTTCCTACTTGTATACATGCCTCACACCCTTGATAAAAACTTCTCACTGCTTCTAACAGCTTACCTTCCACACCATATACTCTTAACACCTTCCACAAAGCAACTCTATCCACCCTGTCATATGCCTTCTCCAGATCCATAAATGCCACATAGAAATCCATCTGTTCCTATAAGTATTTCTCACACACATTCTTCAAAGCAAACACCTAACCCACACATCCTCCACCACTTCTGAAACCACACAGTTCCTCCCCAATATAATGCTCTGTACATGCATTCATCCTCTCAATCAATACCCTCCCATATATTTTCCAGGAATACTCAACATACTTATGCCTCTGTAGTTTGATCACTCACATTTATCCCTTTGCGTTTGTACAGTGGCACTATACATGCATTGCGTCAATCTTCAGGCACTTCACCATGATCCATACATAAAATAAATATTCTTACCAACCAATCAACAACACAGTCACCCCCTTTCTTAATAAATTTGACTACAGTACCATGCAACCCCACCCCCTTGCCGGGTTTCATTTTCTGCAACTCTTCTCTCTTCATCAAACCACTCCCCCTGACTCTCTCACTTCACACACCACCCTGACCAAAACACCTTACATCTGCCACTCTATCATCAAACCCATTCAACAAACCTTGAATATACTAACTCCATCTCCTCCTCACTTCATCACTACCTCTTATCACTTCCCCCCTTGCCTCTTCACTGATGTTCCCATTTGTTCTCTTGTCTTATGCACATTATTTACCTCCTTCCAAATATCTTTTTATTCTCCCTAAAGTTTAATGATACTCACCCACACCAACTTTCATATGCCCTCTTTTTCAACTCTTGCACCTTCCTCTTGATTTCCTGCACAAGAGGGTGTACTGAAATGGTCTGGACATATGGAGAGACTGAGTGAGTAAAGATTGACAAATAGGATATATGTGTCAGAGGTGGAGGGAACAAACAGAAGGGGGAGACCAAAATGGAGGTGGAAGGATGGAGTGAAAAAGATTTACAGTGATCGGGGCCTGAACATACTGAAGGGTGAGAGGCGTGCAAGGAATGGAGTGAACTGGAACTATGTGGTATATCAGGGACGACATGCTGTCAATGGACTGAACCAAGGCAAGTGAAACGTGTAGGGTAAACCATGGAAAGGTCTGTGGGCCCTGGATGTGGATAGGGAGCTATGGTTTCAGTGCATTACACATAACAGCTAGAGACTGAGTGTGAATGAATGTGGCCTTTCTTGTCTGTTTTCCTGGCATTACCTCACTGAAGCAGGGGGTAGCGATGGTGTTTCCTGTGGGGCAGGGAAGCACCAGGAATGGATGAAGGCAAGAAAGTATGAATATGTACATGTGTATAAATGTATATGTATATATATGTTGATCCATATATGTGTGTGTAAAGATGTGCATGTATGGGCATTTATATATATATACACATGTGTGTATATGAGTGGATGGGCCATTCTTCATCTGTTTCCTGGCACTACCTCGTCGACATGGGAAATGGTAATAAAGTATGATAAAATAAACAAATTTATATATCTGGGAGTGGATTTGGCAGCGGATGGAACCATGGAAGCGGAAGTGAATCATAGGGTGGGGGAGGAGGCGAAAGTTCTGGGAGCATTGAAAAATGTGTGGAAGTTGAGAACGTTATCCTGGAAAGCAAAAAATGGGTATGTTTGAAGGATAGTGATTCCAACAATGTTATATGGTTGCGAGGCGTGGGCTATAGATAGAGTTGTGCGGAGGAGGGTGGATGTGCTGGAAATGAGATGTTTGAGGACAATATGTGGTGTGAGGTGGTTTGATCGAGTAAGTAATGAAAGGGGTAAGAGAGATGTGTGGTAATAAAGACAGTGTGGTTGAGAGACCAAAAGATTTTGAGTGATCGGGCCCTGAACATGCAGGAGGGTGAAAGGCGTGCAAGGAATAGAGTGAATTGGAACGATGTGGTATACCGGGGTCGACGTGCTGTCAATGGATTGAACCAGGGCATGTGAAGCGTCTCAGGTAAACCACGGAAAGTTTTGTGAGGCCTGGATGTGGAAAGGGAGCTGTGGTTTCGGTGCATTATATATGACAGCTAGAGACTGAGTGTGAACGAATGTGGCCCTTGTTGTCTTTTCCTAGTGCTACCCCGCGCACATGCAGGGGGAGGGAGTTGTCATTTCATGTGTGGCGGGGTGGTGACGGGAATGAATAAAGGCAGCAAGTATGAATTATGTACATGTGTATAGATGTATATGTCAGTATATGCATATATATGTATACATTGAAATGTATAGGTATGTATATGTGCGTGCGTGGACATGTATGTATATACATGTGTATGTGGGTGGGTTGGGCCATGGCTGTTTACTTTGTTCAAGTATAGGGTGATGAAGGAGGGGAATGCAAGGGTCTTGGAGAGTTGGGCAAGTTTGCAGTCTGCAGAATGTGGGGGGGGGGGGGTCCTGGAAAGCGGGGTTATAACCTTGGAAATGAAGTTCCATAGCTAGAATAAATAGCAGCACTACGTGAGATTCTGTAAAATATATTTTGAGGGAATCAGTATACTGTATAGGTACCAACAGAGGTATTTGGAGGTTGAGATGCAGAGAAGAAAGAGACATGTATAATAGAGCATAATACAATAGGGAGGAAAACGAAATACTGTGAATAAGACAAAAGAGAATCCAATATGGTCATGAGTGAGGAATATCTAAAAACACATAACACACTCAAATAACTAGGTTTCTGAGGCACTGAATGATAAACTCCAAGTGTTTTCAAAGGTTAAAAAATGATGCCCTCAGCAGTGCCAGTTTGGGATGAGGGAGGGATCAAGAAAATAATAAACAGATGAGATAAAAACTGGTTTGCAAAGAAAGCAGATCTTTATAAGATACATGGCCCCAATTGTAAACCATGTGATTTACTATTTGAGCATGCAAAAACACATGACAAGCCATTCAAGCTGTTTAGGATGTCAGTGGAGGAGGGATTTTTTCCAAGAAAGTGTAAGAAAACAAATATCGTACAGTATGCATATTCACAAAATGAAACTGGAAATGCATTCAAATGCAAGCTGAAGAAAAAAATAATCATATCATAACTAACACAATATCATCAACAGTGAAAGAATCATTTGTTGGGCAATATCAATCGAATAAAGAAAAAACACGGTCAGGAGAAGTGAAGGAACAATTTGATAATAAGTATGAGCTTAGAGAGAGACATAGAAAGATTGCCATGGAGAAGATACTGGAAACAGAAGATAAAAGTCATCAAAAGTAAAAAAGAATAAAGGAACCAAAGAAAAAACTAAGGGAAAAGCAATGTGGAGAGATCCTGTGATCAAATAAAACTAATGAACTCTGTAACATAAATTTCATCACAGGTGAATTGTCAGTTAAGGAACAAAGACCAGGATGAATAAATTCTAATTGATATTCAGATAAGGATATCTATGCAGTGTTAAACATGAAGGTCAATTGTTTTCACTGCAGAGATATACTGAACATGGTTGTAAGTGGAATTTGACCATATGTCTGCATAGGGTGTTTTTTGGAAATTTACCACATAAGTAATCTGTTCAGATGGGGTAGAAGAGAGTAAATTCTGTTCAAATCTTTACGAAAGGTGACAGGAAAGTAATTTACACAACAGACCTGTCTTGAACATAAACTAGCTATAGTTTAACAGATACAAGAATGGATTTTGGATTTCATGAATCATATATACAAAAGTCTGCACTGAATTTAGCTAAAGGGTCATATCTTAATAAACTAACTGATTCATATCAAAAAATACTTATATTTTGGAGGATGGAAATAGGCTGGTGGACTGCATACTTTTGGAAGGTCAAAAAAGACTTGTGCATTGTCTCTCACAAGCTTTTCAAAGAGGAAACAGATTTCCAGGCTTGTATAAGAGGCAAGTCCTTAAAATGGGCAGGGAGTTGACTGACTGAGATGATGCAAATGTCACTTATGAGAGCATCTTCTAAATGAGAGATGGTTGCAAGTGAGAGTTTCTTTGGACTTATTTCTGGCCCATTATTATTCCTGATATCAGAAAAATATCTACCAGGACTACATTATCTCTATCATATTTGCCTATGATACAAAGCCTATGGGTGAATTGGATCATATTCAAGGTGGAAGAGCATCTTGTAGAGACTTGAACAAGTGGTAGCAGTAGTCAGAAACATAGCAAGTTGAACCTAAACAAATCTAAGTAAAATAAGGATAGGAAAGAGTAAAACTGATAGCAAAAAAATATACCCTCACAAAACATCAACCTACAAGAATCTACTTGTGAAAAGGACTTTAGAGCAAACATCATTCCTAACTCATCACAAGAAAATAACATTCAAGGCCTGAAGAAATTTAATTCAACTTGCCATTCATGGTTAAGGAAATGTTGAGTTTGGAAGTCTTGGCATACCTGACCCAAACTCAGATAAGTAATCCTTGCCTGATTCCCTAATTTCATTACATACTGTGGTATCAGAAAGTTTTAATACAATCATTCCACACAGTATAAAATGTAAATACAACAATCTAAAGAGGAAGATGCACTCTTGATTACTTTGTTCAACTAGAAGGAAAATGAGGACATAGTAACTACAGCGATGCTGTTTCCTGTGGGGTGGGGTGGCACTGGGAATGGAGGAAAGCAAACAAGTATGAATATTTACATGTGTATATACGTATATGTCTGTGTATGTGTATGTATATGTATTTGGGTATATGTTGATATGTATATGTGTATGTATGCATATGTGCATGTATGGACGTTTATGTATATATAATATGTGTATACGAGTGGATGGGCCATTCTTTGTCTGCTTCCTGGTAATACCTCGCTGATGCGGGGAAACAGCGACTGAGTATGATGAATCAACATAATTCTTTTTTATACTTAAACATTGTTTCCAGCATCAGCGAGGTAGTGCCAGGCAACTGATGAAGAATGGCCCATCCACTCATATACACATACATATACATAAATGCCCATACATGCACATATACATACATATACATGTCATATACATACATACACATATACATATTCATAATTGCCCTCATCCATTCCTGGCACTACCCTGCCCCATAGGAAACAGCATCGCTACCCCCTGCTTCAGCAAGGTAGCGCCAGAAAAACAGGCAAAAAATGCCATATTCTGTCACACTCAGTCCCTAGCTTTCATGTGCAATGCACCGAAACCACAGTTCCCTATCCACATCCAGGCCCCATAGACCTTTCCATGGTTTACCCTTGACATTTCACATGCCCTGGTTCAGTCCACTGACAGCATGTCAACCCCAGTATACCATATCATTCTAATGCACTCTATTTCTTGCATGCCACTCACCTTCCAGTATGTTCAGGCCGCAATTGCTCAAAATCTTTTTCACTCCATCCTCCCACCTCCAATTTGGTATCTTTGACTTACAAAAGTCCTTCTTCAACTCATAGAACACAGCAAAAAACTAAGAAATAAAAAGTCACGTAGGGTTGTGGAACAAACAAGTAGTAAATATCAGGAAGAAACAAAGAATAGGTATGCAGTCAGCAAGGGAATTTCAGAATTTTACAAGAAGGAAATGTTTGGTTAAGATATGGGGGTCCTGTGTTTAAAACTTCCTCCCTACAAACACAAACAGGTAATTACACATCCCACATTTATCTGTCTTTCCTATAACCTGACAAGACCAGATTATGACAAGCCACTGGGAAGAGAAGCTAAAGTAGCCTGTGGTTCCTTGCTAATATTAGCAGAGACTGCATTGATGCAGAGGAAAAGTAATTGGTGTAGTATTCTTACTCACACAAGATACAGAAAAGAAAGCATTTTATGCATTTATGACCCTAGACCAGAAAGCACATGCAAAAGAAAGAAAATGGAATTAATCTTTGCAAGCAATGAAAATGAATGCTTGCCTA
This sequence comes from Panulirus ornatus, assembly GCF_036320965.1. Classification (NCBI taxonomy): domain Eukaryota; kingdom Metazoa; phylum Arthropoda; class Malacostraca; order Decapoda; family Palinuridae; genus Panulirus; species Panulirus ornatus. The sequence goes on along the minus strand of NC_092258.1, from coordinate 1,106,618 downwards.
TGTACTACCCATTCTTCTCATTAGTAAACTCCAAAAAATAAATGCCTGTTGAATTAAGTTTCCTCAAGGGCTGCATTGAGTATACCAATGGACTTAACTTTATCATTATAAACTGATAAGTTTTAACAAATAACAAACAAAATCAGAAATAATTTACCTTTAAACGTTTTGGTCTTTCTTCTTCTGGTATATCTGCCACATCTGAGGTGGGAGAGTGGAAGAATCCCTGTTATGAAGAGAATGCTACTTTAGTCCATTAAATCAACTAAATAAGTGGAAATACAGTGAAATATAGGTATCATCATTTGACACAAATGAGTCTGGTACCTTAGCAGTGAAATATAAAACTTTTTTCAGGGACATGGATATGGTAATCATACAGTAAAGATGGTAAGGATTAAACATGTTATAAAAGTAGTGTTGCTGTAAAATTTTAGTCCAAGGACAATATTGAAACTTTATTTTACTGTACATAATTCATGTAAATAACACCAATGGAAGGAAGTTTAAAAGAAACCTATTTAGTGGGAACTCAAACATGATACTGCATGTGTACCTAAACACACCTAAACTAATTTAGTAAAAGTATCAGATGGATTCGGTCATATGCTATCAAGTATGTGGCAGGGACATAAATAAACAGGCAAGTCATGTTTTCAACATTTTGGTTTACCCTACCACAATATGCATATCATAATGGACTCCTGTGGTATAGCAGTTAGCATTCCTGACTGTGATGCATTCACGTGCCGCCCAGGGTCAAGTGCATAGGTCTGAATCCTGGCTGCACCAATCAACCCAGCTGTTCTTCCACCCCTAGAGATTCTCCGATAAAATGGGTACATACCTCAGGCTAGAATATACATTTCAAACTATTTGCCATTTCCCGTGTTAGCGAGGTAGCGTTAAGAACAGAGGACTGGGCCTTTGGGGGAATATCCTCACCTAGCCCCCTTCTCTGTTCCTTCTTTTGGAAAATTAAAAAAAAAAACAAGAGGGGAGGATTTCCAGCCCCCCGCTCCCTCCCCTTTTAGTCGCCTTCTATGACACGCAGGGAATACATGGGAAGTATTCTTTCTCCCCTATCCCCAGGGATATACATATATATATAAATAAATAAATATACATATACATATATATATATATATATATATATATATATATATATATATATATAGTTTAAAGGAAAAAAAGAAAGATATATGTATCTCAAAGGCCCAGTCCTCTGTTCTTAACGCTACCTCACTAATGCGGGAAATGGCGTATAGTATGAAAGAAAAAAAAATATATACATATATATATATATATATATATATATATATATATATATATATATATATACCGCGTTAGCGAGGTAGCGTTAAGAACAGAGGACTGGGCCTTTTTTGGAATATCCTCACCTGGCCCCCTCTGTTCCTTCTTTTGGAAAATTAAAAAAAAAAAAAGAGGATAGGATTTCCAGCCCCCCGCTCCCTCCCCTTTTAGTCGCCTTCTATGACACGCAGGGAATACATGGGAAGTATTCTTTCTCCCCTATCCCCAGGGATATACATATATATAAATAAATAAATATACATATACATATATATATATATATATATATATATATATATATATATATATATATATAGTTTAAAGGAAAAAAAGAAAGATATATGTATCTCAAAGGCCCAGTCCTCTGTTCTTAAAGCTACCTCACTAATGTGGGAAATGGCGAATAGTATGAAAGAAAATATATATATATATATATATATATATATATATATATATATATATATATATATATATATATATATATGTACCGCGTTAGCGAGGTAGCGTTAAGAACAGAGGACTGGGCCTTTTTTGGAATATCCTCACCTGGCCCCCTCTGTTCCTTCTTTTGGAAAATTAAAAAAAAAAAAAATATATATATATATATACATCCCTGGGGATAGGGGAAAAAGAATACTTCCCACGTATTCCCTGCATGTCGTAGAAGGCGACTAAAAGGGGAAGGAGCGGGGGGCTGGAAATCCTCCCCTCTCAATTTTTTTTTTTTCAATTTCCAAAAGGATTTTCCATTCCCGTCCCCACCCCACCACACATGAAATGGCAGCCCTCCCACGCGCATGCACGAGGTAGCACTAGGAAAAGACAACAAAGGCCACATTCATTCACACTCAGTCTCCAGCTGTCATGTGTAATGCACCAAAACAACAGCTCCCTTGTTCTAACACTACCTTGCTAACACAGGAAATGGCGAATATGTATGAACAAATCATTTTGATGAGGCTGTATCATTGTCAGTACAATATCACTGAGGGCTTTTTTGCCCCAACTCACCCTGCTCCAAAATTGGCACAGCCTTGGAGTTGCATGAGCCTTTCAAAAGGCATCCTTTCTTTTTCTTTCTTTCATATCATTCGCCATTTTCCGCATTAGCGAGGTAGCATTAAGAACAGAGGACTGGACCTTTGAGGGAATATCCTCACCTGACCCCCTTCCCTGTTCCATCTTTTTGAAAAAAAAAAAAAAAAAAAACGAGAGGGGAGGATTACCAGCCCTCGCTCCCTTCCCTTTTAGTCGCCTTCTACGACACGCAGGGAATACATGGGAAGTATTCTTTCTCCCCTATCCCCAGGGATAAAAGGCATCCTATGGCTACATAATAATAATAATAATAATAATAATAATAATAATAATAATAATAATAATAATACCAAAAATTCACGTATAGATACTGAAAGACAGCTTTACTTCAAGCCATATCTATAGTGGAGCCATACCTCTCTAAATCTAGCACAATTATTTCTACAGTACATGTCAAAAAAGTTCAGTTCAAATTATTTCATCTTTTACAGCAATAGAAAATGTAAATGTGAATTTCAGTAAAATCCCATCATTGTTTGTAATCTTAATACATGAAATGGTTATCTATAATAATCATATATTTGGTAAAGTTAAATGAACTGCACTGTATTTGAACCTATTTTTGGTCAAATTCAACACTAATAGACAACATATCTAAGAATGACGTGTGACAAGCATCAGATGTAATATGATATATTATAAAAAATTTAACATTCATTGAAGAAAATGATAGGCGACAGGATCTCACCCCATGACTAACAGTGTACTTGAAGGCTGGATCTCCAGTTCTACTTCCTCGTCCTCGCCCACGAGCACTACCTCGTGGCCTTCCACGAGTTGCCATGACGCTAAAAAATAAACCTATTGTTGTAATGTAAATGAGTGTAGTAATATGACTACAAGCAGAAACAGAATGCAAAATGAGGACCTGGTTATTGGAAAAAACTGCTCAATAAAAAAAGGAAACTGAAATATGAAATATGTGAAGTACATAAATGTAACAGGAATGAAAGCTTACATTGTGCACTAAAGATAGGATTTACACATGATACATGTATGGATAAATAATCTATACCCCTAATACAACTAAATTACATGTATTTATAAACAGTTTGTGATACTAATACATTTCAATAACAAAGAAAATATTTTGGCAGTTAATACTATAAAAGACTTGTATAATAAAGCAGCCAATACTTACAACATTACATCCATGTAATAACAGTCACAAGTGACCATGAAAAAAAATCATTTAATCATTCTAACCTTGCTTACACATCATCTAATGTACTAAATCAATTACAAATATAGTTGATATGTAAACAACCATAAGCCTCTTAATATCAGTACTGTAACATTACATAATGTATAGATTTGTATCATGGCCACCAGTTTTATATCTTCTGCAAAGATAACATATATTCTCCTTTCTTTACTGCTTCAGTAGATATACTTTTTTTGGTTAAAGTAAAAATTACTTCTTAAATACTTATCAATGAGTGATTCACAATCCAAGGCCACAGTGATAGGCAAATGTATAATTCACCACTTCAAAATTTGGATATAATATGTATGTATATAAAATTTCATTCAGGTATATAATTCATTTCCTAGAAGAGGGCAGTCATTACTCGCATACTACCTATCACAAAGTCCATCAGAGCATACAAAAACCTAAAAAATGCAACATGCTCTTTTAGTAAGTAATGAGACAAACCAGACATGTCAAAAATTAGATAAGTTCTATATCTTGATGATGATATATTTCTGTTATTCCAGATAATCCAGTATTTGAATACATAAATAAGATACCTTTCCAGTTACTACATGTATTCCTACATGAACTTTCTTCTCATATTTAAAGTTATCTGCAACTAAAATTTGCCAAAAAGTTGCATGTCCTTGAAGAAAGAACAGATGCACATTCATGTATACCATGTTTACATCAAAAGCAAGGGTCTCTAGTTAGTCAGGAGCTTAAGAACAGAGTCTAACTATCATAGTTTTAACAACATAGTAAATCAAAATTCTGTTAGATAAAGGCTACATTAATGCATACCATATTCATATTAAAAGGAAAAGTCTGTAGTTAGGCATGAGCTTAAGAATATTGTTTTAATATCACAGTTTTACCTATAAAGAAAGGGATAGGTTAACAACATAGTACACAAAAACAAAAAGTTATGAGAAAAATTCAAATCAAAATTCTGTTAGATAAAGGCTACATGCTGAGCATAATGATGAAAATTTGTTGAGTGAAGACTGTAATATACAGCAGGTATATAATCCTGCACATACCAGTGTCTTACAAAAATCAAAATAGAAATATTAGACTGTCCTTCAAGATATATATTCAGATAAGTTATATATTCCTAAGTAATACACTACTTAGATGATTCTTTTGTACTGAGTACATCAAAAAACAATCATAAATGACATAAAGAAGATTTTCATTACAAAATACACTTCATGTGACCAATAAAATAGTCATGAATTTGATATCTACTTTGATTTTTAGACATTACATCCTATACTGTAAAATTGGTTAATTCCCTTAATCAATTAATCTTAATGACATATTCAAAGGTTTATAAACATCACCTTTTTGTATGATATAAAGGTAATTAATATGCTATGAAAATAGCACTTTAGTTTATTACAGGATCATCATTATTGTACTTTGTCATAAAAAGAACCTTTTAAAGCAATGTACTGTCCCAGTACATCAAAAATTATGTAGCAAGTCACATTACTAGAGCACATTATTTGTCGTCCTTTGATATGGTATAGGAAGGTTGATTACTGACAGAATTATTTTCTTGAATGTGTGCAATGAATCATTAATCATCAATACAAATCAATGGAACTTTCCTTGTCACACTTTAAAAAATATTCTAAAATTTATAAGAACTATGAGTGTTCAAGCTCTGTTGCTCCATTCACACATTCCATCCTGAACACAAGCACTCTACTTTCAAATTCTGTTCAAGTTACATACATTAAGTGTACAGGAATAATACTAAGAAAAGATAATCAAGTTTAGCAGACTTGACTCGATTGTAACCTTAATATGTAATAATGCATAAACTTTCTTGGAATCTATAATGCTCATTTTCATCACATAAATAATTCAGATATTGCTGATAAATAAGTTCCCTGATTTCCTTACATCTTTTGGCCCATTAGTCATAATGTGTGGGCAATAGAGGCCAGAATATGGCCCAGTATACCACGGTTTGCACCAGTGACCATTCAGGTATTTGCAAGGAGACACTAGATAAACTGCTCAAGTTTACACCCTCTTCTCTTATATCAAGATATATTTCAAGTATCTATTTTGTAAATATAAACCTATTTTTACCATTATTGAGATATCTCGAACAGAAAAGTTCCAAGGTCTTAATCATATTCCTATCAATCACTCGAAAAGTTCTGCTCCTTGCCAGCATCAACTGCACGCACTTGATAATTGTCATACATTTTACAATCCCAACTACAATTTTAAGTCAAATTAAACCCGAGGTCACAACCTGCTGTACTCAAAAAAAAATTTACATATAATTATCATTCACACATAAATATGTTCATATCGTATTACAATGTAAATTACATATTATAAAATGTCCAATACTAATGAAACTTTGCAACTAATGGGTTTTCTCTCTTTCAGATATTAATGTAATAAATATTTAGTAAAAATAATGAATATATATATATATATATATATATATATATATATATATATATATATATATATATATATATATATTATATTTCACTTACGTTACCATTTACTCTCTTCTTGTAAACTATCCAGGTTTATTACGGGCTGTTACATAAGTAACCAACTTGATAAGCAAGAAAACTCGTCATAAATGAAACTCTCCACGTCATTGATAATGAGGTAGGTGTTCACACGAGTTGTGGATGACCAGGTGATCACCAGTCCGAGCTTACCTGAGCACTCGCCAGAATAATACCAAATGCAACAGAGCCACTGCTTCTCCCTGCACCGTTCAACTACCGAAACTCACATAGGACATTAATAACTTTGTATGCTACTTGTGAGTTCATTATATTACATAAGGTTGTGCACATAACTCAAAAATCGTTTTTAAAATTATATTTGCTATCTATGAATTATCTAGTCTGTAAAAGTAATATATTATTACATTTGGGATAATTGCTCAAAAAATGTATTGTGTCTTTCCAATCATACAACCTTACAGAATGTTAGATTTCTTTATCAGAAGTTTGTTTTCTATCATTGATTTCGTTTTTGAAAAATGTTTGTTCAAGGAAACTTGTTTAACATTCTTAGGGAGTATAGTTGAGCACGTCAGTTTCTCCATCACATCCCTGCCAATGACCGTATTCAGACATCTTTTAATTTTAATAATCTTCATATCTACGATTTTTTTTTCTTAATATTTTTCTGTACTATTTGCTACATATTGTAGTTTATTTCAAAACGTATTTACCAGATTGATGTTATCTATATGACCATTATAATAGTAAATTAAAGTTCCCGCTCTCACCCACAATGCCCAATTACAGCCTGTCACCCTATGGTCGCGCATTCGCTATGTAAAGTAGCTCCGGATTAAATCATTTAATAGTAAACTTCTATAATCATTAACGCTTGAGATAAATTTATTTTAACAAGAAGTAATAGGAAGAATATTTTTATCACAAAATATCTAAAATATGAGTGTTTTGTTTATGAGTCAATGTTTGCTATCGCGGAAGAAGTTGACCAGCCAAAACAAGCCCACCGTTTTCGGTCTTGTGCAACTTCACGCTGAAAGTATCGCGAGATTTGCTCATTTGTCAAGTTTTAACAAGTCTCTGAGCTGCGACGAGTGCTACAGAGGCCCAGGATAACGTCAGTGCAGAGATGGACTCCATAAAATCTTAATTGCGTGAGTTGTCGTAAATCGTATCTACGTGAAAGCTTACGGGGCCACTATCCTTTACTCATTTTGAAGTTAGCGAAGGAGTGTAAACAAGAAACAGCTGACTGGGATGAATGAATGACGTAATAGTGGCAGGTAACCGCGTGCCAGGTCAACCCAAGCCACACTAACCTACTATTACACCCTGAGGTCAGACCCACTCTCGTTAAGATTATGGACCCCTTTGTCCCTTTTTTAATGTTTCTTGGTACTTAAGTGGACATTAAGGCTCATTAAAACACCATGAATGAAACCCATATTATGATGAGTTAGTGTGTTAGTTAGAAGAATGATTAGTTCCAACACTATAGTCTACCTGGTAGAACCATAGTAGACCCCTTAGACCTCTTGTTTCCAGTTTCCTTCTTATGCTTTCCTTACAGTTTTCGTTAGGTGTTTTAGATATAGGGTAGATATATTTAATGGAAAATATTTTTAGTTAATGAAGATCAGAATCTCAACTGAAATAGGAATGAGATCATATTAGCACTGAGAATCCATATCCTCTGGTACTGTATCTTTTCAGTGCTTCAAGAGATGTTTAAGTTCTATTGTTTGATTAACATTTGTTTTAGGAGAGGATAAGTTATCTAGTCAGCTTTCTTTACTTTTGGGTAAAAGTGTATGTTATGGTCTTGTTTTTGTATGGTTGCCTGGTTAATGAAAATCTTTGGTGATTTATCTCACCTGAATAGATTTAGGTAATTACCTAGATTAGCTCTGCATTGCCTTTAGCTTCAAATATTGACATTGTATTCTTCAATGCTAGTGTAGTGTTTAGAGAATACAGTATGAGTTGCAGTGCATCATTGTAGCATTACATTTGATTAAGTATTACTAAACAAGGCATTAAGGGTGATATATGTCAAGGAAGATCTGAGGCTGATGGATGTAAATGTAGATAATGCACTAATGAAATATATTCAGGACCCAGAAAACCTTATATAATGTTATCTCAACTAAAATGATGGTAAAGATTTGCTAACATTCACAAACCAGTAGGGAATGCATGGCCACTCACTATATCGTCAGTAGTTGACATACATCGCTATGCTGACAGTATATATTCATAGTTTTAATTGCTATAATTTGATTTAGATGTAGAAAAAGTAAGAAAAACCTTGAGCACTATTGAGGCTTGCTAGGGCTTTTACAGGTATTGTTGAATTTTCACAAATGTATTGCGTGCTTAGATTAATCATCTTGTTTAAAGTTGTTCAGTAAAATGATATGCTCTAAATCAAGTCCTGCAATGATAACTGTGTTCCCTAAGCATAGCACAAGGATTCTGGAACAGTCACTCACTATTCTTTTTAGGGTTATTCTAGACAGTAACCAGAATTTGAAATGATTAAACTTTGGGGATTTTTTCTATGTATGTTGGATCAGCTTAATTTTTTCTGTGTTTACTTTTCTCTTATAAAGTTAGAAAGTGTTCTGCAAATTTGAATGTGCTAGTCAGAATTTGTCTACAGGTAAAAGAAATCTTATCAAATGATTTTTGTTAAACCAGCAATGGTAGATGATGGTGTCCCTTGAAATACACATTTACCTGTACTTTTTATTTAAAACCCGCTTAAATGTTTTGATCACTGATATTGGTGCAATAAGCTATACTTGTAAGTGGTTGCAGGGAGATAGAAATAAGCTTCTCACTTTTTATGAACAGCAAAAAAGTTCATAATTCAGCATCATATCGTATTTTGTAGGGAAATAAAAAATTTGATTCGATGGAAAGATTAAAGAATTATTGGTATATTGTATTTTGGTTGTGAAACGAATATTTCAGTTTTTAATCATATTCCTTACTTAGAAAAATAATCATGAAATCCATAAACATCTAATCATCTTCCTTACATAGAAAAAATATATTCGTGAAATCTCATAGATATATAAAAAAATCATCAGTTGTTGTAATTACATTATAAAAGCGCATTGTGAACATCTGGAGCATAAAAGCGCTTAGTTTATTGCTTGCATGGGTTAGAAACAACATTGACCACTGCGTTATGAAATTTAGAAAGTCATTTTCATGTGTTTAGAGAGTGAACATGACTTCTATTTTTGAAGATGTATAAGCCTGTTGGCCATGGCTGTAGAAATCCTTTATTTTCAAAAAGGAAACAATAGAAGCTTGATACCCATGTAGAATGAGACATGAAGGTAAGTTAACCTTCAAAATCAACACAGAATTCATGACAAGACCTGTTGCTAAGTCACTGGTAGGTAGATGTATATTTTCATGACAGTTAAGGTTAAGAGAATGTATGATTAGATGGTTTCTTGGGCAAATATATCCCAGCACTGGACACCAATATTTGATTTGCCTCGGAAATGATAAATTAATCAATATATATATATATATATATATATATATATATATATTTATCATTATTATACTTAATCGCTGTTTCCTGCGTCAGCGAGGTAGCACCAGGAACCAGACGAAGAATGGCCCTTCCACTTATATACACATATGTATACATAAATGCCCATACATGCTCATATACATACATATACATATCAACATATACATACATATACATACACATACAAAGACACATACATATATACACATGTACATATTCATACTTGCTTGCCTTCCTCCATTCCTTTCGCTGCCTAGCCTGAGCCAGGTACCCATTTTATCGACCAGTTCTTGGGGTGGATGAACAGCTGGGTTGACTGTGGACCAACTGCCACAACCAGGATTTGAACCTATGTGCCCGACCCTGGGTGGCCCATTAATGCATATTGTCCTTAGACATTTGGTTTCCAATATGTTCACCCCTCTTCCATTCTTTTGCATTGAGGGTACAACACTCACATCCATACAACACCATCAGGACTAGTACTCATAGGTATCTAAAGCACTCCCCTTCTTCCAGGCTCTCCCTATTCACACTCACAATCAAACCAACCTGTCTCCCCCCTTCCTGAACTTCAGTACCTTACTTTGAACTTCTTGTTTTTTACACTTCCAAACTTTATGAAAATCAGTTTCTGCACCTTCTTTCATGAATCTACCTCCCAAACTATATCATTTGCAAACAGCAACCAACTCACCTACCAGATACCCCCCTCCACACCTAAACATACTGTAGACACACCCATGTTTACATGACCTTGTACATTTACCTCCCTCACCAACCCATCCACAGACAAATTGCACCATCATTGTGACATCACACACCCTTGTTGCAGACCTACCTTCATTTGGAACTGCTCACCCCTCTACCTTCACACTCACATGCACACCTTAGTTTCCTGAAGAAAACTCACTGCATCGAGTAACTTTCCTCTCACGCCACATATATTGCATTGCCTAACTTTTTCTTGTATACCATGTATGCCTTAATTTCCCTTCCTAGATACTGCTACCTTTTCCATCATCTGATATTTTTTAAGTTAATTGCTAATTTTACAGGATCAAGCCCTTATCTTGTTAGTGGCAATGCAGCATGAGGAAGAGCATCATGGATGACAGTGACCCAGCCAGGGATTGTCATTTAGCCAGAGAATTGCAGTCTGATGAAAATTATATTGGAGGTAACAAACCTGTATGCTCGACAACCCATGTGGGACAGAATGGCAGTGGATCACCAAAATCAGCTGTGGAGGAAAATGAGGATAGGATGTCAGAGTTGTCAAACAGTCCTTCTCCAGAACCAACTCCAGCAGAAGGATGTCAGTCAGCTGAAGTTAAAAATTTTCCTTCAGACAATGCAGACCAACTTACGCAGAAGCAGGTGAGCTTATTTCATATTACATTAATGTATCTTCATTTTGATTGTGATACTTACAAGGTACTCATAGATTATCAAAAATCCATATTCCTTATGGACTAGCAGTGTTTAGATTTTGTAAGTGAACGAATATTAATATAGATAGAAATTTGTGATTTCTTCCATTAACCCCTTTTGCTGCAACTGCTTCATATATGAATGGGGAATTTTTTTAATTTTCCACAATGGCTGATGCACATGCAGTTAGAATTCTTGAATCGTCCACGTATGCCTTAAGGCAAAATATATAGTTTAGGCAGTCGTGTTTGCAGTGGCATCCCTCACATTCTTATCAGGTGCTAAGGTCAAATTTTTTTTTCCATATACTCATCAATCTACACAGGAATGTCAGGGAGTCTTGTATAAGCTCAGGAGTTTCATTTTATGAAATACTTAGTGAAGCTATGACACTTGTAATACATGTTAATGATGAATACCTGAGCAATCATATTTATTTGCAGCAAAAACACTTCCAAAATACCATACATCTCCCTACATATGCCTGAGAGTACTCTTGGAGTATCTCATACATGTGGCAACAAGCAGCATAAGTCAAAGGGTGCATGGTACATGTAGACAATGTTTCACCTTGTTGAACTGTGTTGTATTTATTATATTATATTTTTTTATTATACATAATTGCTGTTTCCTGCATCGGCAAGGTAGTGCTAGGAAACAGACGAAGAATGTCCATTCCACTCATTCTTTTTCTTTCATACTATTCGCCATCTCCTGCATCAGTGAGGTTGCGTTAAGAACAGAGGACTGGACCTTTGAGGGAATGTCCTCACCTGGCCCCCTTCTCTGTCCCTCCTTTTGGAAAATTAAAAAACCGAGAGGGGAGGATTTCCAGCCCCCCCCGCTCCCTTCCCTTTTAGTCGCCTTCTATGACACGCAGGGAATACGTGGGAAGTATTCTTTCTCCCCTATCCCCTATCCCCTTCCACTCATATACACATATATATACATAAACTCCCATATATGCACATATACATATACATATCAACATATACATACATATACATACACATACAAAGACACATACATATATACACATGTACATATTCATACTTGCTTGCCTTCCTCCATTCCTTTCGCTGCCTAGCCTGAGCCAGGTACCCATTTTATCGACCAGTTCTTGGGGTGGATGAACAGCTGGGTTGACTGTGGACCAACTGCCACAACCAGGATTTGAACCTATGTGCCCGACCCTGGGTGGCCCATTAATGCATATTGTCCTTAGACATTTGGTTTCCAATATGTTCACCCCTCTTCCATTCTTTTGCATTGAGGGTACAACACTCACATCCATACAACACCTATCAGGACTAGTACTCATAGGTATCTAAAGCACTCCCCTTCTTCCAGGCTCTCCCTATTCACACTCACAATCAAACCAACCTGTCTCCCCCCTTCCTGAACTTCAGTACCTTACTTTGAACTTCTTGTTTTTTACACTTCCAAACTTTATGAAAATCAGTTTCTGCACCTTCTTTCATGAATCTACCTCCCAAACTACATCATTTGCAAACAGCAACCAACTCACCTACCAGATACCCCCCTCCACACTTAAACATACTGTAGACACACCCATGTTTACATGACCTTGTACATTTACCTCCCTCACCAACCCATCCACAGACAAATTGCACCATCATTGTGACATCACACACCCTTGTTGCAGGCCTACCTTCGTTTGGAACTGCTCACCCCTCTACTTTCACACTCACATGCACACCTTAGTTTCCTGAAGAAAACTCACTGCATCGAGTAACTTTCCTCTCACGCCACATATATTGCATTGCCTAACTTTTTCTTGTATACCATGTATGCCTTAATTTCCCTTCCTAGATACTGCTACCTTTTCCATCATCTGATATTTTTTAAGTTAATTGCTAATTTTACAGGATCAAGCCCTTATCTTGTTAGTGGCAATGCAGCATGAGGAAGAGCATCATGGATGACAGTGACCCAGCCAGGGATTGTCATTTAGCCAGAGAATTGCAGTCTGATGAAAATTATATTGGAGGTAACAAACCTGTATGCTCGACAACCCATGTGGGACAGAATGGCAGTGGATCACCAAAATCAGCTGTGGAGGAAAATGAGGATAGGATGTCAGAGTTGTCAAACAGTCCTTCTCCAGAACCAACTCCAGCAGAAGGATGTCAGTCAGCTGAAGTTAAAAATTTTCCTTCAGACAATGCAGACCAACTTACGCAGAAGCAGGTGAGCTTATTTCATATTACATTAATGTATCTTCATTTTGATTGTGATACTTACAAGGTACTCATAGATTATCAAAAATCCATATTCCTTATGGACTAGCAGTGTTTAGATTTTGTAAGTGAACGAATATTAATATAGATAGAAATTTGTGATTTCTTCCATTAACCCCTTTTGCTGCAACTGCTTCATATATGAATGGGGAATTTTTTTAATTTTCCACAATGGCTGATGCACATGCAGTTAGAATTCTTGAATTGTCCACGTATGCCTTAAGGCAAAATATATAGTTTAGGCAGTCGTGTTTGCAGTGGCATTCCTCACATTCTTATCAGGTGCTAAGGCCAAATTTTTTTTTCCATATACTCATCAATCTACACGGGAATGTCAGGGAGTCTTGTATAAGCTCAGGAGTTTCATTTTATGAAATACTTAGTGAAGCTATGACACTTGTAATACATGTTAATGATGAATACCTGAGCAATCATATTTATTTGCAGCAAAAACACTTCCAAAATACCATACATCTCCCTACATATGCCTGAGAGTACTCTTGGAGTATCTCATACATGTGGCAACAAGCAGCATAAGTCAAAGGGTGCATGGTACATGTAGACAATGTTTCACCTTGTTGAACTGTGTTGTATTTATTATATTATATTTTTTTATTATACATAATTGCTGTTTCCTGCATCGGCAAGGTAGTGCTAGGAAACAGACGAAGAATGTCCATTCCACTCATTCTTTTTCTTTCATACTATTCGCCATCTCCTGCATCAGTGAGGTTGCGTTAAGAACAGAGGACTGGACCTTTGAGGGAATGTCCTCACCTGGCCCCCTTCTCTGTCCCTCCTTTTGGAAAATTAAAAAACCGAGAGGGGAGGATTTCCAGCCCCCCCGCTCCCTTCCCTTTTAGTCACCTTCTACGACACGCAGGGAATACGTGGGAAGTATTCTTTCTCCCCTATCCCCTATCCCCTTCTACTCATATACACATATATATACATAAACTCCCATATATGCACATATACATATACATATCAACATATACATACATATACATATCAACGTATACATACATATATGTACACACACATAGACATATACATGCATACACATGTACATATTCATACTTGCTTGCCTTCGTCTATTCCTGTTGCTACCCTGCCCTGCAGGAAACAGCATCGCTACCCCCCTGCTTCTGTGAGGCAGCACCAGGAAAACACCAAAAAGGCCACATTCGTTCACACTGTCTCTAGCTGTCATGTGTAATGCACCAAAACCACAGCTTCATGTCCACATCCAGGCCCTACAGATCTTTCCATGGTTTACCCCAGACACTTCACTTGTCCTGGTTCAGTCCATTGACAGCACGTTGACCTCATTATACTACATCATTCCAATTCACTCTATTCCTTGCACACCTCACCCTCCTGTATGTTCAGGCCCCAGTCTCTTAAAATCTTTTTCACTCCATCCTTTCTCCTCCAATGTGGTTTCCTGCTTCTCCCTGTTCCCTTCTATGATACATATATCCACTTTGTTCTTTTGTCACTCATTCTCTCATGTCCAAACCATTTCAGCAAACCCTCTTCTGCTCTATCAACCACACTCTTTTTATTTCCACACATCACTCTTACCCTTTCTTTACTTACTTGATCAAACCACCTCACCACATATTGTCCTCAAGCATTTCATTTCCAACACATCCACCCTCCTTCGTACAGTCCTATCTATAGCCTGAGCCTCACAACCATATAACATTGTTGGAACTACCATTCCTTCAAACATACTTATTTTTGATCTCCGAGATAATGTTCTCTCCTTCCACACATGTATTTTGAAAATTATGTTGTAATGAATTGTAATAATAAACTTGCGGTGATATTTTTTATTTAAGGATGTCCCATGCACAGATCTACTGTAGATATCTGGAATGCCTCAGCAAAGGGGTTAATGTACTTCTTTCTTAAAAGCTTGTACCCTTTCTTAAACCTCTACCACTACACCAGTGATTCTTTTTTTTTTTTACTTCAACACATTTTCCCTGTCATCCTCACTTTAATACTCATTCTTTTTCTCATGCTGAACAGATCTCTCATTTCAGACTTGTACACCTTCTCAGAAATGGGGAAGCTAAAACCAAATTTTTCTCTATTATCTCTTCTTTGATAATTTTCCCCAATTAAACTTCAGAACACTATAATTCAACTCTGCAATTTGGCATAACCATATCCTTCACTTTATTTTAGAGACCCTAGATAAGGAACATAACAAAATATGCTTACCAAAAGCTTGGAGTGTTGTATAGGTATCATAATTTATTTCATTTTTGAGCAGCTATTCTAACACTACTGAGGTCTTATTTACTCCAGTATGGAGTACTGCACAGATTTTGGGTGAGGCTTTTCTTCCACATTTCTTGTTGCCAGAGTAGAATCAGTTCTTCACTTTATGAATATTCTTAGCCATTCCTTTTCACCTGCCATGTTGAAGCTGCTGCCTTTTTGTTCTTCCTGATTATTGTGGGCACTGCTTTTTTAAGCTGTTTGTGTGTCTGTACCAGTAAAGCCTGTGCTTGTGTCACATGCTTGACTGTTGTTTCCCAGATGTTGTGTGAAGATCAGCCATAGTTTTCATTTGATATTGCCTAAGTTTTATTATTTCAGAGTGTGATATGTTGGCAGTAAGCCATGTTGTCTCAGGTATAATTCATTCATAAGAGTTAGATCAGGAAAATTCTTAGTTGAGAACATAACTCTACTTAAAGACAGGTTTCAGCTCCTGATGTACGGCAGATCACTGTGGTAACAGATCTCCATGAACACATCTTTTTCGCTAAACAAGACATTGTGGTCTTTGATGCAAAAAAAAGTTTCATACTTCATAAATGCTTTGAATCTGATGTGGTTTATTAGGCTTCATATAAGACAGATTGCCCTAACAAACAGGTAAAGCTGTTGGTTGCTTGTATATTTTTACAGAGTCTGATGAATGAGAATGGAGAGTCCAGTGGCTATAGCGATGAGGATGATTTTGAAGAGGATGCTGAATGTATGGCGGAAGAAGATGAAGAAGAGGGAGAAGAAGAAGAAGAAGAAGAAGAAGAAGAAGAAGAAGAAGAAGAAGAAGAAGGAGAGGAAGAAGAAGTGGTATCAGGAGATGAAGAACTTGAAGCAAACAATAAAGAAGAGGTTGAAAAGGAATGTGTAACAGACTTGAGAAATGATGTGGAACAGGTATAATAGCAATTGCTAATGTTTTTTATATGTGTCCAGGTAGTATGTCTACATAAACCTTGATTATACCTAAAGAAGGTAAGACTGTGATTTTACAAGGAAAGTGTGTGATAGTACAATTATAGGGGTTGGTATGAATGGTAGACCACCTGTGACATGGACCAAAAGGGGTGAGCAATAGTGGAGGGAGAGAAATAGTGGAAGAATGTGTGGAATGGTGTATGTGAGGGAGGCATGCTAGGACCGGGATAAGTGGAGGCTATTTTGCTGTGGCCACCCCTTGATGGGAGTTTCTTGAGGGAATGGGCATCAGAGATATAGATAGATAGATAGTGACATTATAAACCCTCCCTGGAATAGAAAAATCACTCTTAGACCTTTTAAGGTGAGTGAGATATTGGGACAGTATGTACAGGTTTATAACTGTGTGTTTGTAGCAAAGTTGACTGTGTCAGAGTTTTAAGTTTTGGTTCACATTGATAATACTGATGTCCATTCTCATACCAACGTACTGTTTGCTGGGAAGTTCAAGCAGAACAAAGAAAAAGTAATGTCTTGAATAAATTGTATATATGTCAACTGAAAACTCTCCTTATGAAACTGGCGAATGTTGCATTAAGGGCAGTATACAGTCTGGTAATTTGTTTTTATTGATATGTTAACTGGTGAAGTGCTCCTTGCACCTGATAAGCTAATACAGATTTGGAAAATATTTTCAAGTGAAACTTCCTTTGGTTTTGTTGTTATTGCAGTGGTTTTATTCTATACAGTATCATCAGGTCAGTTTTGATGAACTGATTTTTTTTTCTTCCCTATGCAGCTCATCTTGTAAGTTGTAGAATTGTAAATAAGTAAAGAAAGCTTGTACCAGATGATCAGTATGTTGTATCTTAGGTAATATCATGAGATGGACTGTAGTTGTTGAAGTTTATATATATGAGTTATACACTGAAAAAGAATAACTTTTGACATTGCTTTTTGGCCTTTTTTTTCTCTGATGTCATAAGTAGAAACCCTCATTGTGGTCAGGCCCCATGTGAAACATAAAATTGGGCTAAAGAGTTAAAGAAGTAAGAAAAGAAAGATATTTTCTCAGGTGCTGTTCATAATGCTGAATATGGATCAGGCATGTAAAAGGATTATTTTTGCTTTTCAATAATTTTGGCAGTGCCTGTGTTGATACTTAGTACTTTGATATTTCAAGAGTTTGTGTTAAGATTAGAGTCAGTATACCCCTTAATCACATTGTTTTCCAAATTGGTTTAGATAAGTAAAATAGTTACTTCTTAGTTTTATGGAAAAAGAATTTAAGAAAAAGACAGGAATTGCTTCATATGATGTAAACAAGAAGAAAGACAGAAATGGGAAATGACATACAAAAAAGGAGAAAGTTGAAAATGTTTTAGTAATTTTGAGTGTGTATAGTAAGTAGCTTTATTATTGGGATAGAGCAGTGCAAACCACTCATTCTTAAGCGTACAAGGGTTACAAAGCTTTACCAATAGTAAGTAAATTGAATATCGTAGGACCTTTTAGTTGTCATCATTGTTTAACCTGTCACAATCCATGTGATTTTAACTGTATCAGATGGTTTGTGCTTCTACGTATTATGGAAGCTTACACAGTGCCTCCTCCAAACACCATTGACCCTGCCCATTTTCCCCTTATTTATGCTCTCATTGCAGATAAAAATTTCCATATTTCTGCTCTTTGATATCTTGATCTTCCCAAGGAATGTGATGGATTGTTTGACCACTTTGTTATTACCTTTAAGGGATCGTGAAGCTAATGACTTGGATGATGAATGTAGATGGCAGTTGGAAAATGCAAGTCAGGTCTGGGCTCGACACCTCTGGAAATGCAAAATTGCTTTAGAGAATGTACAGCAAAAGGCTACTTAAGTAGAACCAAGCTATAGAGATTTAACTTATGTTGATAGACTTGAGCATCTAGGTTTACCAGCGCTCAGATTTTGAAATTCAAAAGGGATTGATTTTAGCAGGAAGTTGTGACTCGAGTACCTGACTTCATGAATGTTTGTAAATGTGACACAAGAGAGCACTGGTTTAAGATTTACAAGATGCTCTCAAGGGGATTTTCTTTTGTGATTAATGGTAGCATATAACCACAGAATTCTTTCTCCAAGGGTTCTTGGAGCTTCATGGGTATGATACAGTCAGTAGCAGGGAAAGGATGGAATCCCTATGGAGTGTGAAGCTCTTCATTAAGATTACTGCAATGATACAACCTCACTGAAGGTGATTTTTCTATCTTGGTATAATCACAAGTAGGCAGATTCCAATAATGCTGTCATTTGTACTCAGAACACTGAATTACAGGAAAAAATCTCCCAAAAGAGATAGTAAGTGTACCAAGTGTTTAAGCCTGGCCTGTAAAAGAAGACTGGATATATTCTGGGCAAATGACCCTCAGGACTCTGGACATTGAAATACCTATCATCAAGATTTGCATGCACATTACAAATGCAATGGTTATGATAAAGATGTGAAATTAGAGGCCATTTGACTTTACAGTTACAAGAGGATTTGCAAGAACCCATAAGGATATCTGGATTGATGCTCATTCTTATAAGTACTGTTCTTATTTCCAAAACCAAGACAAAGGTTACAGAACTTGCAATTTTTTTTTTTGTTGCCAATGCTACCATAGCTATTACCCCTCCAGCCCTGACCACACTCTCTGCAACATCCTCTAGCACATGCAACCTAACATGCTTCTCAAACCATTGTCACACATCACCACCACCTACTTTACCCTGTAGATCTGATATTTCTTATTTCTTACAGGTTGGTGAGTCTAAGAAGTCATCATTGTCCTTATATTCAGGCATGAGTGATATTATAAGTGAATCAGTTCCAAGTGAAACGTGTTCCTCTCCTTCTTCATGTTCTTCAACTCCGTCCTCCCCAAGTAAGATTGCACAGGGTGGAACACCCCGTCTGCAGACATTCACCTCCAGCATGGTGTTCAAAAGCGGAGGTGGTGGCCTCTTGGTTCACCATCCTGTCACTCCAAAGAAGCGGGTTATTACCAAGACCAAGACAGATCACCTCAGTGATGAACTTAATTTAGGATACAGGTATGATTTCATTATTTTCATGAAGTTAGATTGGCTTCACACTATGTAATTTTTTTTAAGAAATCTTGTGTTGATGTGTCTTTATTAACAAAATTAAAGTAATAAGATGAAGCAGAAGGGTGAGATGGGATGGTTTGAATATAAGTTTGAATATTGAAAATGTAATTGGAGTGCCTAAAGTACCTAGGTGTTGTTGCAGCAACAGATGGAACTGTATGGGCTGAAGTATGTTATAAGGGGAAGGAGGGGGCTAAGGCCCTGGATACATTAAGGAGTATGGGAAAGAAGGGCTAGTACCTGTTTGGGCAAATGTATTTTTGAAGGTATGATAGTCCTGACTGTTTGGTTTGAGAGTAAGGTTGAATGGAGAATACATGCAAGAATTGGAGTGCTAGAAGTACCTGGGAGTGGATATGACACTGGAAGATTGGGGGCTAATGTGTAGAATTGGGGGCTAATGTGTAGATTGTGTTGGAGAGGTCATTTTCTGTCAGTGCAAAGATAGGTATATTTGTAAGATAAAGTTATCCCAGCATTATTTTATGTTTCTGTGCTGTGGGCTTTGAATACAAGAGAATGGAAGAGGTGAATGTGTTGGAAATAAAATGCCTGAGGACAATATATGGTTTGAGGTAGGTTGACCACATAGGGAATGACAGTGTAGAAGAGAGGTGTGGTAGTAAGCACATTATGATTGAAAGAGCTGGCCAGTGTGTGATGAAATGGTTTGGATACGTTGAGAGAATGAGTGAGGAAAGAATGACTAATATGATATATAAGGTGCAGAAGTGGAGGGTTGGAAGAAGGAGGAGGGGAGATCAAGACTCATTCTTTCAAAAATTGACATACATACCTTTACTTTTGAAAATTTTGGTCCAATTGGAAGCAAAATTGGTTGGGATGGTCCCCTTTCTTAGTTATGTATGGTGACCTGGACTCCCGTCAAAAGATATAGATATAGAAATATTAGATATTAGATATAGAAATTTATTCAAATGGCCTAAACTTCTTTGTTTTTTGACAGATTATCTCAAATTTGATCAGCAGCTACTTTGCTGTTCATTGAATACAACGTGATATATTACTGTTTTTTCTGTGAAATATTAGATTTTTATGTATTTTTATGATTATGCAAGTTTTATTTTCCAACATGATACAGGCAAAAACATATCCCAATCATGACCCTTTAAGATGAATATTATTATTATATTATTATTTTGCTTTGTCGCTGTCTCCCGCGTTTGCAAGATAGCGCAAGGAAACAGACGAAAGAAATGGCCCAACCCACCCCCATACACATGTATATACATACACGTCCACACACGCAAATATACATACCTATACATCTCAATGTACACATATATATACACACGCAGACACATACATATATACCCATGCACACAGTTCACACTGTCTGCCTTTATTCATTCCCATCGCCACCTCGCCGCACATGGAATACCATCCCCCTCCCCCCTCATGTGTGCGAGTTAGCGCTAGGAAAAGACAACAAAGGTCCCATTCGTTCACACTCAGTCTCTAGCTGTCATGCAATAATGCCTGAAACCACAGCTCCCCTTCCACATCCAGGCCCCACACAACCTTCCATGGTTTACCCCAGACACTTCACATGCCCCGATTCAATCCACCAACAGCACGTCAACCCCGGTATACCACATCGATCCAACTCACCCCACTCCCTGCCCGCCTCTCACCCTCCTGCACGTTCAGGCCCCAATCACTCAAAATCCCCTTCACTCCATCCATCCACCTCCAATTCGGTCTCCCACTTCTCCTCTTTCCCTCCACCCCCGACACATATATCCTCTTGGTTAATCTCTCCTCACTCATTCTCTCCATGTGCCCAAACCACTTCAAAACACCCCCCTCTGCTCTCTCAACCACGCTCCTTTTATTTCCACACATCTCCCCCACCCTCACACCACTCACTTGATCAAACCACCCCACACCACACACTGTCCCCAAACATCTCATTTCCAGCACATCCACCCTCCTGCGCACAACTCCATCCATAGCCCATGCCTCGCAACCATACAACATTGTTGGAACCACTATGAATATAATGAATATAAAAGTGAATAATGTGAGAAATAGAGTGTAGGAATTGATTCAGTTTGAGCACATATTTGTGCTATTATGGCAAAAGAGGAGTTGACAAATTTTGGAATGATTAGGTTGAATGAAGACTAAATTGAAAGTGTCTGTAGTTTTTTTTTTTTTTTCAGAAGATTGGGAATAAAGGATGTAAACATATATCAGTGAGTTTATTGGTAAAAGGCATAGGAAGAGGCCAAAAGTTATTAATTTAGAAAATGGCTTGCAAGTTATGCACAAAGATACAATGCATAATTGACCATAAATGAAAGGAAACCTTTAGAATGGAAATATGTTTCATATATTTGATTTGTTTATGTTTTACACTTACCAGTTTAATGTACAATTTCACTTCTTACAGAATTTTGGTAGAGCTAATGTCAGACTACCAGAAGGGAAGTAATGCTCCATTTATGGAACCCATTGAGTTGGATCCAGGTAAAAACAAAGATTACTTGGAGGTTGTGAAGAAGCCATTATGGTTGAAAAAAAGTGAGTAAAAAAAATCTTATTTGGTGTCTGAATTTGATGAAACAACATGATTGTTTCATGTTGCATTACTTTTACTGATCTCTCATATTTATTTTCAGTATGTTCCTTTATATACATCCTGTCCATTTTATCTGTCTCTATCTCTGATGACCTTTCTCTTCAGGAACTCACTTATGGGTATGGTAACCATAAAGGAGTCTCCATAAGTGGCGAACTCCATTGCTGCTTCTTAAACATTAGTGTCTTAGCCTTAACAGGCCACTTGCATATACATAATTTTTTTGAAATATTATTTTTCCCTGAATAAATTGCTGTTCACTTTTACACTCATGTAAAGAATTTACATACTTTTTGTCCATGTTCACACATGAATCATGTGCATTAAAAGGAGTTATTGTCAGCTTGATTTTGTGACCCTTATAAAATTATAAACCTTCTGTGTTTTAAGCTTTCATGCATAAATGAAATTATGTTTATTTTCAACTAGTTTTATTTTATGGTGGTTTAATTCTCAGGAAAAAGAAACTGATTACATTGGATTCTAAAACTGAAGGGCCATACCATAACAGAAGCAGCAGAAAACAGACAGCTTAAGGATATGTTTTAGTGCATTATCCTCATTACCCTTAATGTATGAAAATTATGAAAATTTTTAGTATATATAGAATTCTGCTGTTAAAGAACTATCACTGTTATTAGTTTGTCTTTCCATTGGAAAGGTGGCATAAGATGAAATTGGCAAGATAGTTGGTAAATGGGGAATGCCTAGAGTAAATGAGAATGGAACTTTTCATGTGAATGTATGTGCTGATAGGGTTTTATTACATGAAGACACTTCTTTCACTTAATATTCTTGCATACGCTTTTTTTGATATACTTAACAAACTTATTCCCCTATAATTGCTACATGCATCCTTAGCACCTATTCTTTTGAATAAAGGAATGATAATAGCTTTCACCCGTTCCTCAGGCACAACCTGATTCCGTGCTGAATTACATATAAGATGCATCCACTCTGTCACTTTTTCTCCTTCATACTTTAGCATTTCAGCCATAATTCCATCCACTCCAGATGCCTTTCCAGTCTTCACCCTCATTGTTTTCCTTCCTACCTCCTGTTTTGCTATAATGTATCATGAACAACTATCCCTGGGGATAGGGGAGAAAGAATACTTCCCACGTATTCCCTGCGTGTCATAGAAGGCGTCAAAAAGGGGAGGGAGTGGGGGGGGCTGGAAATCCTCCCCTTTCGTTTCTAATTTTCCAAGAGAAGGAACAGAGAAGGGGGCCAAGTAAGGATATTCCCTCAAAGGCTCAGTCCTCTGTTCTTAACACTACCTTGCTAACACAGGAAATGGCGAATAGTATGAAAAAAAATGAATAGCAACACTCTTTTATAACATGCTTTTCTAAGGTTTGTTGATTTATTTTGTGGTATAATTTGAATGAATTATAATGTATATCTGTTTTATCATATCTTCTTGCAGTCAAGGAGGACCTGCTAGCTGGACATTACAAGACTATCACAAATTTAATTGGTGACCTTCGAACTATGCTGGAGAATGCATATAGGTACTATGGACCTGTCAACTCTATTTCCAAAAAAGGCCTACGGCTAGAACACATGATGGAACAGAAGATTGCACTTCTTCCGAAGTATGTTTCTTTTAGTCATTTTATTATACATGAGTACTTCTCCCATCTTAGTTATGTAGTGTATGGAACAGATGAACAGTGGCTTCATTTGTACACATCCACTCTTTAGCTTTCATGTATAATGCACAGAAATTAGAGCCTACCACACAGCCTGTTCCATGATTTACTGAGACCACTTCACATATCCTGTTTCAATCCATTAACAACAAATTGCCCCCATTTACCACATCTCTTCATTTCATTTTATCCCATGCGTGCCTTTCACCTTCATGAATGTTCAGGCCTTCATATGCAAGGGCTTCTTTTGCTCTATCCTCCCATCTTCTTTAGTTACCCCTTTCCTTGCTCCCTTCACTTTTGAAAAGTAAATCGTGTTAGTGTATTTTGTTTACTTTTCATTTGTACAAACTGTTTTAACTCAACCTGATCATCTCTGTCAATCAGGCTACATTTCCTACCACACCTCTGTCTATCTTGTCATTCTGTAAAAGATCAGCTTGCCTGACATTACACATCATCCGTAGACATTTCATTTTCAGCATGTTCACCCACTTCCCTTTTTTTACATTCATGGTCCAAGATCCACCTCCAAACGACACTCAGGACTACTTTGTATTCAAACAGAAACCAACTACTCCTACCATACACTCAGTGGACCTAACACATTAGACCCTTCTACTGCTTGTGATTCACTTTAGTTCATGTCCACTCCTAGGGACAGAAAGCCCTCCACTTCTCACAGATCATTCCCATTCATACTTAATCTTAGACCATCTGTGTTATCCCATGATGCACTTCATGACCATATTTTTGTTTACAATGACTGTCAACCTTCTTCTTTGCACACTTACCCAGACTTTTGTCACCATTTTGTGGAGTTTCTCTCTGGAGTCTGCCACTAAAGTCCTATCATCTTCAAACACAAACTAATTCAGCTCCCATACCCCCTCCCCCTACAGACCATAGATCAACCCATTGCATAAAGATCCTCCTTCACCACCCATCTGCAATCAGATGAACAACTACAGTGACATTACACATCCTTAACACAGACACTCGCCCTACTTCTTACTTGCATAATTGTCTAACATCCCTGGTAAAAATTCCTCTGTATTTAGTAACTTTCTATTTACTTCATATATTCTTAGCACCTTCCGCAGGGTCTCTTTCTCAGCTCTTATCATGTGATATCTCCAGATTCATATATCCAACATATTATTCATTCACTTTCTCCAATTATTTTTGCTATACATTCTTCTAATCAAAAAATGCATGGTCCACACATCTACATCTCTTGAAGCCAAACTGCTTCTCCCCAACCAGATTTTTGTGCCTGCTAGTGCTCTCTCAATCATTTATCCAGATTCTTAATGTCCAACATATTATTCACTCACTTTCTTCAAGTATTTTTGCCGTACATTCTTCAAATAAAAAACACATGGTCCACACATCTACATCTCTTGAAGCCACACTGCTTCTCCCCAATCATATTTTTGTGCCAGCCAGTGCTCTCTCAATCACCAGTCTCCCATACAGCATACTAGATATATTCACTTGATATTTATTCATTAACTGACTGACATGGCACAGCAAAGCATGCCCAGTCATGGCCATCTCTGTAATGTGAGCATTGGCCTTTGCTTCAAATGTACCTGGATAAGAATGCTGTTGAGACTTTCTGCCAGTCTTCAGCCACCTCACCTTGAGCCATATGAATGGTGAATAGCCTAATTAACCAATCAAGAACACAGTCATTTCCTCTTTTTGAGTGATTCAGTTGTAATCCCATCCACTCCTGTTGCCACACATCATCTTATGTAAGGCCTCCACTGCTTCCTTTTTTCACCAAACCATCAATCAGGACTCTTACTCTCCTTGCCACCTTATCCCAAGCACACCACATCAGCAAGCCTGTTATTTGATGAACTTGAGAGTCCTTCAGAATTCTCCTTCCATTCCTTTTACATCTCAGCTTTACTGGTTACCATTTCCCCATGTGCTTTTTTCACAGGTGCACCCATCTATTCTCTTTCAAAACATTTCCTTATTCCCTCTGAAGTTCATCAATTGTTTCTCTCCATCTCTTGTATGCACTCTTCTTCAGCTTGCTTATCTTTTTATTGACTTCCTACTGCTTTATTCTGAATGAATCTCTGATATTTTATCTTTTTTCTCTTTTTTCTCTCTTTTCTCGTTCACTAGCAATATAACTTTCTCATTCCACCTCTTAGTATCCTTTCTCATACACCTGCGTCTTCCACCTGCTTCGCACCTTACCCATACTTGTAAGCACTACTATCCTACTACCCTACTCATCTCCCATTCCCCATGTTTCATAAACTCTAACCCTCTGCAGCTCTTCACTGTCTTTCTGAGTATCTCTGTACACAGACCTCTTTTCCAAGCTCACCTATTTTCATCCTTCTTTCACAAACATTTAATTTCTCTTTATCTAAAACCACTGCAAACTTTCATGCTCATGTTTTTTTTATAGTTATGATTAATGTTTTAAAGAATTTGAAGAAGCATTTTTTTTGTACATTTTGATTCTTCAGTTTAATGTTGTTAATTCTTTTCTTTTTCTTTCATACTTTATTGCCACTTCCTGCATTAGTGAGGTTGCATCGATAATGGACAAAAAAAAGGCCACTTTCAATCATATCCATCTCTAGCTGTCATGTGTATTGAAACCATAGGTCCCTATCTACAACCAGGCCCCACAGACATTTACATAGTTTACCTAGGTTACTGCATATACCCTTGTTCAGTCCATTGACAGCACGTTGACCCCTGTATACCACATCATTCCAATTCACTCTATCCCTTGCATTCCATGTTACCCTCATGCATGTTCATGCCCTGATACTCAAAATCTTTTTCACTCCATCCTTCCATCTCCAGTTTGGTTTCCTCCGTCTGTGTTCCCTTCACTCCTAAAATGTTTTTCCCCTTTGTTAACATTTCTTCACTCATTTTACCTACATGTCCAAACCATATCAGCACATGCCCTTCACCTCTCTCAATCACTTTTTTATTTTCACATCTCTCTCTTACCCTTATATTGCTTACTCTATCAAACCATCTCACACCACATGTCCTCAAACATATAATTTCCAACACATCTGCCCTCTACACATCCTCAACTATAGCCCATTCCTCATATACATAAACAATTTTTAGGACCATTGTACTTTCAGACATACCTGATTTTCCCTCCCACTTAGTAATCTTTCTTTCCACACATTCTTCAGTGCCCCCAAAACCTTTACCCCCCTCACTGACACTAACTCACATCTGCTTCCATGGTCTCAATTGCCATCAGCTCTACTCCCAGGTATCTAAAACACCTCACTTCCTTCAGTTTTTCTCCATTCAAACTCACACCTCAACTTACCTGTCCCTCAATCTTGGTAAAGCTAATGACCTTGCTTTTACTCACATTTACTCTTCACTTATTCTGTTCTCTAACACTGTTCCAAGCTCAGTCACCAACTTCTGCAGTTTCTCAGTTGAATATGCCACCAGTGTTTTATCATCAGCAGACAATATTTGACTCACTTCCCAGGCCTTCTCATCCCTTTCAGACTAAATGTTGTTCCTGTGGAACACATTTCATAATGTTTACACTAGATTTTGAAAGATTCTGGATTGTTGGTCTTGTTAAACTTAGTTATGATGACTTTTTTTATTAGATTCTGATTAAGTATATGAAAATGTGGAAGATTAATGTATTCAAAGTTAGAGTGATTAGATTTGTCGTGATAGATGGTTATTCTGGTTTAGCTTTGACATACCATAAGCAAAGAAAATGGTTAATTATGTAAGTAATTTTCAACTGAGAATATAGTATAAGCTATTGCATAGGTTTTGTGTTATATTGTATGCTAAGGAAAATGAAGGAGAAATATGATAGCAGACAAATGTTATAACCATTCCCTTTACATAGGTATTGATCAGATGCATAAAGCTCCAAAAGTATGCACATGAATCCTTACCTTATGTGTGTTATGACAGAGTGAATTAAGTTTTCCAGTTCTGTCCACATATCTAGAAATGCTTCTTGCTTCATACTTTTTGATTTTTTATTAATAGTGTGTTGTAGGTGACATGACAGTTAACATTAATACAAAATTGATAATGCAGGGAGGTGCGGGAGCTCTGCAGTCTGGAGAAAACTTCTGGTCAACCACCTGAAGACATTACTCAAACGCATCGGAACAAAACTGCCAAGATTTCTGTCAATGGTAAAATACAGATTCCTGTGTTTGTCATTCATTGCTTCTAGAATGAATGCAGAATACAACTGCTCTATCTCTGTTTTAAAGTTTAAGCAGAATTCTTTATATAATTTTTATATTTATGTTATCCATATATGTTTACTGTTTACTACTTTAGTGAGGTTGTGCCAGGAACAGATGAAGAGTATCCTTATCTGCTCACATCTACTCTAGCTGTCATGTGTAATGCACTAAAACCAGTCTTTGAACTTATGACATGGTGGACTGGCTGTTCCTTTTTATCCTTTCTGTTATCAAGTATTGTTTTAATGGTAGAGAAAGCTAATCCAAGTGACTGACCCACATGTACGTGAAGCTCACCTGCCTCAACCCTGCATATCATCATCAAGTCTATATTATTCACTTTCCTGGGCACCTTGGATGCTTTACCTATACTCTCACCACAGGCAGTTTTCCAAACATGATGGGTTTGAAATGATCTATGAATACACTTTGGAGATTGCTAGAAAGGGAGCAGTTGAGACTGAACTGATGCAAAGTATGGTCGGCTTTACAAAACTGACATAGAGAATGGAAAGAAAGATGGTGACAGAAATATTTGTTTGTTCATATTCCCTACATTTGATGGATGTTTAGGAACCATTATAGATACTGCATTTAATAAATGAATATTTTCTTCATGAATGTTACTTGAAAATTCATGATATTAGGCTTCGTGAAGAGGTTAGTGATGGGTAATATGAATATGAGAGTGGGTGATGTGGCAGTTGAGGGTATAATTGGGAAGAATGGGTTCCCCACTGTGAATAAAAGGGGGAACAGCTTGTGAGGTTTTGTGGTAAAAAAGGACTGTGATTGGGAATACCTGGTTTCGATAGAGGAATTTACATAGGTATATGTGGGTGTAGGGCGCGTAGATGGTAGGTTGTCATTATTGAATTATGTTCTAATTGATAGGTCCCCTATCTACAACCATTCCATTGACCTTTCCATTGTTTATCCTGGACACTTCACATGCCCTGATTTAGTCAGCTGACACCATGTCGACCCCTGTATATCACATAGTTCCAATTCACTCTATCTTGTGCATGCATTCTACCTTCTGGCATGGTCACACCCCAATCACTCAAAATATTTTTCACTCCTTTCTTCCTTCTGCAAACTGGTCTCCACCTTCTCTTTATTCCTTCCACTTCTGACACATACAGCTCTTTATCAACCTTTCCTCACTTATTCTCTTTAGATATTCAAACTTTTTCAACACACCCTTTTCATTTCTCTCAGCTACACTTTTTTTTCTTTATCACCACATCTCTCTCTTGCCCTTTTATTACTTAGTCAATCAAATCACCTTACACCACATACCCTCATACATTTCAAATCAACATATTTACCCTCTTACAAACATCCTCATCTATAGTCCATGTCTTGCTTGCATATAATATTGTTGGAACTACTACTTTCAAACATACCCTTTTTGCTCTCCCACATAATGATCTCTGTTTCTACTCAGTCTTCATTGCTCCTAGAATCTTCACACCTCACCCACCATATGACTCACTTCTGCTTCCATGGTTCCATTCACAGACATATCCACTCCCAGTTACCTGAAACACTTCACTTCCTTCAATTTTTCTCCATTTAAATCACACCCCAACTAATTTGTCCCTCAACCCTGCTGAACCTCATGACCTTGCTTTTATTCACATTTACTCTTAACTTCCTCCTTTCACACTCTTCCAAACTCAGTCACCAACTAATGCAGTTCCTCTCTCAAATCTGCCACCAGTGCTGTATCACTAGCAAACAACAACTGACTCACTTCCCTGGCCCTTTCATCCCCTACAGACTACATACTTGCCCCTCTCTCCATGGCTTTCATTTACCTCCCTCATCACCCAATTAGTAGACATATTTAACAGCCATATTGACATCATACACCCC
Organism: Panulirus ornatus; assembly: GCF_036320965.1. NCBI lineage: Eukaryota > Metazoa > Arthropoda > Malacostraca > Decapoda > Palinuridae > Panulirus > Panulirus ornatus. The sequence goes on along the minus strand of NC_092258.1, from coordinate 1,076,519 downwards.
TACTGCAGACCAACCACTTGGAATAACTAATCTCCCTAGTACAAGTTATGTTTTCTCAAAAATGTTTTGGACACCTGCCATCTTGTCAATATTGTAATCACCAGTTCAACATACCACAATACCTTTCATTCTCAAGATGCAACTTCCATACTGAAGACACTGAACTCATACTCGATCTTTGTCTTGCATTAACCCCTTAAAAATATATACAAAACAACACTGCATCTTTTTATCTGTGATCCCATCTTGAGGATGTGGCTGGCTTTCTTATTGTTGCTGGGGCCCCTCAGAAAGGTAAATCTGATTTTTTTTTTTTTCTTTTTGATGAATATGATGGGAGTTTGTAGAAATTGAAAGTCTTATTGGTAATATAGGCAGTCAGAATTTCAGAGTAGGAAGAAAGAAGGAAACAATACCTGCACTAGTGATTAGGATGGTTTAGAGATGAACATGAGTCAAATGGATAACTTTTTCATTTCTTTCACATCCAGGTGACAACTTTTTCTCCTATGTCATGTATCGTGTTCGTGGGTGCAGGGTTCAGCGTGAAAAGGAACTGAAGAGAAGAAGAATGGAGGCCATGAGACAGGCCAAGCGAGATCGTGAACAAGAGGTCATAGAATGGGAGAAGGACTTGATGCGAGAACCAGTCCACTCTCACATGAGAGCAATGTGGGAGGTAAGCTAACCATTGATTTGTCATTGTGAAGAGTTAACCATTACTAAGTAAGGAGGCACCATTTAAGAGATGGAGTAAGGGTACTCCAGTCTGCTTTCAAATTGGCTTACTGAAAAGGGGTAGGGTTCCGTGTGAAAAAGGTGTATTTTTCTCCAGAATTTGCTGTTGATTTGATTGGTTCTGAAGAATTATGGATTGGCATAAACATTTTTATTTTCTTTTATGAAAGATGAATCAAATTTATCAGGTAAACAAATTCAAGCAAAATTTCAGACTTACATGAGTGCTTCAAGTCTGCTCTTGCTTCTTTGTCACTTCCAGTGAATGATTAGAACTTAATTTCATTAATTTTCACTTAGTTGATACAATGTTTTTAAGTGCATTTCAGGTATATCAAAACATATTATCATAATGATGAAATTCTCTGTGAAATTGAAAGAGTATTTCCCAATATAACCCAAGTACATCGGTTGTAGTGCATAAATGTTAATTGTATACACTTGATTTGGTTATGATGTTTACCTAATGATTATAATATGTCTAGTGACTGATAAACACAAGAACCTTTCTGAAATTATTTTTATTTTCCAGTTACCCCAGATTGGCCACTTTATTAATTTAACTTTGAAGACACTCAACATCTATGAAGTACCACAATATGAACTGGAACGCATGTTGCTAATGCCTCGTGCCTCACGTACCTTAGCCATGCTCCTTACTTCACTTTTGTCTTCACCTCAGCAAAGGCAGAAGTTGAATGAAAAGCCTTACATGCCTTATAAGGTTTGGGCTCGGAAACTAGCTCATAAAACCCTCCTGTGGTACAGGTGCTATTACCGGGAAAATTGTGATCCTCATAAGGTAATTAGTGTTAATTTAGGTTGATTACTGAAAAAGGTCATTGGCTTGATAGAATGAATTGGATCAGGCAGTAATATCATCCAAATTCAACTTCCCCCAAAATTGAAGGCTGTATGATTAACTATGCTGACTTTTGAGTGATACTTTGAATTGAATTATGGCAAGCACAGGGTCATTATCCATTCTCATGAGTTCTTTTCCTAGGTTGATTAAAGATATGCTATAATGCATTATTGTGATGTTCAAAAACATCATGAATACTTATGTTTGATAAGGTATGACAAATTTTCGTAGAGTAAATTTTTTTTGTTCACTATTAAACTGTGGAAATTAGTGCACTATAACTGGAATATGAAGGGGTGCATAAACCTTCTGAACACCTTAATGCCTTGGAAAAGTCATTCAGCTTGTTGCAGTGTGCATTAATGAGATTTTCTGTCAAACCATCTATCTGTCTGTTATCACCAATCCATTCTCAAATGAATGGGGTGGATTAGGTGCATACAGCCTACAAACATCATTTACACACCTCAACCCATGTCCAGTATATTAGAGTGAAATTTAGGCTAAAGTTACAAAACTTACTGTTGTTGCACTGCACACTGTAGGTTGATTTGTGAAGTAATAGAGATGTGTTCATTTGTGTTGGATGTACAAATTCTTCTGTAGTTAAATTTAATATTTCTGTGTAATATTGAACTTATTATAGTTAGAGCTGTCATCTAAATGTTTACATCTAAATGTACTGTATTTTTTTTTACAGGTATTTGATCAGATGGGTATTGAGCCTCATTTTTGGCGAGTTTGTGGGCCTACAAATCCTTTTGATCGCCAACTTTTTCATGAAATGACATACCATCAGCGTGTGTGGTTGCTGAAGTCCCTCTGTGACTTCCTTTTGGTGAGTGATTATTATACCTGTTTATGATAACATTTTATTAGAATTTTTGTGTCAACATTACTGTGTCATTGTCCTCTTTCATTTATGAGTGTCATTGTTTAATTGGTATATTTTGCTATATATTTTTGTCTCTTATGTGCATTTAGAAAAGAATTGCCTCTGTCTGGAATTTGGTTCTTCATTAAGACAAAAGAAGGTTGGTAGAGTTTACTTAACTTAGGTGCATTTTGTAAGCCTAACGCAATGACTGGTTGATATTATTAAAGTTATATCATATTTTATCTTCTTTATCATGAAACATAATTCTTAACCCTGTTTCTGTTGCATCTTCTTTTTCATGAGCTTTCTGTAGTCTCACAGGATAATCTGACATTTGCCCAGCAAGTCTAATTGCAAGCTGTTTTGAAGCTTTACCTTGAAAATTTGAAAAAATCATACTGCCTGTTGTGAATTCTCAAGTGGGCCTTAAGTATCTTAAGTTAAGATAGGTATAAGAAACCTGTGTTGTAAACCTTATAGTGCTACTGTGAGTGTTCATGTTATTCTTACAAGGTCCTCTTGGGTTAGGTGGGACCTGTATAATTTTTTCTCTTTGATAGATTCTATGAAATGAGTTTGGAAAATTTATAGTGTCATACAATCTTCATATAAACTACTGGTGTGCAGCTAGTAACATATTAAAAATTTAGACTTGTGCCTTTAATTAGCCTTTATACTTTAACCATTTCATTAGTGTTTTTCCAGCATGTGAATATAAATTTTTTCATTTTTTGTTTTTTGTTAAGTACACTTAATATGATTTTGATTTTTCCCTTATTAATATGATTGTATTTCTGTCATGTTACTGAAACTCATATGAAGTGAGCATATGATGATCAAGGATAAGTATGTTTACTTTGTGAATTAAAAGTTGTGATTCTAAAGTAGCAGCACAAAGGACAAGCAAGCGCATGTGGAAGCTCAGAAGATATTTCTTCAAACTTCGAAAAGGGATGCCATCTAGTCCATATGCCTTGCCTGTGTCCAGGGAGAGGAGTAATTTTTAGGACAATGCAGAAAGGGATTAAGGGAGGGGCATCAGATTAGTAAGAAGTGTGAAAGGGGTGAGTGTCACAGTCGTCCATTGTTAAGTTTGAAGTGAAAAACATCAGAACGAGAAGCTTTGTCTTTAGGAGAGATGGCTGTATTGTTGCTGGACTGAAAAACAAAGACAAAAGAAAGCTACCACAAAAGATGTTAGGGATTCTTTGGCTGAAAAGCAGAGAAACCTTGTTAATGGAAGAAGAAAAAAAAGATGTCACTCTTCCTTTGAATAAAGGATAGCTTTGCTTTGCAAATTCTTTACAAGTATGGTGGTTTTGAGTTGACATGAAAACTGAGCGAAAGACATGGGAAAAGGATTTTTAGTTTTGATTTTTACACTAAACGGTATGACAGTGGTAGATGGAATATGTGTTTGCTCATCCCACCTTGAAGGTTGGAGTAACATACGTGACATAGGTTGTTTTAAAAGATTTGTAAGATTTTGGTAAGGAATTCAAATGAATGGTATGAAAGTAGGATTCTTTATCATCCACTTAATATGAATAAATGGCTTATTTTATGCCCTTTTTCTTTTACAGAATATATGGTGTGGGAGGAAAGTTGTTAGAAGCAGTGAAAAGTTTTTATCGAGGATGTAAGGCATGTGTACGTGTAGGAAGAGAGGAAAGTGATTGGTTCTCAGTGAATGTAGGTTTGCGGCAGGGGTGTGTGATGTCTCCATGGTTGTTTAATTTGTTTATGGATGGGGTTGTTAGGGAGGTAAATGCAAGAGTTTTGGAAAGAGGGGCAAGTATGAAGTCTGTTGGGGATGAGAGAGCTTGGGAAGTGAGTCAGTTGTTGTTCGCTGATGATACAGCGCTGGTGGCTGATTCATGTGAGAAACTGCAGAAGCTGGTGACTGAGTTTGGTAAAGTTTGTGGAAGAAGAAAGTTAAGAGTAAATGTGAATAAGAGCAAGGTTATTAGGTACAGTAGGGTTGAGGGTCAAGTCAATTGGGAGGTGAGTTTGAATGGAGAAAAACTGGAGGAAGTGAAGTGTTTTAGATATCTGGGAGTGGATCTGGCAGCGGATGGAACCATGGAAGCGGAAGTGGATCATAGGGTGGGGGAGGGGGCGAAAATTCTGGGGGCCTTGAAGAATGTGTGGAAGTCGAGAACATTATCTCGGAAAGCAAAAATGGGTATGTTTGAAGGAATAGTGGTTCCAACAATGTTGTATGGTTGCGAGGCGTGGACTATGGATAGAGTTGTGCGCAGGAGGATGGATGTGCTGGAAATGAGATGTTTGAGGACAATGTGTGGTGTGAGGTGGTTTGATCGAGTGAGTAACGTAAGGGTAAGAGAGATGTGTGGAAATAAAAAGAGCGTGGTTGAGAGAGCAGAAGAGGGTGTTTTGAAGTGGTTTGGGCACATGGAGAGAATGAATGAGGAAAGATTGACCAAGAGGATATATGTGTCGGAGGTGGAGGGAACGAGGAGAAGAGGGAGACCAAATTGGAGGTGGAAAGATGGAGTGAAAAAGATTTTGTGTGATCGGGGCCTGAACATGCAGGAGGGTGAAAGGAGGGCAAGGAATAGAGTGAATTGGAGCGATGTGGTATACCGGGGTTGACGTGCTGTCAGTGGATTGAATCAAGGCATGTGAAGCGTCTGGGGTAAACCATGGAAAGCTGTGTAGGTATGTATATTTGTGTGTGTGGATGTATGTATATACATGTGTATGGGGGGGGGTTGGGCCATTTCTTTCGTCTGTTTCCTTGCGCTAGCTCGCAAACGCGGGAGACAGCGACAAAGTATAATAAAAAAAAATAAAAAAAAATATTCTTTTACAGCACAACCACAAAACTGTGCAAGAGGTTATTGCAGAGCAGACAGAGGCAGACCAACGGGAATATTACCTTGGACAGGATCGTGATGGCAATGAATACCTTCATTTCCCACAGTTCTGTGGGCAGGACCTGAGAATCTATAGACGTGCACGAGTACCATCTCCTGAGATCACCCCTCAGGTGGAGGAAATTGTTGAAGGAAGTATCTTACCAATAGAAAAAATCAAAGAGCATAGGAGAAAGATGAGAAAATTTAGACAAGTAAGTAGAGGACTATACACTGCCTTTAGAGTCCCCTTTTTCAAACTCACTTCTTCAATTTTTGCATATTCCTTATAAGTATCAGTAAGACATTTTAAGAAAATCAAGTCATGCCTCTTCATTTTCTGATAGTATTTGAAATATCTGAGAATGATATGTGGTTTTAGATGAGTTAATTATTTAAGGAACAACAGTCTGAGAGTAATGAGGGTAGTCTGATTGAGAGAACCCATCTAGGTGTACTGTAATGGTTTTGGTATATTGAGGGGATAAGTGAGAGGCTAACAAAGAGGAGAACAGATTGAGGGATAGAGTGAAAGAGGCATTAGGGTATCGGCATTATCATTCAGGAAGATGAGGTTGTAATTAAGTTTTACAAGGGTAAGAATTAGAAGGAAGGAATTTTAGTAATGTGGTATATGGGGATGGGTTGATGGGGTGAATCAGAGTACTACTCTGGTTTTATTATACTGAAATATGACACCTAATGGTTGAATGTTTGCAAATGAGGCCAGTTATCATTTCTTTGTGATGGTACTTCACTTAGAGTGGGAAAGGCAGACAAATATAAGAAGTTTGAATCAGAGTCTTAGCTATCTTGAAGGACTAGAAAATCCTTTCTTTATAAGGAAAGTTCTATCATAAGTGGAAGTTATTGATCAGTCTTATTTGTTTATGGTATATGGATCGTCTCATTTGCCAAAAGGATTTGATGTTATTTTAGTTATACCATCACTGGTGTACTTTATGACTAATATGAATAAACTTTGAAATGAATTAAATTACCTTCTGTTACCCATTATCACCAGATCAGCATTATAGGAAGAATAGTTATATTCATTTCTAGCTCTACAATTCTTAACATGCTCATAGCATGTGAAAAGGTTTGCTTATTATGTATGATAATTGTGATACTTGCTAGAGCTGATGATTATATGGGGTCCCTGACTTACAAGAGTCTAACCTATGAACACCCCTACTTATGAACAATCTCCAAAAAACAATATTTTAATCCCTTGTCTGACATACAATCAAACACTCACAACTTACAAACCACAAAACTACATCTTTTTTCATTAAGTGTTAATGTTTACATTGAAATATAATGTCCAGTATATTATTAAGGTCAGGTATAGATTTTGAATCTACTTTTATGTTTTTTTAATTTCTGACTTATGAACAGACTGACTTACAAACAGAATCCAGCATCCAGTCCTCTTAATAATCTGTGAACCTCTGTATCGTCTTTACAATATTAAGGTTTACTATTAGTATGATTTCATTTTTAATTATAATCTTTTCATGGCAGAAATATGAAGAGGAAGCAGAATGGGAGGGTTCAAGAGGAAAGAAAAGGAAAAGAAAAAGAGGCAGAGGTCGAAGTCGAGCTGTAGACCCTGAAGAGGAAGTAGGTGTTAATAGTCGAAGCAGACCTGGTAACCTAAGGCAGCGTCCACGGGCCAGATACAATGATCAGTTTGATGACTTGGGTTTGTCTTCGGATGATGAACCTAGAAGCAAACCAAAAGGCAAAAGATCCTGGGTATCAGTAATAGATTCTTCTTCTGAAAGTGACTCTGAGAGGGGTAATGAAAGAACTGATGGCGTGACATCTCAGGCTGATGTTGAAGACGATGAGGGGTTAGGCAGTAACAGTCCTGCTCCATCGCAGCAAGAGGGCCTCACTCGGGCACAACAAAAGAATCCTAGAACTAAACGGGGAGGGAAAAAGGTAGATAGTGCATGATTCTTGTACATATATAATCATGTACATTAATGAACTTTCATCCCAAAATGTCTTTTTTATAACAGTTTGATTTAATTGTTTCACTGGGCTGTACTTCTTCATTTATAAGAATTTGTCTTGTTTTTTATAACCAGTTCATGAAGTTTTTCCAAGAAGCACATCTATTATTGTTTTCTATAGCTATAATCAAATTGTAGAGCTGTTTTGTGATGCTTTTCCATTTCCAGATTCCACACTGTACATTAGACACCCTAGTTTGCCTTCAGCTTTCTTTGCTCCATATGTTTTTTACCCATGTATCAGCTTTACTCATATCCAATTTCTTTGGTTTGATCAGGTTCATACAACTTCTGAAAATTAGTTAGCCTTACCTCCCATGCCCAGTGCAAAATGCTTCTTAGATTTCCTCTTTCCACACCATGTTGATTCATCATGTGAGATCAGCGTATCTATTCACTCCACTTCCATACACAAAATGCTTCCATTGCATCAGATTCACAATCGTATCCCTAGCTTTGTTAAACTTTGTTATAAGAAATATCATTAGCCTTAACGTGGGGGTAGACAACCTGCTTTCATTGGCTGAATCAGAGCACATGAAATGGTCAAGGTAAACCATGGAGTAATGGGATTGGATTTGGATGGTAAGCTATATTTTACATGACAGCTACGTAGTTGATCTTTGTAAATGAAGTTATTGTTTACTTTGCAAAGACAGGAGATCTACTAGGGAAGTAAAGAAATTGCATATCGTCTAGAATATCACAGGCATGTTTGTTATTCTTCAGATAGCGAAAAAACATTATTCGTTCATTTGGTTATCAAATATTCATTTGTACATGTAGTCAATTGGGAGGTAAGTTTGAATGGAGAAAAACTGGAGGAAGTAAAGTGTTTTAGATATCTGGGAGTGGATCTGGCAGTGGATGGAACCATGGAAGCGGAAGTGAATCATAGGGTGGGGGAGGGGGCGAAAATCCTGGGAGCCTTGAAGAATGTGTGGAAGTCGAGAACATTATCTCGGAAAGCAAAAATGGGTATGTTTGAAGGAATAGTGGTTCCAACAATGTTGTATGGTTGCGAGGCGTGGGCTATGGATAGAGTTGTGCGCAGGAGGGTGGATATGCTGGAAATGAGATGTTTGAGGACAATGTGTGGTGTGAGGTGGTTTGATCGAGTAAGTAATGTAAGGGTAAGAGAGATGTGTGGAAATAAAAAGAGCGTGGTTGAGAGAGCAGAAGAGGATGTTTTGAAATGGTTTGGGCACATGGAGAGAATGAGTGAGGAAAGATTGACCAAGAGGATATATGTGTCAGAGGTGGAGGGAACGAGGAGAAGTGGGAGACCAAATTGGATGTGGAAAGATGGAGTGAAAAAGATTTTGAGTGATCGGGGCCTGAACATGCAGGAGGGTGAAAGGCGGGCAAGGAATAGAGTGAATTGGATCGATGTGGTATACCGGGGTTGACGTGCTGTCAGTGGATTGAATCAGGGCATGTGAAGCGTCTGGGGTAAACCATGGAAAGTTGTGTGGGGCCTGGATATGGAAAGGGAGCTGTGGTTTCGGGCATTATTGCATGACAGCTGGAGACTGAGTGTGAACGAATGGGGCCTTTGTTGTCTTTTCCTAGCGCTACCTCGCACACATGAGGGGGGGGGGGATGGTATTCCATGTGTGGCGAGGTGGCGATGGGAATGAATAAAGGCAGACAGTGTGAATTGTGTGCATGGGTATATATGTATGTGTCTGTGTGTGTATATATATGTGTACATTGAGATGTATAGGTATGTATATTTGCGTGTGTGGACGTGTGTGTATATACATGTGTATGGGGGTGGGTTGGGCCATTTCTTTCTTCTGTTCCCTTGCGCTACCTCGCAAATGCAGGAGACAGCGACAAAGCAAAATAAATAAATAAATACATGTATTTTTATCCCTTTACATCCTCAGTTTTTGCATTACTGTATACTGTTAGTACACCTATAGATATATATGCTTTTTCAGAAACCAACCTGTGAGCTTTGTGGCAAAACATTCCAGAATATTGCTGCTCTTAAAGGACATCGAGCTGTTCATACCAAGGAAAAGGTTAGTTTGTTTTGCTTAAGTATTTACTTTCCAGCTCCACCCCATGGAATTGGGAATGAGGTAATGATAGGAGAAAAGATAGAATTTACACATCAGATTGCTCATTTGTGGAGCTCCCACAGTTCTCAGAAAACTGGTCTCATCCACTGGACCTGACTGCAGGTGAAGAAGCTTGACACTGATGTGCCCCATGGAGAAGTTCTTTCCCTGGACGTCTTTGATATTTTCTTATGTGACCTGGTTATGCTTGCAAACCATAGTATGGAAGATCCCTGACACTGTTCAAGCTACAAGAAACATATAGCACTCCATCTGCTACAAATGTCTTTAGTTCTGAACCAAAAGCTTCTCCAGTTACTTATGTAATTCAGCCTTTACCCCACATTTCATAGCTAACTCTCAGACTGATATAGTTGCTCCTTTTGATACCTTGATTTCTTCTGATTCAACTTTTGATGATTCTGCGTCTAGTCCTTCTCCATCTCTTACTACTGAATTATTCCCTCAATCTTTTCTTCATGCTGTATCATCTGAAAACTTTTCCTGCTCCAAGTGGGCAAGGCATATTACCTAGATAGCATACCCTGACACTACCCAGGCATCACAAACTTACACCCCCTCCTCATTGTTTGCTGACATATCTCTTTGGTCCTTAATCAAAAGTGTCTTTAATAACTTCTTGAAGTCAGCCTTTTCTCCACTCCAGTCTGATCAGTTTGTAGCTAACTTTCCAACTGATACAGACACCCTTTTTTGGTACTTTAATTTTCTCTAATTAAGCTTTTGATGAGTTTGTATCCGGTCCTACTTTCCCATCTTCCGCTGAACTTTTGCCGTCTCATATATTTTCTTCATGTGGGCTCATCAGAGTACTTTCCTACCTCTGAGCAGAGAAGGTGAATGGCTCAGATGGCATATCCCTGAGTCCTAAGGAAGTGTGCTTCAGAGCTGGTTCTAATTCATGCTAACCAATTTCATTTCTGTCTAAAGATATGCTTTTTTCCTCCTGTTGAAAGTGTGCACCCCATTCTTAAGCATAGAAACCTTTCTGCCCTTTCAACTATTGGCCTGTTACTCTCACTTAATCTCATTCCAGTCTATGAAATGCTCCTTAACTCTCACTTTCTCTAATACTAGGAATCCCATTTCCTTCTTTCTGATCACTAGTATTGTTTTCGTGTGCAAAATCTGCTAGTGATCTTCCTTGTGTGACACACCTCTAGTCTTCTCTCAAGGATTTTAGTGTAACTTTTGAAATGTCTTAGACAAATCCAGAGCACTTGACAGAATGTAGCTGAGATCTTTGCTTTCTGATCTTCCTTATTTCATGCATAGCTTTTTCCCTTAGCCAGTTCATTGCAATAGTTGTTAATGGAGCAGCTTTTCCCTCTTACTGTATCAGTAGTGGGTCTTTCAGAGTTCTGCCCTATTGCCTACTGTCTTTCTTCTCTCATGAATGATCCTTATTCAGTTTTTAACCTAATACACTCTTAGGCTGATGACTCTTCTGTACAAACTTCTTTCACTTTTCATCTCCACCTCATTCTATTACTCATTCTCTTTCTTGCACTGAGCACATCTCATCTCAGTTTGGACTAGTTCAGCATCTGGTAATGAGAACAGTAACCAAGTCATATTCTGTAGAGTCAAGATGCAATTTCTTCCTATATCTCTTTCTAAGTGTCACATGTTTCTCTCTATTCAAATTCAAAACACCACAGTTTTATCTTTTAGTAACATACTTGTTGAGCATGACCATATCCTCCTCTCTGTCCAGGAAACCCAAAGGTTGAGGGAGTTTTACCAGTTGCTTTGATTACTCTTTTTGTGCACATTTATTTCATATCCAGAGACATGTGGTAGCACCTATATATATAATGTATTTATCTGTACAACATAGGCATCTGTTAAGGTTTTCATCAGATTGTCTTAATACATTTACAGCATTTATTGAAACCTCAGTATGGACATGTTTTTCAGCAAAGGTTGGCAGTCAGTGCAGATGACATTCCAACAACAAACAAAAGATCAAAATTAGGTGATGTTGCAAGAGAAACATCAGAAGAAAGGACTGATTGTGATGCTGACAGACTTAGTAGTGAGAGGGATAATTGTGTAGTTCCTAATGGGGATTGTGAACCTGGGGAAAAGATCAAACTTGAAAAAGACTGTGATAGAAAAGTGAATGATCTGATAAGTGAATCTCTAATGAATGGGAAAATCAAAGATGAAACCTTGGAAGGTATGGATGATGTAGATAAAAATAAAAAATGTGGCGTTTTATTTAAAACTGAGGTAAAAAATGAAGTGAAAGAAAAGGAAGTGACTGTTAAAGAAGAAAACGAAGGTGGAGAAGGAGAGTTTTATGTTAAATCTGAACAGCAGCATAAAAAATCTGAAGATGGTAATGGGAAGACAAGTGAAAATTCGGAACCCCACTCATGCAATGGCTATGTAAAGAGCGAAGGGATAGACACCGAGAATGCATTGCATAGCGAGAATGAAAGTAAAGTAAGTTCTCCGATGCCTCCAAAGGAACTTCCACCTATTTATGACCCCAATCCATACCTACCACGACTGGAAGATTTTGAACTGGTAGTCATGTCTGTGGAGCAACTACGGGCTTTAATCCAAAAGTTTGGAGATCTTCCAGAAGGAGCAGGTGGAGATGAGGAAAAAGGTAACCCAAAGAAACCAAAGGTAAGTAATATATTTTTATGTTAATTACAGTATTAGGGGATATTTGTTATTAAGATGACATTCATATTTGATAAGCATCGATGTTCAGTGCGTTTGAAATAGTAAGAGTGCATTTTATATAATGTGTCATGTGAAAGACTACCTTGATCATTGTACTGCAGGTATTTAGTTATTCGTACTTTATTATAAGATATTGTTGCCATGTCGTTACTGGAAAGCAGATTGCGATTAAAACATATCAGCTGATTCAAATTCATCGTGTGGCTTTACCATGGAATTACAGTCGATGGCTAGGTGGAGGTGAGATCAAAGTTCGTAATGTTTTAATCTCTTGGCTGATCCTGAGCTCATCAGAATGAGTCAAAGTTTATCTGTATAGATTCTTTTTGAAATAAAAACGTATTCTAAAAGTGGATAATTTTCATTGATACTATGTACATTTTAAGCATAACTGAACAGTAACATAAATCACTGAACGTAATGCTTTTCACACATGATACTTGTGTCTACTGAAGCTGAAAGAAGCTTTTGTATTTCAAATAGGATGAAGGAAAGAAACGTCCAACCTGTGAGGTTAAGTTGCATTATGCTTTATGCAATTTGCTGAGTGAATTAAGTCCGTGGGAATCCAAACTTTTAACTGCTACCAAGAGATTACGCACAAAGCTAAGACATGAGTGGAATGATTTTGAGAAGAGGTATGTTAATATCTGTTTTGTTTGTTGAAGGATGATAAGATTTTCAGAGTTTCTGCAAAAGACATATAGACATTGAAAATGTTTAAGGATCAAATTTGACATCCATGATAACTGCTAATGAATACTTTATGAAATACTTTACACTACAGCACTGAAATAAAGTAGCTACAGTTTTAGAATGCTATATGTTGAAAGGCTTTCCACAAGATCTGTTGCAGTGTATTTGATCTATGTTATTCAGGGATCCTGACTATGTAGACCCAGCAGAGGAGGCATGGATGAGTGACCCTGAGCCAGAGCCAGAACCTCCACCTCCTTCTGCTCAGGAGACATCATCGTCTTCATCATCTAGTGAGGAGTCACTTGATGGTAAGTTTTTTATCACACATTATATCAGAAAAGATTTTTTTTAATATTTCATGAAGACTGTAAGATTTAGTGGTTATTTGAGGCACAAGAGCCTTTAATATTAAGCTAGTTTATTAAAGTATTGAAGCTGTTATTTTTTCACCACTACTTATAGTTTATGCTGACCATTATATCCTTCCCAAACAAGTGTATCTCTGTGTCTGTTTTACTCCCTGTGGATATATTCTTGTTATCACAATAACTTAAAAAATATACACAATGGAACCTCCATAATTGTGCTTTAGGTATCCCCTGTTGAGGTGTCAAAGTGATTAGCTTTTAGGGAATGTAACTGCATAATTTCCTTAATGATTAGGGAAACATTATTTTTTTGCAAGTTTTATAACTTAGAAGTGGTGAATAATGGTGAGTGCATATTTACAAAACATATATATTGGGTAAAGATAAATAGCATATAACATTAATGAGATTAGCATAATTTTTTGGTGACTACATTTAACTTGTAGCTAGACAAAAAGCAGTGCAAGTACCTCATTATATTAATGAGTAGTCCACTGACGAGTATGCAGATTGCAATGACCTTTGTTCCCTTGTAATTATTTACAACATATCTGGCACTTTATGGTTATGAATTGATGTTGCTTTTCAGCATTTATGCAAATTTATCTTCGTATGAACAGATTAGTTAATTTCTCTAGAATGGTTAGTAGGAGTTATGGAATCCCCTGTTGAAATAAGATGCTGGGAAGAATATGCAAATTAGATAACTGAAGAGTGGTGATGAGTTGACTTCATGGGAAACATTAAAGATATTAGAGGCACACTTGTGTCTTAATCACTATGTCAAGCAAAACTTTGTCATACGTAGCATGTTTTCCATTTTGAAATGCATGTATTAGATAAAGGTATGTCCTTAAGATTTTTAGCCCTATAACTTGACACCAACAGAAAAAATATAACTTGGATATAAGTGGAAGACCAAATTGGAGGTGGAAAGACGGAGTGAAAAGGATTTTGAGTGATCGGGGCCTGAACATGCAGGAGGGTGAAAGATGTGCAAGGAATAGAGTGAAGTGGAACGATATGGTATACTGGGGTTGACGTGCTGGGGTAAACCATGGAAAGTTTTGTGGGGTCTGGATGTGGAAAGGGAGCTGTGGTTTCGGTGCATTATACACAACAGCTAGAGACTGAGTGTGAACAAATGTGGCCTTTGTTGTCTTTTCCTAGCGCTACCTCGCGCACATGCGGAGGGAGGGGGTTGTCATTTCATGTGTGGCGGGGTGGCGACGGGAAGGAATAAGAGCAAACAGTATGAATTATGTACATGTGTATATATGTATATGTCTCTCTGTGTATATATATGTATACGTGCGTGTGTGGATGTGTATGTATATACATGTGTATGTGGGTGGGTTGGGCCATTCTTTCATCTGTTTCCTTGCGCTACCTCGCTAATGCGGGAGACAGCGACAAAGTATAATAAATAAGATATAGATAAATAAGTGATATGTATGATACAGTAGAAACATTAGAATGAACAACTTGAATGATTTGCCTTACAAATGCAAAACTCCCTCCCCATACAGTATAATGCATAATTGGTAGTGGTTGCATTTGATTTCACTATATTATATAGAAATGTGTTAAAATGCCTTGCAGTACACATTGCCAGTACTGCACCAGATATTAGTTAATTGATACAAAATGATGTGTCAACTCAGCATTAGATGAATATTGGAAATCCTCCCCACTTGTTTTTTTTTTTTAATTTTCCAAAAGAACGAACAGAGAAGGGGGCCAGGTGAGGATATTCCCTCAGAGGCCTAGTCCTCTGTTCTTAACGCTACCTTGCTAATGCGGGAAATGGCGAATAGTTTGAAAGAAAGAAAAGAAATAAAGTGGTATATATCAATTGGGTGTGCATATATCTTCATGTTAAACATTTAAACCTAGATTTTTTTTAGCTGAATGATTATATATTTTGAGTTAAATATTGATTTTCCATTGCAGAGGAGGGAAACCCAAAGCGTAAACTTAGAAAGAGACGTGCAAAACGGCAAGCAGCATCTCAGTTGATGGAAACTGCTACACCCCCAGCAGAAGTTAGCAATGCACCATCAGAGGAAAATTCTGAATCCTATGCCGTTTCTTCTCGTGGCCGTGTACGAAAAGTTAAAAAAATGATTAATTATGATGGCTTAGACTTTGAAAAACTTGCATTACAGGCATCTCAGGAAGCTGAACAAGAAAAATTAAGGAAAAAGAGGAAAAGAGAAGAGGAAGAAAGGGAGAGAGAAGAACAAGAAGTTGAGGAGGAAAATAATAGTACACAGCCTTCAGGAGTAAGGCGTTATCTTCTTTCTCAGACTGGACGTGTCATGGGTTACATTGATAATGAGGGTCAGGTTCATTCAGGAGGCTCTCTTAAAGACCTTCAAACTGACAGAGGAAAAGTTGACATATCTTCTGTCAGAAATCTTGCCAGTCAGTTGATAACAAATGCCAAAAAGGAAGGTCCTCAGGCACAACTGAGGCCTGGTTTAATGTTGCCTAAGAAAACCTTCCAAAATTCTAGTTTGAAACCTGGTGTTCCCACTGTTGTAGTAGCTGCCATTAACAACCAGGGATCTCCTGTATATGTTAGAGTTGTTGGGGAACAGGCTTTACAGCTAGTGAAATATATGAAACCCAGTGTTAAAGGACCTGTGTCACAGATTAAACTTCAGCATCATGGACAAACTTACACAGTCAATACTAATGCTCATATGAAAACTGAAAACATTCCAGGTTTACCTGATGGTGAAACCACAGAGAAGCCTTCCAGTGTAAGTCAGTCAACCACCACTGCAGCCGTACCTACCTCATCGCTGGTTCACACTAAGCCTTCAGTAGGACTTGAGGGCCTAGCCACCAGCAACTCTCCAAGTGTGCCTAGGGTTGCTCCAATAACTTCAGTGGTGAGCAGTGTTGTGTCTCCACCAAACACCTTGGCTTTAGCATATAGAGGAATGACAAGACCTACAAGGCCAATGACTGTTAATGCACCAGTTCGATCACAAACTTCAGCAGCTACTGGAGCAGTCATTCACCAAGATTCTAATCGCCTTTCATCAGTGGCTGCCACTAGACTA
Source organism: Panulirus ornatus (assembly GCF_036320965.1). Taxonomy (NCBI): domain Eukaryota; kingdom Metazoa; phylum Arthropoda; class Malacostraca; order Decapoda; family Palinuridae; genus Panulirus; species Panulirus ornatus. The sequence continues at coordinate 1,060,208 of NC_092258.1, read as the reverse complement.
GTAACAGCTTCTCCATCAGTAGTGTCATCAGTAGTTCCCCCCACCATTAGAACACCTGCTAGCATAGGATCCTCACCAACAACACAGAATTTGATAAGCATAAATCAGTCAGTAAACAGACATACAACTTCTAATATCTTAGCATCTCCCAGACCACAGGTTACACCTCTTGTGAACAGGATTGCTGTATCCTCAGGTGTCACTGTGACCAGTGCCACTGTAACCCCACACCAGCCAGTTACACAAGTAATGCAACATCAGGCTAGCTCACAACAGCAGGTCATAGCAGTCCAGGCCCCAACAGCAGTTGCAGTAGCACCTAGTCAGCCCCTCGGTCAGACTGTGACTGCCACCACTGTAGCAGTACCTGGTCCAGGGGGACAGCCACAAGTACAGCTCAAACTGGAATCTGAACCTTTAGCTCAGTTGATGCAACGAACAGGGAGTAAAATTGTTGCTTTACCAAATGGCAGGGGTGGATATACTTTGTCTCTCACACCAGGAGCAGTACAGCCCGGCCAGTCAGGACTTAAGAATCAAACACATATTGCACCCAATACAGCAGCTAAAGTCCAGGTTGTGTCTTGTGGTACAACTCCTTTGCTTCAAGATTCCCCTGAAACTTCACCTGTGCAGCACCAAGTCATCCAACAACAAAGCCATGTCATATCACAAGGTGTCGCACGAGCAGCAAGTGTAGTTCAGCAAGCATCCCCTGCTCAGCAGATGGGAGTACGGCAGGTAATCCCAGTTAGCCAAGCCCTTGCTTCAGGTACAGTTATCAAGGATACTGGTGCTAGTTCTCAAGTTGTTGTCAGTGGACAGCAAGGTGTTTATTCACGGGTGGGTACACAGCAGCGAGTATACAATCACATAGTGTCTTCTCCACAAGGAACAAGACCAGCTTCAGTGTCTACGACAACTGCAGTTGCATCACAACAATCTGTAAGTAGCATTGCCAACACAAGTCATCCATCTGGCATAGTACAAAAAGTTAGCTCAGCACCAACTCAGCCCACGAGTTGTCAAACGACGCAAGGGCAGCATCAGTATGTGGTACAGCAGCGTGTAGTGGCAGCTGTTAGTCAGGCAACAGTATCTCCTCAAGCTACCCAGGCTGTGGTTCAGCAGGCTAATGCAGCTTATAAGCCTGTGGTTGTGAATCAGCCAATCCAGCATGGTACTCAGCAAGTAGTTCGATTAGCTCAGGCACCTGTAATTCAGCAACAGCAGCAGCAAGTTGTTAGGTTGCAACCAGTAAGTGGAAATCACCCAAATGCCACCACTCAGAAGCTTGTTCAAATTGTGCAACCTGGTGGAGGACGTCAGGTAGTGCAAATGGTACAGCAAGTTGTTGCAAGTCAGGGACAATCCAGTACAGGACATCAGGGGCTGATTTATGTACAAGGAAGTGGCCAAGTAGTACAGCAACACCAGAAAACAAATGTAGGAACAGTTCACCATACAATACAAGGAGCTGCTGCTGTACAACAAAGCCAGCCACAACAGCTTGTTGGACAGCAACAGCAAATAGGACAGCAAAAATTGCAACAGCAAATAATAAATCAGCAGCAGCCAGTAGTACAGCAGCAAATAACTGGACAGCCACAACAACAGCTTGTACAACAGCAGCAACAACAATTAGTACAACAGAAACAGCAGCAAGTAACACAGCCTCAGCAGATTGTGCAGCAACAGCAGCAAGTAGTACAACAGCAGCCAGTGGTACAGCAACAACAGATAGTTCCTCAACAACAACAAACTGTGATTCAGCAGCAGCAACAGCCAGTGGTTCAGCAGCAACAGGGACGACTGGTTTTGGTGAGAACATCTCAGGGAGAACAAATGGGGTTACAGTTGCCAGATGGTCGTGTTTCATTGCTTTCCCAAGAGCAGCTTCAAGCAGCACTGAGAGTTGGTTCTATCAAACTTAACCAACAGACGTAAGACTGCATAAGTTTCTTTTGGATTTTGTCTCCATCCATAATGATTGAGCGAACCAAAAATTCAGAAAAAATATATTTATTATTGAAAATGGACTGAACAAAATTAAGTCTTATCATATGATGATATAAGTTGCAGAACCATGGCTAATCATCACATATTTAGATATTCGCTATTGTGATTACAATCAAGACAACGCTGTATGTACCAAGCTATTGAAGCTTTGGGTCTTCATATTGTTTTAATGTGACACAGTAAGTTAACTTCTGATGATGATATATATCTGTTGTCATTTTACTCCAAATTGGTTGTATTTTATAGTGTACAGTTTTTTTTATATATGTTGTATAAAGCAGGTATATATTCTTACACTATTTCATCTACAAAAAATCTGTGACCAGATTTCTAATAGAACTGTGATGGCTGTTTAATTGTTAGAACTTTGTGTATGAAGCACCCATCTACTGACATAAACTGTTCATCAGAATTAAAAAAAAAAAAATTTGGTCCAGTAGCAGTGTTATTGTAAAATATTGAATGGGAAGTAGAATTTGATGTATAAAGAAAATAGGAAGTAAATTACCTAAGTATGTAAATAGTAATGCAACAAAATGTTACAAGAACTTCATATGTGATGTAACTTGTAATGTAAGAAAATTTAAATTATATCTTGTACAAATAATTACAAATTTTCCAATGCAAAACTGTTTAAGAAATAGTTATTGCTTGTAAAAACTTATTTAAACCTTGATTAGTGTTACTGATCCTATGTAATGAAGTGTTTGTTTGTACTGTACAAAATATTAATGAACAAGGACAAAATATTTTGTAAATAATGTAAAATGAGAATTTTCTACTAGCTGTAAGGTAACCAAGTTCACGGTGGTAATGCTTGTGTTACAGTTCAGTTATGGAAACTGTACACCCACATTAGCCAGCCATTGGTATAGATATCATGTTCAAAATCTTTATAAGGCATCTTAAGATGGTAACATTTAGTAATTCAGAGTGATAAGAGTTTATTCAAAGGAAAAAATCCCTAATTCCCAAAAGGAACTTAGTTGATGGAAAAAAATTCTTAACTTCTTGAATGCCAGAATAGAAACGGTGCAGATATTAATCTTGGCTATTAGGGGGCAGTTAAGGTCAAGTTCATTACATGTTATATTTGCACCAGAGTAAAATGCTGACACATTTAAAATAATACTTGCAAGTAGTGAAGTTATGAGAAAACATTAAAGGCAATAGTCTGGGTATGTTGTGTGGAATTTGACTTGGCATGGGAAGGGGAGGGGGGAATATAAGAGAGATTGGTCTGCATTATTGTTCTGTGTTATCCAGGTTCATGCCAGGGGCCAGGCAGAGTTGGAAAAGTAACTGATCACTGTGATGAATACATTGAGACACTGACTTATCACTGATATAAGCTAACCTGTCTTGGCTTTTGCAAAATACCATCCTTCAGAAGTGAAAGGCAGCTTTTTTTGACATGATATGGCCTAAGGACCCCTTTCTTGAAAAGGTCCTTTTACTCCAGATGCTCTTGCAGCCCCAAGGCTGCACAACTATCTGAAGTCGGGAAATTATGGACTCTTTTGGAGTGAGAAGTTCTTCGAAGAGACTGTTCTCTCATTTCCAGACAGTGATACGACCTCAATGAAGGTGACTTTTTACGTGCATTGGAGCCTCAGTTATATGGAGTTTGGTAACATCTATTTATATGATGTACATTGGACAACAAATTTTATTCCTTTCAAATCCAATTACAATTGCATTAGGTATCTTTTTATTTTAAAATTGATATCAACGCTTCTCATAATTAGTTGAAATTGTACATTATTTTTATTATTATTATTATTATTATTATTATTATTATTATTATTATTATTGTTGTTATTTTGGTATCCAAATTCAGAACATTGATTAACTCATTCACTTTCAACTTGAAGGTGATGTGTTCCAGAAGGATGTTAAATGAATGAAGCATTTGTTTTTTGTAAAGATATTAACTAGAGAAATGGTCATAGAGTGCATGTAGGCCTATTTTGTTTATTTACCCCTATTGGCCCCACTTTTGCCATTGTTGTGGGAAGCATCCTCGATGTGTTGGGAAATGATGTGTGCTCGACAAAATGCAGTGTGGAGGATGAGAAAGATCCAGTTAGCCATGTGTCCTCTCCTGTGTCATTAGTAATACAACATTGGATTATTCATATATATTATTATTGGTATAGAGAGTCACTGTGGCCAACTCTCCCCATTACCTACAGAGAAATGATAACAACAGGAAATGGTGCCATATTAGATACACCCTGATCATTTTTAACACCAATATGTAGCTGCAGAGTAAAACTTTTTGAAGTTACAGCAGTAATGCACATGTACACATGCACATATTCTTGTACACACAAACAAAATTACTGCCTTGTTCCTAGTGTGTCATTGGCTTTGCAATTTTGTCATCAGATGTCCCAGTTACCTGTTTGATTTCTGTATGTAGCACATGCAGTTTATGAAGTGGGATGACCAGCACCATTAGTTTTTGAGATTATTTGACCATGTTTACATACTGTGTGCACCCATCATTTTTTGCACCTTACCAGACTATATGTCTCACTTCTTGTTAGATAACCTCAGAAACAAGCAAAACTATATGCTTTTGTTATTATCATGTCAACATCAGTGAGGAAAACTGCTCAGATGATTGTCAGTTTTCTTTTAATGAAACTTTCGGTTCAATTTTATCCCATTTTGAAAGAAAAGTAGAGTTGCGTTAGAGTGGTCCATTGATATGGATTTGTTCCTTAAATTATATGTTAAAGTTGATGGCATATGTTGGTCAGTGGCTGGTTCACAAATTGAAATGTTTTGTGTATTTTCCAAAGAAACATTCTGATTCAAAGTAATAAATCATATGATGCTTGTATGATGTCATTTCATCTGCCTCACACTCAACAATATTCTTATTAAAAATTATTCTTGTTTGTAAAATGTGTGCTATGTCTCGCCCACACAGCATTTGTGGTGACAGATTACACTGCAACTTCACTAGCCCCATCCATGGTCCTACAGATTGGCTGCCACCCCACTACATCTGCCCACATTGACACCAATCCCACCTACCCAAAGAACACCCACCTTTTCCTGGATGCCAGTCATATCAGTTTTAAAGAGTGTTCACTTAAAGATGTCATTATTTATTTTGCTGCTTTCAGGTTTAACATAAATTTTTGTTCCTGTCAGTATCCAGCATAGATTTATCTACATATCTTTTTTCTGGCAATTAATATACAAGAATACACAGGTTTGAAAGATAATTTATTTGAAAGGGAACTGTGATTTCGGTGCAGTATACATGACAGCTAGAGACAGAGTGTGAACGAATGTGGCCCTTGTTGTCTTTTCATATCGCTACTTCACGCAATTGCTGGGGGAGGAGGTTGTCATTTCATGTATGGCGGGGTGGCGACGGGAATGAAGGCAGCAAGTATGAATTATGTACATGTGTATATATGTATATGTATGTGTATGTATGTATATGTATACGTTGAAATGTATAGGTATGTATATGTGCATGTGTGGACGTGTGTGTATATATATATATATATATATATATATATATATATATATATACATACATGTGTATGTGGGTGGGTTGGGCCATTCTTTCGTCTGTTTCTTGCGCTACTTCGCTAACACGGAGACAGCGACAAAGCATAATGAATATATATATATATATATATATATATATATATATATATATATATATATATATATATATTGGTGTGTGATGTTACCATGGTTTAATTTGTTTAAGGATGGGTTTGGGAGATAAATGAGAGTCTTGGTGAGAGGAGAGAGTAAGCTGTTTGTGGGGGAGAGGGAAGTGTCATTTGTTTGCTGATGATACATCACTTATAGCAGATTCGGAAGAGAAAATGCAGAAGTTGGTTGATAACGAGTCTGATTGGAGAAAAATTGGAGGAAATGAAATTTCTTACATACCCTCGAGTGGAATTGGCAATGAATGAAAGCGGAACCGGGGCGTATGGTAGGTGAAGTGGGCAAAGGTTCTTGGAGTGCTGAAAAAAAATATGTGGTACGAGAGATCGTTATCTGGGAGAACAAAAATGAGTATGTTTGAAGGTCTAGTAACAATATTTAGAAGCAAGGGATAGGCTATGTTTAAGTTGTGCGGAGGATACATGTTTTGGAAATGAAATGTCTGAGAACATTATGTAGTGTGAAGGGGTTTGATTGAGTAACTAATGATAGTGTAAGAGGTCAAATAACAGAAAGAGTATCATTGAGAAAGCTGAAGAGAGTGTGCTGACATGGTTTGGACGTGGAGAGAATGACTGAGGAGAGGTTGAGAAAGAGGATATGTTTGTCAGAACTGGAGGGAACAAGGAGAACGGGAGACTAAATTGAAGATGTAAGGATGGAGTGAAAATTAATTGAGCGAATGGAGGCTAAACATGCAGGAGGGTGAAAGTCGTGCACGTATAGAGTTGATTGGAACGATGTGGTATACAGGGGTCGACTTGCTGTCAATGGACTGAACCAGGACATGTGAAGCACCCGGGGTAAACCATGGAAAGGTCCGTGGGACCTGGTTGTAGATTGGAGGCTGTGGTTATGGGGCAGTACAGATGACAATGGATGTGAGCGGATACGGCGTTAACCGTGTTCCTGGTGGTACCTTGCTGACGCGGGAAACGGTAATCAAGAATATATATATATATATATATATATATATATATATATATATATATATATATATATATATATAGCGACAAAGTATAAAAAAAAAAAAAAAAAATATATAATGTTATTCAACAGAAATATATACTTAACCGTATTTACAGTATGGTTACCGCACAGTGGTTTGCGATGAGGAACAGGTGTTCACTCAGATTGTTTACATATAAAAAGAAAATCCTTCCTGAACTTCCAAATTCTGCAAAATGGATGACCAAATGAGTCAAATGGGGTTAGCATTCAGCATGTATATCCTTTAGCACTCGGACAATTAATTCGCGTCATGACTCTATACCTATAATTTTCTGTGTCCGCTCCAAGAGAAAACAATTTGTTTTCACGATCCATACTTTAATTATAAGCGGAAATTTGAAATTAAGTAAACCACTAGGAGAAAAGTTTGCCGCCGTCACAACACCGCACAAGTTGGCTACCGTCAAAACAAACACACCACACGCCAAATACCCTCGCTGTCGGGCGTATGAATATGCAAACAAATTTTTTTTTATAACTAATTGATTAAGACATCTTTCTTGTGCATTCCTAAGCATCCTTACCTAATGATGTATAAGGACTGTAGCTACAAACCAATGCTGTTACCTGCAAAAGGAAAATCACTTGATATGTACGATATGTTTATACATGGTAGAGCTAGAAGCAGGTGATATAGCAAGGAGATGCGACCCATGCACAACAATTCTCCACCTGAGCGGTGCGGTAACGAAAGGGACACGTATTCTGGACTGCTGCAGGATTTCTAGGGTGTCAGAAATTAATGTTTAGATTACTGATGTGTTAAAGTGCCAACTGAAGTGATATTCCAGTATAATTAAGCAACAGTTGTTAACCGTAAGTAAAAAATGGTTATAGCTTTTCAGCAGTGATAGAAGGCACGTGTTGTTAGGGATAAAACGAACAGTTGCACGTGCAAAGCGCTGTGTTTGTGTCACCATGACTGTGGTGGCCCCAGCGCCGCGTCCCAACTCCTTGCTGCCGCGGGCCCCGGCACCGTGGCGTCCTGCGGCTGCGGCAGCGCTGGGGCTGCCTGCAGCGGTCCAGAGCCTCCTTCAGCAGCTCGGGGGAACATTCCACACTTACCACCCATTCCGACGTGCCAGGACGGACAGTGAAGAGGATGCCAACATTCCCCGAAGCCCCGCACCACTTCTACTCCTCAGCCGCAACGCCCTGGTGGCATCCTTTGGCTTGCGGAAGCTGCGGCGCCTGTTATTGTGGGCAGGAGCACCGCGGGCGGTGTCTCGACTCGTGTCGACAGTGGGTGCTGGGGAGTGTGAGGCTTTGGGGGCGGCGCCCCTCACTGATGTGTTCGCTCAACCTTTCTTCCATCGCGCAGTAACGTGGCGGGTTACCTGCTGCTTGGACCGGCAGCCGTATCTAACCACTTACGCCGCCACCTCCGCCATCCACGGATACTGCGTTCCCTGGGTAAGTATCTTATCTCGTGCCTGTGAGTTCTTGTCGTGGCTGACATTGCTGGGCATAAGGTGTTAGGACTAAACAAACTTTCATAGTATTGAAATTTTCGCCTGTTTTGTCATCTCAAGGGATGGAAACCTTTTCCACCCCTCAACGGTTGCTATGTAACTCAAGCAAAATAATTTGAGAAAACAAAATGTGTCTTGACTGGTGTCTGTGCTCTTATACTTGTACATAAGTAACGACATTGCTCTGTAGGAAGTGTGTTTGCACCTATTATTGTATTGTTCAGGGCATTTCTTTTTTACCAGTGGCTTACATAGATAATGTTATATCCTTTGCAATGCATGAAAAATTGATTTTAATTTTCAATCATACTTATTTTTGAGCAGCCTTAGATAAATTTCATCCTAACTACACCAATGTTTCTTAACATGTTTCTTAAGATCATTCGCGAATGTTACGTTAAACTAAGATTGGTCGGGGTGGTAATGAATGTTCTGTTATGTTGTAGCTTATTGAGATGGTACGAAGGATACTTGCCATAATGTTACTTATAATATTTGCTCCAAAACTAAAGATCAACAGGCTGTTATTTCTTTGTGGCTTTCTGAACGTGTCAGGTTATGGTGTGTTGCCAATGTGTCTTTGCTATCTTGTGGATTCACCTTCCATTGTTATCCTTCCGTTCAACATAGTTTCACAGAAGATATTATGGACAGCTTTAACACAGGCTCTTGGAGGAAGAAAAGGTTCTGAGGGATAAAATCCACCTTAAACCTGCATTCTTATGGAGAAACTTCGTGAAGTTGGAAGCGAGTCATACTCTCGTGGCTGGCTGTACAGTTCGTCATTTTTGACGTCATCGCAATTGTTACTGTAAGACCAATTTATCGACTGGTAATAACGAATCTTGTACAAAATGATATTAATCATCTTGAGGGGCATTTTCAAGATCATCTAAAAGTATAGCGGAATCCGTCCCCCTAAGCGCCCCCTTTCCCCTACCCGAGGCTAACCTGGGAAAGATATGAAACCAATATCTGTTGCTGGTATGTAGTCACGACTCTCGTAAACTCAGGTTATCGGGATCTGACGTCCCAGAGGCTTTAAATGTCATTTCGAGTCTAAGAGTCGAGTGACGATGAAGAGGACCTTGACCAAACTGATGTCATGTGACAAGTGGTTCCGATATGGGGAGAGATCCGACATCTACTTCGGTGTATACTGGCCATACCCTACTCCCAACCTTACTATATATATATATATATATATATTATATATATATATATATATATATATATATATATATATATATATATATATGTATATCTTTTTCTTTCAAACTATTCGCCATTTCCCGTGTTAGTGAGGTAGCATTAAGAACAGAGGACTGGGCCTTTGAGGGAATATCCTCACCTGGCCCCCTTCTCTGTTCCTTCTTTTGGAAAATTAAAAAAAAAAATCGAGAGGGGAGGATTTCCAGCCCCCCGCTCCCTCCCCTTTTAGTCGCCTTCTACGACACGCAGGGAATACGTGGGAAGTATTCTTTCTCTCCTATCCTCAGGGATATATATATATATATATATATATATATATATATATATATATATATATATATATATATATATATATATACAGGACTTACTGAACTGCAACGAGGCTAGTGAATGAAGGAATATCTTTTTCTTGCTTTCATTATTCACCCATGGCGTAGGTATGTTTTGACTCTGGGTGACGCGCGTCCCAGCTGTTGATTAGGACAGTAAAGGCAGTCAGGTGAGTCTCAGGAGGGAGACGGGTAGCTGTAGTCCAACCATGGTCTCGTAACGCACTTCTGCCAGGAATGAGAACAATTTTGGAAGAAAATTAAACTGTAGACCAGACAAGATGAGGGAAGGGAAGTTGGTTTAGGGAAAGATTTTTTTTTTAGGTCAGTGGCACATTGAGTCTGAGAGGCGATTTAATGTTGCTACCAACCGTGAGTATTAGGAGGGATTTTTCAATTTAGATGTCTGCAGTATATTAAGAATTTATACTTGTGATGACTTCTGTTCAGGATTATATCATTTCACTTACCAATAGGTAAACAATTTATATTTCAGTTTAATGTTATAACTTGGCTGACGTTATTGATATATTCAGGAAAACAACTATGAACGTCAACTTTTTAGCTGCTGATACTGTGTACCGACTGTAGTGCAGAGCTATGCTAAAGATAAGATTACAGTTTTCCTTTTTGATGATAGAAAATGAAATGTAAACTACATTCTACTTTAAATGCACGTATATGGAATATCAAGCTGTGAATTGAAGGTTGGGCAGGGTCTGATCTAAGCGTATTCAGTCGTGCTGAGTTTATTTCGGGTCAAAGGTTAGACATCATCGAGATGGCCGGCCTGTTGACCATTCAAGGGTAGGCAGCGGGAGAGGTGGGTGCATGGTGCATGGTAACCTGGCTGGCTGGCTGGCTGGGGAGTGTTAGGTTGAGGGTCGCCAGCCTGGCCTAGCACACCCATTTACACCGCCATATTCGTCTGGTCTCTTGATGGACGCCTTACCTCCCTCGCAGCTCGATGCTCGCGTTCCTCTTAGGTACATTGTTATTATTGTTATTCAGTGATTTTTTTAATGGAAGGTTATTACAAAGGAGAGAGAATAACATATCTTAGATTGATGTAACGGTGGTTAAGTCACAAAGCACTCAGTGTCCAGTAGGGGAGATAACCTTCCCCCTGGCCTCCAACACATGTTCGCTCATTGAAACAAAATTCTGGATATTTTTTTTTCCTATGGTTGTTCTGCTCACCAGTGTTGACTTCTCTCCTCCACAAACATTTCCATGCGTGAGTCCGGGAGTTCGTCAAGGCCACGCTTGGGTAATTTTTCACTCTCACTCACCTGCCAGTCATGGTGGATGTACTCTGCTGCTGGCTGGCTAATAGTGGTTTGTCTTCTTCGTCCACTCAGATACAGCGAGGCTGGTAACAGGTTCATTGCGATTATTTTCCAACAGTAAAGCTGGAAAGTTTATATCATATATATATATATATATATATATATATATATATATATATATATATATATATATATATATATATATATATATATATATATATATATTCCTGGGGAAAATGAAACACGATAAGTTCATTTTACCCGTGGACTCACAGGAATGTACTTGATCACGCGCAAAATTGTGATCCTTTCCAATATATATATATATATATATATATATATATATATATATATATATATATATATATATATATATATATATATATTATCCCTGGGGATAGGGGAAAAAGAATACTTCCCACGTATTCCCTGCGTGTCGTAGAAGGCGACTAAAAGGGGAGGGAGCGGGGGGCTGGAAATCCTCCCCTCTCTTTTTTTTTTTTTTAATTTTCCAAAAGAAGGAACAGAGAATTATTTTCCAACAGTAAAGCTGGAAAGTTTATATCATATATATATATATATATTTTTTTTTTTTTTTTTTTTTTTTTTTTTTTTTATACTTTGTCGCTGTCTCCCGCGTTTGCGAGGTAGCGCAAGGAAACAGACGAAAGAAATGGCCCAAACCCCCCCCCCCCCATACACATGTACATACACACGTCCACACACGCAAATATACATACCTACACAGCTTTCCATGGTTTACCCCAGACGCTTCACATGCCTTGATTCAATCCACTGACAGCACGTCAACCCCTGTATACCACATCGCTCCAATTCACTCTATTCCTTGCCCTCCTTTCACCCTCCTGCATGTTCAGGCCCCGATCACACAAAATCTTTTTCACTCCATCTTTCCACCTCCAATTTGGTCTCCCTCTTCTCCTCGTTCCCTCCACCTCCGACACATATATCCTCTTGGTCAATCTTTCCTCACTCATTCTCTCCATGTGCCCAAACCATTTCAAAACACCCTCTTCTGCTCTCTCAACCACGCTCTTTTTATTTCCACACATCTCTCTTACCCTTACGTTACTTACTCGATCAAACCACCTCACACCACACATTGTCCTCAAACATCTCATTTCCAGCACATCCATCCTCCTGCGCACAACTCTATCCATAGCCCACGCCTCGCAACCATACAACATTGTTGGAACCACTATTCCCTCAAACATACCCATATATATATATATATATATATATATATATATATATATATATATATATATATATATATATATTCCTGGGGAAAATGAAACACGATAAGTTCATTTTACCCGTGGACTCACAGGAATGTACTTGATCACGCGCAAAATTGTGATCCTTTCCAATATATATATATATATATATATATATATATATATATATATATATATATATATATATATATATATATATATTATCCCTGGGGATAGGGGAAAAAGAATACTTCCCACGTATTCCCTGCGTGTCGTAGAAGGCGACTAAAAGGGGAGGGAGCGGGGGGCTGGAAATCCTCCCCTCTCTTTTTTTTTTTTTTAATTTTCCAAAAGAAGGAACAGAGAATGAGGCCAGGTGAGGATATTCCCTCAGAGGCCCAGTCCTCTGTTCTTAATGCTACCTTGCTAACGTGGGAAATGGCAATTCACCCTATTCCTTGCCCTCCTTTCACCCTCCTGCATGTTCAGGCCCCGATCACACAAAATCTTTTTCACTCCATCTTTCACCTCCAATTTATATATATATATATATATATATATATATATATATATATATATATATATATATATATATATATATATATGTATGTGTGTATGTATGTATATATGCCAGTATGTACATATATAGAATGTTCGTTCTCTGGAAAATAGAATGTCTATTTCTAACCTGTGTATTTGAAATGTATTAACAGCGGTAGAGGAGGGGAGGCAGGATCCACTGTTCAGCAATCCAAAGGCCGATAATTTTTGTATTTTAAAGTGGTCTGCCTGGGATGGGTAAAACACCCCAAATCAGCAACCGTCTAGGCGGGAAAGAATAAGATAAAAGAATGCAGAAATGAATCAGGGATCCACAAGTGTTTATAGACCTGATTCTGAAAGGTTGAAAGGTCATAAGGAAAGGGAAAAACGAGAGGAGGAGCAGAATTCTATTGCTTTCTGTTCGAAAAATAGTATCGTAACGGTCAGTCCTAGGGTGATCGGGCTCCACACATAAATTGTAGGAAGCAGAATCCAGTTGCATTCCTTGGATCCAGGCCTTGGTGGCAGGGTCACGTGCAAACAACCTTCGAGAGTAATGGGTGAGATGGCCTTTGGATACTGAACAGAGTACACGTTAAGCACCAAACTAAGAAATGCATAGAAAAATCGCTCGATTCATGTCTGTTGAAGAAAGTAGTTAATACTCTTTGTAGATTATTACTTTTGTTTAATACAAAAATACCATTTACCTACAAACGCGCTGCTCTTCGTGTGGTGCAGTAAACGACCGAGCGAGCGAGCGAGCGTTGTGCTATGATACGGTGGCAGGCCTGGAGTGGGCAGCGTGTTAGTGCTTGCCAGAGTGGTATAGTAGCACCAGAACTACTACTTGAATAAGAGGACGGGAAAGGAAGAGATATAAAAAGAACTTTAAGAAGAGAAGATAGTTTAATGAAGTGGGAAAACAAGTAATCCAGGAATAACTAAATACAAGGGGATTCTACACCAACTTAAATGTGGAGGTTAGGATATTGTCGGGTAAGCTGTCAGGATGAGATGGTGGGGAGGATAGTGTCAGATAATGTGTAGGGATGAGGTAAAGGGGAGGAAAGTGTCAGGTAAACTTTAGTAATTTTAGATAATTGTCAGGAGTGTCAACCGTGGAAGTGCTGGACAAATTTCACCGTCTTGGTAGTTCGTCAGCCGCTCTCGATAGTCTCCCTCCTCTGCAAAGTCTAACATGTCAGTCCTGATGATCCTGTTGAAATATTCCATAAGTAGTTATTATTTCAGCCTCCCATTCCTTTTGCGTCTAGGTAGATCCTTAACCTAAGATGAAGATTTTATCGGGGTCGTAAGACAGCGTGATCTGTAAACAAGGTTGACACTTCTCTTAATACACATGGACCAAAGATGGTCATAAGGGCATACAGTACTTCACCCTAGCATCACCATACTGTCTCTCTTGCCCATACATACACCGTGAATGGTTCTCGAATTATTATGAAAACCTGAATAAGATGTGCGAAAGTTTTCGAGTGTGGGTATAGCTGGTCACTGAAAGCGTCAGTTACCCAAGCAATGGATAGGCTTACAGCCCAAATAACCAACCACCCAACCTGTCGTGGCATCACTCGTGAAACTAACCAGCCTTTGCTTGTACTGGATCATCCTCACGTATAGATAACAGAGTTTCTGCGTTTTACTGCCATTGGAGACAAATTTGCTTCATAGAAACTGCGCGAACGAAAATTGCCATTTGTATTTCGTAGTTTGCAAAGGCAATTTTTTATGGCATTTGTTGTCTCTGATGTACTATTATATTCAAATGTGCGTGTTTTTTTCATAAAGGGTTCGTATGTTTTTATGCAGCATTCATACTGTGAAGTAAGACTTGGTACCAAAAGTTAACCAAAACTCTGGCTTGTATAGGGCCCATTGGTTGCTGTAGTCCGTCTTGGGTTTTTCTTCGCTCCTTTATATAAACCTTCATATTTTTCATACACAATTATCTGATGATAATTCACGATATTTTGGACTGGGTAAACTTTAGTCATATCTGAACTGCGCTACAGTTGTACACATAAACCATGTCACATGATTTAATTCATTACGAACTTATTGCTAAAGTTCCCCCTGAACTAATCCTCCCAAATATTACCGTTTTCTGTAGCAAGTCCTTGTCTCTTCCAGTCAATGTTCTGATCCTTTGGGGAGAGCAAATGGATCCCGTTGACAGTGAACTCTGTAACTTGCGGTGTTCATGATTTTCTTTTAAGTAGTCTTCTTGTAAGTGCACCATACAGGAGGGAACCCCTCTCAAACCAATTAGGAAGGAGTAGGTGTAAATAGCTGGAATTCAAAATCTAAGTGACTTTCTCCTTCGGAGTAGGTGGAAGAATTAGGAAGATGCCAAGGGAATAAAATTTATATAAGTTGACCATACAAACTTATAAGAAGAACACTAAGAGGAGGGAGGCTCTCATCTCCTCAACAGTTTCCAGGATGTTACACATATGTCAAGCTTCCAGAGCATGATGAAGAAACTGCCATTGACGTATCATTTGTGGACGAAAAGAAGCGCAGTGTGATCGTCCTCACAGCTGCCTCCCCAGAGCCTCCACTTCCCCTCATTCGGCCAAGACAGACTACGGACGTGGACTTTGGTGATCAGTAGAATTGTATATTTGGTGCTTTTTAAAGATCTGTAGTGCAATCATCTGAAGACGAGGGAACGTCATTATTAGTGTATTATGAGGCGACAAGTGACCACCATCGCCGCCTTGCAACACTATCATCATCTCACTGAAAGCACAAGTGGGGTAAACGACGGTAACATCAGTTGTGGGACGCATTTTTTTTCTTGTATATGTGTATTTATGGTGTTAAACGTTTTTATTTTCAGAAAAGTGTAAAGGATACAGAAAGTGAAAAAAGAGTTCAGATATCTTGGAACCCAAGTTCCAAATAACCTAATCCCGTTTTCGTATCGGCATTTATGTATAACTGGCTTCACTATTCGATATATATATATATATATATATATATATATATATATATATATATATATATATATATATATATATATATGTATGGTTGCGAGGCGTGGGCTATGGATAGAGTTGTGCGCAGGAGGATGGATGTGCTGGAAATGAGATGTTTGAGGACAATGTGTGGTGTGAGGTGGTTTGATCGAGTAAGTAACGTAAGGGTAAGAGATGTGTGGAAATAAAAAGAGCGTGGTTGAGAGAGCAGAAGAGGGTGTTTTGAAATGGTTTGGGCACATGGAGAGAATGAGTGAGGAAAGATTGACCAAGAGGATATATGTGTCGGAGGTGGAGGGAGTCAGGAGAAGAGGGAGACCAAATTGGAGGTGGAAAGATGGAGTGAAAAAGATTTTGTGTGATCGGGGCCAACATGCAGGAGGGTGAAAGGAGGGCAAGGAATAGAGTGAATTGGAGCGATGTGGTATACCGGGGTTGACGTGCTGTCAGTGGATTGAATCGGGGCATGTGAAGCGTCTGGGGTAAACCATGGAAAGCTGTGTAGGTATGTATATTTGCGTGTGTGGACGTATGTATATGCATGTGTATGGGGGGGGGGGGGGTTGGGCCATTTCTTTCGTCTGTTTCCTTGCGCTACCTCGCAAACGCGGGAGACAGCGACAAAAAACAAATATATATATATATATATATATATATATATATATATATATATATATATATATATATATATATATATGTATATATTGCTAAGAAGTTACAAGTGTAGTCTACCTGGGTTCTAAGTGCAAGAAAAATAGAATAAAAAGTGTAGATGCGTGAACGCTTCATATAGTAATATATTTAACAGAAAGATAGCCATAGAACTGTATATGATAAAAGATCCAATAGCTGCTCTCTTTTGAGATCAAATAGCTAGGCAGTGCTTTAAACACAGCGCCAGGAGACTGGTGTGTCTTCGGATCGTTTAACTTCCAGTTGCATCACCCTTAATTGTGATTGCTTATTTTTGATCCTCAGATCCGGAATTTCTGTGATTTTCATTAATGTTTAAAGATTAAAGGCCACATACTATATTTGTGTCATAGAAACAATAACGTGGAGTGTGAGGGAAATTTCGAAAATGAGGAAATCATACCTTTGCTTTTCTCGTTTTCTGTGTAGTGGTATAAATTTGTTTTAGGATGCCCTGGAATCGCATCCTGGAAGGTTGGGATCACCCTGGTTCTTTGCCTTTGCATACTGTATCTTTAATGAGGTGTAGCCCACGATAATCCCATTTTTATTTATTTTTTGTACGGTAGAAGAAAAGATCTTATATCGGTAAACATGCACACGTCGAGATTATTATAACTTTTTTGATTT
Source organism: Panulirus ornatus (assembly GCF_036320965.1). NCBI lineage: Eukaryota > Metazoa > Arthropoda > Malacostraca > Decapoda > Palinuridae > Panulirus > Panulirus ornatus. The sequence continues at coordinate 1,043,059 of NC_092258.1, read as the reverse complement.
AGTGAAATGATAGGCTGTTGAGTTGGTGGATGTCGTGGGTGAGCCCGGCTGGCTTGTCGCTATATAGGTCTGACTGGTGTTCACGCATGCGCATGGCGACCTTGCTTGACGCTCTCCCAGGGACACTCCTCTGCCAGTCCGGGTAGAGGTGGGGAGATGCTGGGAGATTGTTGGGGGAGTTAGGAGGGAATGTTGGAGGAGGAGGAGGGTGGGTATAGACGCTGTGTGGGAGCGGCACCTGTCCTGCCCCGGGCACCCACGCTAATGACGTCATGCGCGTTCCTATCGCTTTGCAGTGTTGCTGCCAAGTGGAGTGGCATGTGTTTCCTCATATAAGCAAAATTCATTCACCCGGTGAGAAGATGGTTGTCACTGCCTTCTAAACGCAATTTGACTTTTGACGTTATGAATTCTATTTATTCATTTACAAATTTGCATCATTATGTTCGTTATATTTGACCACATATAGATATCAACTTTTTTGTGATAGTATGGTAACAGGTTCATTTCACGTGGTAAGTGAAGGCAAGCATAGAGTGTACAGTGAGCACGCTCGAGTTCAAGGGCCCAGTCCCATTGGAAATACAGCATGTTCTCATTGGCTCGTGTGCAATAATTTTATGGAATGAATATGAAACTGTGTATGTCACCAAAGCCCTCATGACATTTTCCTGGTAGTATTTACATGAATTATATTTTAAAGATTGCTAACACGTTAGGCGTAGTGCTTGATGTGGATCGTGTAACCGTGAGGGAGCTTGTAGATCTGTGGGAGTCTGCTTGTTATTTTCTGCCTTTGTCTTGTTTCCGTTCGTACCATCTACTTATGTACATCACTGGGAATGGAGGTCTGTTTATTGTTATTGTTATTATAACCATCCAGTGTGTTTATTTTCTCCCCTTGATTGTTTATCTACTGAACTCTTGGATGTGGACTTAGGTATAATTAACTGCTAAGAACTCTTAAATAAGTATTACCTGAACTAGTATTGTAATATTTAAGCAACATGAAGACACGTTATTGGTGTTTGGTGTGCCAAGTAGGTGGATGGTTCCTGCAAGGGTCAGGGTGGATTTCGGAGCTTGTTGGAGAGGTCCAGTTTCACGTGACGTGAAAGTTAACACTGGCTTCTTCCAGACTGCCTGACGCTGAGGTGATATAATTTAACATTAACCTCACGCTGATGCTCGTTTATCGTGTGCTAAAGCAATACCAAAATTAGTTAATGAAGTAGGACGTAACTGAAAGGTATTCCAGGACAAACAGTAAGATGGATTAGATAGTCAAAATGAAATTGGCGTAGGTGGTACAGTACTGTGTGCAATGGTTGTACGTCATTATTTACATTGGTAGTGATGTCTCATGGTGCAGTTTGATATCATGCCGCGCTGTGGATTGTCAGTTTAAAAAAATAGAGTTGGAGAAAGCATATGAAGAAAATTTAATTACCGGTAACATACAGGATACACAGAACAATCATAACTTTGACATACGTGAAGGAAATCAATGTAAGTGTTTTACAACAACCAGTCTGTTTGATTACAGTGAACTATCCTACTAATTAGGGTGTCAGGTGCAACCGCCCGGCAGTCGTTAAGTACAACATAGATGACTTCTAGTGTTTAGAGACGGAACCAGTGATTGGGATGGTGACGAACCACCAGAAAGCATATGAAAAGTCCTACATCCAGCTGTGGACTCAGATTAGCGGTATCATGAAATGATTTGTTGGAAATTACTGTCATTACTACTTTCTATTTTCATTTTCCTTTAGTTCCTCAGAGGTAGATTTTGTCAAGGCATGTCCGAACGGTTTCGGTATCACGAACTTTATTATGGCAGCATGTTGAGGGGAATGTTGAGGGGAAACTGAAGTACATGGTCGATACCCTCAGCTTCCCGTATCTCTGTTATTTAGACTCATTAAGTACTTGTACCTTGAAGTTGCTGACGTCGCAGTTTATTTCCTAAAAGTGACCTTAGATGGATGTTGCATCTCTTATGGTGACGTTACATGATGCCCACGCATTGTAAGGGCACAGCTGGTTTAGAGCAATGACGTTTTGGCGAAGGTAACTATTCTACTGCGGCGTTGTTTGAGACATCATACGGTGCAATAACGTAGCGCGTCACGTCATGCACATTACGGGAAGTGATGTCTTGTCGTTGTGTAGGTAATGACATGGCGGTGTGGATGGTGACATTGGACCAGAGTTTGGTTCCGATGGAAGTGTGTCAACGTGACGTAGCACGAACGTTATTGCTTGGCTCGAGTGATGATGTCACTCAGAGCGGGTGCTTACACATTGCATCATATCATGTGATGATAGCATGATGCGGATCATCATCTCACATGCATGTTAACGTCTCCTAGCGTGAGTGATGACATCACATGGCATGGCTAACATTAAAACGTGGTGCAGTTGGTGACTAACCGTGTTATGGTTTATGACGTCACTACCAGGTGTGGACGATGACGTCATAGTCCCCCCCCCACTCCGGGCCCCACCGTGGGGCAGCCTGCACGGTGCTACACCAACGGATGATGTACCTCTGCCGCTTATATTAACCTGCCGAATTTATACGTGTTTTAGTAGACGCAGAGAATGTATTGCACTGTAAAGAAGGTATGTGTTGTACAGTGTAATCAGTGTTGAATGATCACAACAAGCGAACATGACAGAGTTAGCACGGAGCTGGAGGTTTGAAGGAAAGCAGACTGAGAACCAGAGGATCAACTTACAGAATTGTAGAAGAAATGCAAAAACTGATGTGTTCGTAACATTGGTAACAATGAAAGTCAACACGAATTAGTAGTGCAGATTATTTGCAATGTGTAAAGGAAAATTATTTTGTTTAACTTTGTAAGAAGCAACAGTGAAATTAGTTATACGACGAACACGGGAATGAATTATTTGAGGAAGAATAATTTTAGCCTGGTTAGACTCCCGCGATGGTGAGGTTGCGCTAATGTTTGCCCGAATGGCAGTGTTGCTAGATAGTGTAATTAAAACCAGAGAAACAGTGAAAATTCTATCTTTACCGTTTGAAGTATTTTGAATGACAGATTCACTAGTTTCCTGTGAAGGAGAATAGTGTACATGTTTATTAAAGACCATGTTCGAAGTAACTACATAGAAATCACAAGTAGGGAAAAATGATAATGATAAAGGAATGTTGTCGGGTCAGTCAATGTGCTTTCAATTCTTGGGTAAAATACTGTACTATTTGTGACCCTGGTTGTCACGGTGGAGGGTAGCGAACTTTGTGCCATGTGCTGATGCCTAGGAACGTTCTCTCTCCTCTGGCAGCCGCATGGTACGGAGAGAGAGAGAGAGAGAGAGAGAGAGAGAGAGAGAGAGAGAGAGAGAGAGAGAGAGAGAGAGAGAACCTGATAGATTTTGTTTGGTTATATTTTTCGCTTACTGAACAGAAAAAGAAGGGCATTAGTAATGTCCCCACTTTTGCCAGCTGATGGGTGGTGTCCCCAGTGTTGCCAGCTGATGGGTAGTGTCCCCACTGTGCCAGCTGATCACCATCTTACCTGAACGATTGCCAGTTATATCAGCAGTGAATATTTTCCCTAAGTGAAACGATAACATTTTTAAATTTCGAGGTTCACGGGTCGGAGTCTGTCTGGAGACAGGATGTGTGGGTTCGGGCAGTTCTTGAGGGAACTGATGACTGACTACAGCTGTTGCATTGCGTGATGTATGCCCAGAACGCATGTGATATACCCAGTCTCGGTACAAACTTGGCGTGTACGTACTTGTCATAAAAACCCTTTGCTGGAATCAAGATGTTCGTGTTGTAACCGTCATGGCCACGTCACCGTCTTACATGTGTCGTAAAAGGTCAGGGAAAACTTAACTATAGACGGAGACTTGCACAGGCACGAGCTAAGTGCGTACATCGCACTTCAACAGAATATAATACACCCCTAAGAGTGAGCCTCAAACCACCATCCGCTGCACATTTACGTATAGTAATTTCATCGCTTATGATTACAAGTGTGTAGTGCGTTACATATGTTCAGTGATGATGTTAAGTGATGATTGTGGCTGCCTGTGCAGCAACAGGAGGGAGGAAAGTAAATGGAGCAGAGTAATGTTAGAGGTTTTCTCCTGGGCCAATGAGAATACCGCAGGGAACTCCCAGAGGGCACCCATCTCAACTGTCAGCAAACCTTTCTCTTAACTTTCATGTTCATTTATCGAACGTTTGAAATCATTCCTTCGAGAAATTCGATCATCTGAGGATATATTGTCTTGAGCGTTTCTTCGGTACTCTACTGTTTTCAAGACATGTTTTTGCCTTGAATTTCATAACTTAAGTGTACAAACTCGTGATATATTTTGGCAAAAACTCATTTTGTGACACCCTGAGTTACAAGTCAGATGTATACTATTAGAATTGAAAATGAGATATATAAGTTGAGGAAAAGTATAGGAAATCCCAGGTTTAAGGGCTGCATGCTATTGATTATGACACGATGCAGCTTAAACCTGAGTTTTAGAGGAGCGGGGAGTGTTGCTAAGCTCGGAGGGAGTCAGGTCATCCACAGGACGTGGTTGAGTTTTAACGTAAGATAATTGACAGTTTCTGCTGAGTGTACAGCTTGGTCATCTGGTAGCGGTGTTGCAGTGTGTGTGTGTTTTCTTTTATATCATGCACGTTAAGAGGAAGGACTTTAGATGTTTTCCGGGGGAACAAGCAGCCATGAGGCAGCTTATTAAGTCAGCACAGGTAAGTCTGGGGGAGGAAAAACTAAGCAGTAATATCTTTCTATGTAACTGAGAAGCCGCACAAGTCCTGGTTATAATGAAACCAGAAAGAGACTGAGGAGATATAGCTTGAGTCCTGAGCATTATAGTGGCACCGCCGCACGGTGAACTCCTCCCCGGACGGTGTGTGAGGGAGTTATACCATTGTGGTGTGACTGTGTGAGGGAACATCTGGGTTATTGGACGTTTATAGACATGTATGGTGACAGATCAGAGGGCGAGAAAGGGAGAGATAGAGAGAGAGATTCTGGAAAGTTAAGAAAGAAGAGAAGGGAAAGGGCGTGGAGAGGGATGCTTGAGCCATGCTCACACTTCTTGCTTGCCCCGGGCGAGGGTACGCGCGTGACGCTCGGGTACAGACAGCCAGACCACAATGCTGCACGGACGGTCATGACGGTGGCGCACCTCCTGCCACTCGCTGTGACTGAAATATTTTAGTATCAATTATTATATGAATTTATTAACATGAATAACTAGTAATTATCTAGTACACCCGACACCATTTATCACTTTGAAACTCATCAAGCAGACTGAACGTTACATTAAACCCTAGATTTCTGTAGTGAATTTCGATACGGTTGTCAAAACACATATGAAGTGCCGAGGATAGAGTACGGCCGGAAGTCTTGAAATACCGAGTGTAGAGCAGCCCGTCACCCATTTGTCCCGCCAGGCGCACGTAGGTGAAAATCCAATCATGACACATGGTAAGGTGGCCCATAGCGACCCACACCCACCCTGATGGCAATATCCTTCCAGATCAACACCATTTAATGATTTTAGCGACAGTTTGAATTATTGTTAGATTACTGTGGCGCAGGGACCCTCCTCAAGCTGAAGTGTGGCTCGTAATTTATATTGAGATAAAATGTTGGCGTCTTTAAACATAAGTCTTGACTATGAATTGGCTAGAGTAAGATTGCTGCATTTTTACCATGTCATCAACGAACAATTCTTTTTGATTTTTCTGAGGATCCTCAAATCCAGTGTGCGGATAAGTACTTTAAAATAATGAGTTGAGAGTTTTTCGAGTCGTTCGAGTCGTGGGAGTCAACTCCTCGTTATATTTCCGTTAAAGGGAAGGACGCGGGTATGTACCAAGTTATTGTTCACTCTGCCAACCCGGAGCGTTTCCACAAATTATGAACACCGTTACGGCAGGTAATGTGGCGGGCGATAATCAGGAATTGGTAGCTTAGCACAGCTGTAAAACGTCTCAAGTTAAAACACTTGTAACTTTGTTAAGATTGTTAATATAATGATACTAAAGCCTGAGGGAAGAAGGTTGAGCATACTTCTCCAACAACACACAAACCTGGACATAATGTGAAAGTTTAGGAGCCTTGCAGATGAAGGTGCGTGTCCCTGACCCTTGTCGTGACTAGTTATGGACGACCTCACGTGACCCTTGCTGAGGGATATTTCTACCCGAGAGGTAAGGAGAGAGACTAGTATAGCAGTTATGCTACTGCTGTATTGATTGATTTAACATAAAAAATTTTTTTTTAGCTTAACCCTGTTCTAGAAAAGTTTTCCGTCTCTATGGAAATTTATATCTTACAAACCTGTAAGATAGAAAAGAAAACTGAAAACGGAAATATGAAGTAAGATCTAGAATATCTTTTGAAACCTCTAGAAATTAATCATTAAGGACAAAGAAAAGATATGAGAAAATTTAGATGTGGTATCACTGACTGAGGCGAAAGAGCGAACGCAGATAAGATGGCCGTGGCCAAAACTCGTAAACTCTTCTATTCATCCCTCCTTTTTCTTCAAGGTCTACTAGCCTCTTGAGCCGTCGACATTAAGAAGAAAAATTGCCTTCGACTGACAAGCCAAGGCTTACTAGGGAGACGTAACATACGAAGTAAAATGAAGATAAATTGTTTCTCGTACAATAACTTGTTTTATGAGAAGGAGGTAGGCTGGCTTTGTCCTTTGGCTTTATATACGATAAGCTAGAGGTGGGCTGGCCATGTAAGATTAACTGGCTAGCTTCATCGAGCAGCATTATGTAAGTAAACCTGGAACTGGTGTGACCTTACGAAGCGTATATCGTCCATGTGTGTGATAGTCTGGCAGACCATGGCCGGTATACGCCTCAGCCTTGTGTGTAAACGCCAGAAGCAATTGTTTTCGATGTGGCTGTATTTGGTAACACTTGTGGTGAGAGTAATAGTGTGGTAACTACGGTCGCTGGTGGCTGCGTTATTGTCAAGTCACAAATTGTTGATAACTATTGTTTTCTTTATTCCTCAGAGTTGTTTTACGTCTTGCTGGTTTAAAAGGTCATGATACACTGCAGCAGACAGCAAGGGAACAGTGTTATGATGTAAATTATCGTCCACCCTCTGGTGCCGACCTGTTAATGTTAGACCTGATCTCTCTCTCTGAGCATGGTAGCTGTATATCTCCAACAAACATTATAAGACACATCCCCGTTTACCAGACATAATAGCCTATATCCGCCTTAACAAGCATAATAGCTGTATCACCTCTACGGGTAGTGATAACCTACATCCCTCTTTACCAAGCATAACAGACCACATCCACGATTATCAAGCGTAATTGACCATAACCCCTTTAACGAACATGATAGCCATAATCCTCCTAACAAAGCATGAGACTACGTATCTCTGCACGTATCATAGGCCTTATCATGCCTATATCCCCTGCACCGACTGCACCGAGTATAAGGTTCATATACCCAGCGTCATGCATGATATACCGCGCATTAAGCACAATAGTTCGTATCCCCGTATATTAAGCAGTAAAGGCCATATCGCTTGGTTGAGGTACAGGTGATGGTTGACCAGTTTTTATACATTTATGTTTATGGTTGTGACGTGTGTTTGATTTTTTCTCTTTTTGTGAATAAAGTTGTGCCAATGTGTCTGCCTGCCTGGCTTTTTGTTTACCTGTTCGTCTTTGTGATTTGGTATTCTCTCTCTCTCTCTCTCTCTCTCTCTCTCTCTCTCTCTCTCTCTCTCCAAGGGAGGTGCTAGCTGTGTTACCCGCCTGGGTATCAGGAGGGATAGCAAAGCCCTCGCTTCAGTGGCTGATGAATAAATTTTACTTCTTTGGCCTGGGTAACTGTCTTGTGTCTCGTCTTACTCACTGGTAGGTTGGTTAGCAAGTCTTCCGTGTGTATACTGTCATGTAATGTAGTCAGTCCGTACACCAAGACAAGAGCAGCTAATTCCGGTACGGCCAGCAGGGGCTGGAGAGTGGAAGCGCGACCACTGAGGGAGAGAGAGAGAGAGAGAGAGAGAGAGAGAGAGAGAGAGAGAGAGAGAGAGAGAGAGAGAGAGAGAGAGAGAGAGAGAGAGAAGTTTTTCGAATGGCATCGTAGGTTGACACACACAACTCGAGTCATTCAAGGTTCAGTCGTCGTCTTTTGCGTGCTTCCGCTGGCTGCTACGGCTGTGGTGTTAGTACTGGGACACCACTGGTGCAGTCGCACTGCGGAACCATACGTGCAGTACTGTACCGCCAGCCGCTGTACAGTGTTACCATCAGCATCAGATGGGAGGAGATCCACCCGTCGCTTCCTGTTGACCCACCACGCTGCCGTGCACACTTTGTGCGTGTGTATGTGTGTGTGTGTGTGTGTGTGCGCGCGCATGTGTCACCGCTGCTTTTGTTCCTTCATGGTATTGTTTACTATGGACCATGTAACGGATCTTAGGCGGACCGTATCATGGGCCACGTATCGGACTTCCTTGGTGGAATGACGTACCTTTGGTTGGGGTCGATAGCTTGACGTGGGTGGGTAACATCAGTGGTTCCGTATGTACCACATGCTTGCCTCGTTAGGGTTTCAGACGGTGCCAGGAAACACTACAGAGTCCGTTGCTGTAGAAGTTGTCCTCTTTGCCTTCCGGACTCATTGAATCAAGCATACAATTTTCAACAGAACGTCGGAACCTTTGAGGGAGTGGATACAATAAAAATAAGAAATTGTCAAAGAAAATAAGCGTCGGGAGAGACACAGTCAAGTACAGTGTGACATATATCTGAAGCAGATCAAGAGTTTAATCAATGTTATATGGTTCAGGGCTCAACAGGATGTCAGGGAGAGTACCGTAAAGTACCGAGGCACTGGAGAGTCCTTCAGATGATTGACTTTTCTGACGCCGCGAATTGCCCTTGTGCAGCACTAGAGATGCGGGACAGATGGCTTGGAGGTGGGTGGGAGGGAGAGGGGGATAGATTGTGCTGGTGGAGAGTAGTTCGTTTTGGACTCGTGAGTCTTGGTTTGGGTGAGGAACAGTTGGATGAGGTTGCGGGAGAGTAGGCTGGAGTGGGAACTGTTAGCCGGCCGCCTGGAGATCGATCATGTACTCAACTCGTTAACTTCTTAATCAAATGATCATATGACTGAAAGGGTTTCATGCGCGGCGTCGAACGACCACGACGCCCTCACAGTACCAATTATTCAGGGGAGCGGGTGAAACATCGTGTCAGGAGTCAAGTGTGTCAGGTGTCATATGTCAGGTGTCAAGGGGAGAGACAGCGGAGTTCAAGTCATGATGATTGCTGTCGTTAAGGGCATGGATGCCACACTTACTGCCATCCGCCACAGCCATCATGAGGGACAAGGATGTCACGTATAATGCCACTCAGCGCAGCTCAGTCTCCATCGTTAGCTTGTTGCGGTGCTGTCTCGAGACCGGTAAGTTTGCTGATGCTGACACATTACTGCTGATAATATAGACTACTGATGGAGGTGATTCGAGCTATTCAACCATTGCTTATTACTTTAATCTCCAGGCGGGGTCCTTGCTCTTGATTCGGACGACAAGACACTTGCCCAATGGTCACGACGATGTGGTCTTTCATCACCACGGTACAACCTTTGGGTAGATGGTTTGATCTTTTATCCAACCGAAGGGTTAGGACTAATGTTAGACCATCGTACTCAAGGGTCGTACCGTCATGTTCAACGGTCACATCGTTGAGCTCAAGGGTCGTACCGTCGTGTTCAACGGTCACCGTCGTGCTCAAGGGTCGTACCGTCGTGTTCAACGGTCACACCGTCGTGCTCAAGGGTCGTACCGTCGTGTTCAACGGTCACACCGTTGTGCTCAAGGGTCGTACCGTCGTGTTTAAAAGGTCACACCGTCGTGCTCAAGGGTCGTACCATCTTGTTCAAAGGTCACACCGTCGTGCTCAAGGGTCGGACCTGACGCATCCAAGGTAAAGATATATTCAAGTACAGTATACCTTCTCCGATGAAGGACACTTTAGAGTTGAAAACACACTGTTCTAGCGAAGATTCTACGACTTTATTGACTCAGGCTGTCTTTGTAAAGCTCTTTCTCATCCGTAATGGAAATTGACGCCACCTGACTGGTTGAGTGTGTGACAGATTGTTACTGTGGGTGTAGCACGTACTTTCCACTGTGGACGAAGTCACTCAGGGTCTCAAGTGAGCTTACGATACACTCAAGTGTTTCGTAAAGTGTGTTTGTGTCATACGTGACGTCAGCATGTGGTCGTGTGTATTGTTCTCGCTAACTGCCACCTGTCAATTGTGATGGGGGTACTACCTATTCAAACCCCTGACATGTTTTGGAGAATGATTGTTGTCGATTTTGGAAAGTAACTAAGTTATCGTCATGTATTTTCTTCACACACACACACACACACACAGGATGTGGACTTAGTGCTCGGGTCTTAGTCATGGTGTACCTAAGCGAAAACCCATTTTCAATATTTTTTGTGATGGTGAACCTTGACCAACACGAGAATTGTTGCTTGTGTCATCATTTTCATTGTGAGGTAGTTGGCGGCCGTAAGAGGGACTGTGGTGGTTAGTGTCGCTAGGTCTTCGTTGCTGAGGCCTTCAGCAGGGCTTCTTCCCCTCCCTTCTACAGCGTCGCTGTTCTTACTGCAGAAGATCAGCTGGTGTCTGGTGTGTGGTCTCGCTCTCAAAATACTCCCTGATAAGTGGACGGCGATGATGGTGGTGTGGCTAGGTTGTGGAGATGTGGTGGTGATGGTGTTGGTGTGGCTAGGTTGTGGAGATGTGGTGGTGATGGTGTGGGTGTTGGGTCGTAATGGAGATGTGGTGTAGTGGTCTTGGTGTTTGACTAGCGGTTTAGCCAAACGGGGCCGATTCCGTCTCCGCTCGGGAGATGAGTGTCGTGAAGTAGCCTCTTATTTGACCATCACGAAATACTGAGATCTTTGACGACCATCTCTCTACAGAGAGACAACCTTTGTTCTCGGGCACACACAGAGGTCGCACTTGTCGTGGACTTACTGGTTGTTTCACCAGTTGGTCAAGAAGGGACGATTTAAGTGGGAAGAATGGAAGTCCTCCTGACGAATTTAAGGTTCATATGACCAGACCAAAGCAGACCAGCAGCGCCTGGCACACCATTCCGACATTCGTAGGTATGGTGGCCAAGGAAGCAGCTCGTAAAGCTGATGATTGTAAGGATGGACCCCAGAAGTGGGTCAGTAATTGGCCTAGAGAAGAAAGTTTGCACGACGTCCAACAGTCGACATTAGGACAAGTATAAGGACGGGGACGAGGAACTTTGCCTTTCGCAAGGGTTGGTGGTGCTAGCGTTACTAATGGATATTACCGGAGTTAAATGTTTTCGACACTTTGTTGTTCACCGCAATTTGTTGAGAATCTAGTTCACAAAGGTAACCTCTCGTTGCAAAAGTTTTACTTAACAAAAAGAGATATTTGTGCAACAGTGCGAACTTAGGAAACACAACTGATCTTCGTCGTACTTGGGAAGAACGTCTGCGGTTTCAATATTGGTGTAATTCTGGCGTTGGTCAAGACGACCCGAGGCGGTTACCTGCTGCTTGGTTCTGACCAGCCCTCGGTTTCACTCGCTTCGCGTCTCCCAACCACTACATCTCTTTACTTCTTGTGTGTGTGTGTGTGTGTGTGTGTGTGTGTGTGTGTGTTGCCGTGTTAGTTCGTAGACGTGAATCCCACGGTCTAAACTCCTTGTTTATATAGATTTATTTATCCGTATCCTACTTAAATTTAATGTGTTTCCATTCCATTTCCCTACTTTGTATACTTATTGTACGGGTAGATTTATTCTTTAGGATACCGTAAAGTCACTGTGGACCGCCTGATTTGTAGAGCTGCATAGACTACGTGTGTCTGTGTGTGTGTGTGTGTGTGTGTGTGTGTGTGTGTGTGTGTGTGTGAGAGAGAGAGAGAGAGAGAGAGAGAGAGAGAGAGAGAGAGAGAGAGAGAGAGAGAGAGAGAGAGAGAGAGAGAGATGAAGGAAGGGGGGAAGCTTTTCACGAGAAAGTAAGGTGACCTTCCCTTCAGGCATGATAAAGAGCAGGGAAGCAGCTCTCCTCCCCAGTGTACAGTACCGGTAACTTGTGATGGCTCCCTCTGTGAGGCCGCTGGCCAACCTGTTGTACTGTTTTTCCAGGACTGATCACGTAGCCCCAGTCCTCTTATGGTTCTGTACATCCTTCAGTAGTTCCCCGCGTCTTTAAACTGTTGTGACTTACTTTTATCTCCCCTTGTCATACATATATTCTGTATATCTCACTCAGTTTCCTGTTGTCCTGCTGCACAAAGTACGCGAACCTGATTTTGTATCCATCATCTCCTGTATCTGGTTCACACCTCCCTCTCGCCTTCACCTCCTGGGGCTCAGACGCTCTACTTTATGATGGTTTTCTTGTATAAGTATAGGTTCCTTCTTTCAGTCCTGGACTGTCATGCCATGTCCTTGAGGATCTGATGTTGTTCATGCAACACTCATCCGTCTTCTCCTGTGGTACTTGTGACTATCGTGTTCCTCTTCTTGCAGTACTTTGGTCTGTCATGTGCCCCATCCTGCAATACTTTGGTCTGTCATGGTTCTCATCATACAGTAGTACGATATGTCATGTTCTCCTTGATGTATTTCTTTAGTTCGTCATCTTTCTTATCATACAGCACTTTGTTATGTTTCTCATTATACATCACTTACAGCCTCTCTTGTTCCCACGCGTGTAAGGCTTGAGTCTCTGTCCTCCCCGCGGCAGAACACGACTTTCGCTGGACCATCCGAGTAACTCTGAATTCATATATATATATATATATATATATATATATATATATATATATATATATATATATATATATATATATATATATATATATTCCTATTCGTCCACGGGGAAAATGAAACACGATAAGTTCCGAAGTGCACTTTCGTGTAATAATCACATCAGGGGAGATACAAGAAAGAAATGTCAGTTGATATACAACGAAGAGACGTAGCTTGGACGCCATTTGGTAAAAAAAGTAAAATAAATTCCCAAGTGCACTTGGGAACTTATCGTGTTTCATTTTCCCCATGGACACATAGGAATATACTTGATCACGCGCAAAACTGTGATCCTTTCCTCCATATATATATATATATATATATATATATATATATATATATATATATATATATATATATATATATATATATATATATATATATATATTTGTCATTGTAAATTATATCCTTTTCACGCTATTCTGAATTTCAATGTATCGTCCGTCGTGGCTGAAGGGGCTGTGTTGTCTTTGTTACTATTTGTCTGTTTGTTCATGGAAGGAAGTAAATAGGGCCTGTAATGTCAGGAGTTCATGCTTGTGTGGTTATTTTATTTTCATTTTTGGAAATCTAGATCTCGTATGCATTGACGATTTTTGTTTTTTTTCAAGTATTCAAGCAGGCTAAATTAATGCCTAGCAAACTTTACTGAGAACCAACCACAACAACTCTAACCTGGAACTGTCAGAAGAAAGTATTTTTCTGAAGTTGTTGATATGATCTGTTTGATGAATGGAAATGTTGGAATATTACATAGGCTGTCCCTCTCCTGCTAACCACAGCCATGATGGCAAGATACTCGAGTATTGCGACTCAAGATTGAACTTTAGGGCATCTCTCAGGACTTATTGACTAGGGCTTCTGCACCTCCACAGGATCATAAAATTTTGTTTTATGTTTAGATGCGACACAGATCCAGGTCGGAGCGAAACAGAACATCTTCCATGACTTTCCGACCTCGATGGTTTAAGTGCACCTTCATTTGGATATCATGTCACTAATATTGGTTGATTTGTCCAATTAAAGCCTGAACTGCCCATTCGTCTTTACAGCTACACTCGTCTGTTGTTTAATGTGATTTAACGAGTCCTAAATGTGCGTTCGAATCGTATTCTACCAAAGAATGTGGTCGATTTTCCTGGAGACGTCTCTTCCGCCGGCGGTGCGCATCATGTCGACAGCTGTTGGTTGCACCAATCCCTAGCCAAGGATGAGTTGCTTTTTTTTTGTTTTGCGAAACGCCTAACCATGATGGAGGAAGCCAATGTACCTAGGTGGATGAAGCAGTCCAACCTCTTGCATTGGAGCACCAGCCGCTCTTACATCATACATTTTTCCGTCATTTCGAAGAACCTTCAACTGCTTATCCGCCAGACAACTGTTGTCCTGCGAGATGTCGCCTGACATTGTTTTTCCTGAACGAATCGCATATTGTTGCTGAGGCCTTCTCTGTAGATGACACACTTCGATTGACGACTCCACCATCGTCTTGTGGTCGTGTTGTGGACGAAAAATTACTGATAACTGGTTTAACCTTATTGTGGTAGGAAAGAAAACAGTCTCTCACGAATTAGCAAAAGCAGTCGATTGCGCTAAAGTAAAACGCACTACACTATTTTTCTTTTTCTTTGTATTTCTAAAATACCGATATTTTGAATTATCTTGCATAGTTTTTCTAAGCTTAAGATTTACATTGTATAGTTTTTCTTTTAGTATTAGATACACTGACAGGAGGAGAGGCTTGTTTTGGTGGGGTTAGTGACGTGGAGTAAGGAAAGCTGGGAGAGTGACTGGAGATCCTTGGCCACCTACTCACAATAGCTTGGCATCCCAATTTTGGGTTGCGACCCAGGGGGTCAAACCTCTCAGGATGATCAAGTCCTGTGTATCTCCCTCATGGCCTCAAAGGGAGGCTCCTTGACAGCTCCCATATAGGCTTCCACCATCACCAAAGAGGCACAGATCATGTGTATCTTCCTCATAAATTCCTCGAGAATGACTAGTCTCCCCACCGCTCCATCATAATCATCTGCCAGGACGACCGAGTCCTGTGGATCTCTCTTGTGGTCTCAGAAACTCGGCATTTCTCCCTCACTTGCAAAAGTTTACAATATATCGTCCTCGTGGCGGCTGTGTTGTGTTCCGGATAACCGACGTAAACACTCGCCCTCCACTGACTTCCTCAAGGACGAGCGGAAATACCACCGTCCTCACCTCCCGCATTGATGAAGACTGGAAGAAAAAACGTTGAAATGGCTTGCTTAGTTTTATCTTGCGCCCGCTAGAATTTTCAGGTTCTCCTCATCATCATCTTAAAGTCCGTAATGCAACTCAGTATAGTCGTAAGTTTCGATAAATAATTCTTTTTGTTAGCCGGATTTTTGTGATTATTTGTCGGCCTTTTTATATAATTTTTTGTTCATAATGACCGCAGATTTCACTCTCATTTTCTATGCTTGGCTCCCAGGGTGGCCACAGTTTCTCAACCTAAGTTTTCTGCTGACGCAAGTGTTCCAGTCTGCGGGTATATGTTTGTGCCTTCAGCTTGGAGTACGTTAGTTTTATATTTCTCAGAAAGAAATATTAAACGTTTATTTCTGGAAAGAAAACACGGAATATATATATGTATATATATATATATATATATATATATATATATATATATATATATATATATATATATATACATCTCCCCTGATGATGTGAATATTACACGAAAGTGCAATTGGGAACTTTTCGTGTTTCATTTTCCACGTGGACTCATAAGAATATCTTGATCAGTCGCAAATTGTGATCCTTCCCAATATATATATATATATATATATATATATATATATATATATATATATATATATATATATATATATATATATAAGGAAGAAGTACTGAATGTTTAATAATGTGTTCGGTCTGTGAACGGTCATGAGACGTACTGACAACTCAACGGTGATGACTTAAGTGTATGTTGTTTATGGAGACATAAATACAAATCAATCACAGTGATTTAGAGTCGCTGTCAGAGTTATAGATTTACCATTAACTGCTCTGTGAGTTCTATATTCAATAGTGTTGTAAACGTTGCATTTTATGCCATGATTGTTTAAAAGAACGGTATTGGCCCCCGAGCTGTGCATGTCAGCCATAGCAAATGGCATTTTGAAATTATATCCAGATCGCAGCCATATACGATGTAGGAAATTCCCAGAGAGACTGTATGTCGAGAATGGTCTGCAAATGAGGGGTAGTATAGTGCCTCCATGAGCTGCTGGTTGTGGTGGAGGGGCAGTGCATTAGCATGGCGTCATCCGACCGGACGTATTTTACTTTTTCATTTGCGTTTTATACATTAATTTACCAGACTGTATGTGTTGTAATCATCTACAACATGCAGGGAGTAATCAGTGTTTTATCTGAAGTATATTTTCTTGCAATTATGTTTATGACACAGTACTACTACTGCAGTATTTTCTATATTCTTTTGTACTTTGTTATTTGTCTATCTATATGTCGCCGACTATGAGCTAGTCTGCTGTGTCGTGACCTGGATGAGTGAGTTCGACCCTACGGTGGTCATGACCCTCTCTCGGTACTTTGTGATTATATGTTATAGCTGGGTCAGGCAGCAGCTGTGACGGCTGGAAATGGTTATTATACTGACAAAGTCTGCCAGTGTGGTGGAGGAAACCTGGACTTTATCGGGGACGCTTGTAGCTACGGCTTGACGCGTAAAAGGGGCAAACTCGGCACGCCTGCATATATGGGGCAGACGTTACAGGCATACACGTGCAGTCCCGTACCCCCAAACACTACGCACAGGCACTTACGATGCGTCTCATTATGTGGTAAAGTTGTGGTTGGTGTTCAGTGGTGTCAATGCTGACCGAGATTAATATCATATCCCCTCACCAGTGGGATAGTGTGTCTCTCACTATTGGAAAAAGTGTGTTCTTCAGCGGGAGAATGCAGCCCTCCCTAGTGGGAAAGTGGCCTCTCCCTAACCCGTGTGAGAGTGGTTCCTGTCACTCCCATTCTCATTTGCTGGCGGTAGATAGTGACACCTGCTGCCACCTATTACTGCCAGAGTCTCTCTCTCTCTCTCTCTCTCTCTCTCTCTCTCTCTCTCTCTCTCTCTCTCTCTCTCTCTCTCTCTCTCTCTCTCTCTCTCTCTCTATCAGGACCAGGGTTGCTGTGCCACTCGAATATTTTAACCTTGCGTATGCGTTGTGTGGAGGGGAAGGGGCTCTATACTGTGAGTTCAACGGTGACGGAAGTGAGGGATGAAGAGTGGGCGTCGTGAAGAACAATGAAGAGTGAAATCCTTTTCTATCTAAGATATGATGTGTGACTCCTCTTTCTGAAGACGCACGACTGTTGAGCTTTAGTGAGGAAGACCTACGGTCACTACTGCGTCGTATAAGCCTACTAAAGGAGACCTGTGGTCACTGTTGTGTTGTATGGGACCGGTTGAGGCCTGTGGTAACATGAGCCTCCTCAGTGTGGGTCACAGAGGAGCCGAGAGGAACACCTAGCTAGACCCCCGAATTTATTCGTATTTTTCTCCATGACGGCCTAGTTCCTCCCTCTGGAGGACTGTGACGACGAGTTACCGGTGTGATGCCTCCTTGACGCACCCCAACAGCGGTGGCGTGTTGACCAGTTCCATATGTGACTCATTTTCTGTAGCAGGGTCCTTGTGACTACCGTCCCCTGGTGACCAGCAACCAAGCCACATAAATATAGTTCCTTAGTAGTCAGACTGAAATGACACTCTGACATCCCGTCCATTGAAAACTAGGATCTTACTTCCATACGCATTTACTTTCATCTTTCTCCTCTTCCTACAAACATCATTTAACCAGCCCACCTTTCTACCCAACCCTTCCCCTAATTCAGTCGACGCAGCCAACACATACAAGCATCACCAGCAGCCCTGCCCAGCCTCTGATGGTGGCGCGCTTCATGCAATATGAGAAGATTCAAATGGTAACACAAGGAGGTAGGAACCTAAACTTATGAAATAATCAGAAAATATATGTAGAGAGGACCTGAAAGTGATCTGACAGCTTATGTTTTGGCAGCCAAAATTATTATTTTTCTGAATTTTTTCTCCAGGGCATAGTGCCAGGATTGTCACGGTTGTCGTTGGGCAGTAAGATAGAATAATGACGTTTATAGTGTAAACTCTGTTAAAGCTAAAGCTATAAAGTTAACAGTTATAGTGTATCTTTGAAGTCCGTTCTCCCCTCAGTGTTGCACAAACGGAAACTGTGTCAGGTACTGAGTCCTGTATAGGTACACACGACCACACTGCTTCCGTGTCTCTAACTGCACAGGAAAGGTACGTCTTCTCTCACGCTGAAGAGCCTCACTGCGTCGTCAGGGACACTTGTGTTTCGTCTGTTGACATTTTTACGTGAAGGGCGAGGTGGGGAGAGTGAGACACACAGGACGGTAGCATGGGACAGACACAAAGAAAGAAGAAAGGGTAATGCCACAAAGGAGACACCAACAAAGAGGTGAATCACTTAGTAAATCCCGATATATTCAACACCAAACATGGAAGAAAGTGCGTATCATTGTGGCCACAGATATAAAGGGGGCGGAACGCTCCCTTTCTTTATGAGACGCAAAAACTCTTGAATTTATGATACAAACAAAACAAAGCTGCTGATACGTGGGAAATATACGTTGGTCATAGATGTGAGACAAAGGAAGTTAAGGTTCTGAGGACAGTGTAGAGGAAGGGGGATATAAATAGATCCATATTCTGTCTTGCTGTTTGATCCACGAAAAGTTGGGTTGATGAACGCGCCTGGGAGTGAGGATTTACACGGTCGGTTCTGTTACTGGCAGTAGACGACCTGCTTCACTTAGAGCTTATACAAATAAATATTTTTCTGCCAGATGGATAATTCTGGCACCGCGGTACACTCACTGTTTCCTTTTTTCCTAAATGATCATATTTGTCTTACGATGCAAAGGTAACAATGGTTGTGGCTCAGGTCCTCCTCATTCTCGTGTTTTTGTTATCTCTGATAAAAATGAAAATGGAGGAGTTACCATAAGTCAGTGCCGTCAAGCTGTTCTACAAAAAATCCCAACAATAGGTCTCATCAGATGTTTTAAATGATACCGTGAGGTAAACATGTGAGTAACCACCAACGTGAGTTAGAAATCACTACGGTGGTCCTGCAGTCAAGGAGTTGCAACCTTCATTTTACAAAGGTGTCAGGAGATACAAGCCTGCTTCACCGTGAAGAGGTTAGGGGATTTGAAGAGTAATTTCGGGGGAAGAAGATGCGCTAGCCAGGGGTACGTTGCGACGGGTTGGAGGAGGAAGAGGCTGTTGTAATGTTCAGATGTGGGGTATGATCGGCACATGATGGGTGAAGGTGTGCTGGGGTGGTAGGTATAGTCTCTGCTCCAGGAACTTTCGTGACACACAACGGTGCATGAGAGAAAGGGGGAGAGGGAGAAAGAGAGAAAGAGACAGAGAGAGGACGGATTCTGGTCGTATGGTTTGTTCTTGTGTAAGACAAAATAGATGCAGTACCTTGTAATTTTCTTTCCCGTCCGAATCTGGTGATATTTGTGTGATGAAGAGCTTAGTGTACTGGGTGTAGAATGATTCAGATGTTCTTCGATTACCTCTTACTTTGCCTGGTTCACTATCGCCGCCCACATCCTAGAGCCAGGGTGTTGATCACAGACTTGTATCTTAGACGAAAGTAATGTAACTGAGGCGGTGCAGGTGTGCTGGGGTGCTGGGGTGGGAGGCTGTTCCATGGGAGCCTGCAGGACTCCACCTGGACGACTGTTGTTGGTTTGTGGGTGAGAGAGAGGCTGGAGTCTATCCTGGACTGACTCACTAGAACTGAACAGACTTTTATGTAGGAGTCTTGCCTCTTGACTGACGCTACAAGTCCTGCCTCTTGACTGACGATACAATTCCTGCCTCTTGACTGACATTACAAGTCCTGCCTCTTGGCTGACGCTACAAGCAGAAATACAGTCATAAGGTTTAAAGGCGCTGTCTTGTTATGTACAGCTCACCAGCCCAGCCCAGTGGATATGATCTATTTTGTAGTTATTGATGAAAAATGCTGTACAGTGCATGACGCAACAGCTCATAAGTCAGGAGGAAGGGATGTCAAGATCCCCAGGTCCACACTTACTCTGGCTGACAGGATAAGTGCCAAGCTGGCACTGGTGCCAAGGCTGGGTGATCCGGGTGGAACTGGTGCCAAGGCTGGGTGGTCCTGGTGGAACTGGTGCCAAGGCTGGGTGATCCGGGTGACACTGGTGCCACGGCTGGGTGATCCGGATGGCAATGGTGCCAAGGCTGCGTATCCACATGGCAGTGGTGCCAAGATTGGGTAGTCCAGGTGGCAATGGTGCCACGATTGGGTAGTCCAGATGGCAGTGGTGCCAAGGGCAGGTAGTAGGGATGACACGACCTAACACAAGATATAGTCACTTAAGTGTAGGGCACACACACACACACACACACACACACACACACACACACACACACACACACACACACACATTGTAATCAGACACACAGGGAAAGGATTTAGGCTTTGAATTTGTTCACCTGGAAGAGAGAGAAGTGAAGGGTGACCTGATCAAAACTTTTAGTTTTTCAAAGATATTGATGACGTAGAAGTGAACATGTCTTCAAGAAATGTAGGAGTAGAACAACTAGAGAACTTATCATGAAATAAGGCAAGAACCTTGAAAAGAAAGATGTGAAAAAGTACTTTTATATTATAAGGGTTGTGGATGAACGGAGCAATGTGACTGAAGACATGCTAATGTTAATTACACTGACGTCAGGTATTGCCGCTTGTTATTGCTAGAGCGAAGGGGTGGGCGGACCTTGGGTGTTGGCACGCTATTTAATGAGTGGATGATGAATAGGAGGATTGGTGGCCAGTGCACGAGATCAGCGGACTGGCTTGCTGTGGGGCGACCAGTGGAAAACCACCGGATTATTCACGATGTTCAGTCAAAAGCAAAGGACAATTTTCCTCAAGAGAAAGTTATATCTTAGTAATGAGATGCTGACGATCAGGGGAGAGAGAGAGAGAGAGAGAGAGAGAGAGAGAGAGAGAGAGAGAGAGAGAGAGAGAGAGAGACTGACGGGACACAGCTGGGGGAGGTGACCTTAAGTTTAGTGTTACATCAGGCTGTTAGTGTTATCTGGAGGTGTAGTGGCACGGGCCTGGCTTACTGCTGGTTTGGCTTACCGTTGGCTTGTCCTACATCTGCCCAGACCTCAGCTGGCTTACCGCTGGCTTAGCACCGCTGCTAGCTTGGCAGTTAATTCCAATTGATGACGTCACTCATATATATAATACAAACACATGTAAACAGAGTGATGCACATAGTGCAGTGCACTGGGATGGGGGTGGTGGGTACATTTTTGTTTAGAATTCAAACTGGTTTACTTGGGATAATTCAATACATTGGAAACTGGTTTTCAGGAGTGACTGCAAGGATTTGTTAACCGGTTACTGTGATCTTTAAAACTATTTGTTTACTGATGACTTGTTTAGCTGCTTTCTGGTAACGTGTGTTACAGTGAGGCACTGCACGCTAGGTACCAGCATCATGGCTCCATAGGCTATGTGTCAGCATCATGGCATCATAGGCTATGTTCCAGCATCGTGGCACCACACACACTAGGTTCCAGTATCATGGTACTACACACTAGATGCCAGCATCGTGGCACCACACAGTAGTACGTGGTCTTGGTAGAGTCACCTGGCGTTTCGTGCCTCAAATTGGGGTCACACACTGACCATCGGTCCTACAGGGAACGTCGAACCATTGACCTCTTTCTGACTCTGACACACACACACACACACACACACACACACACACACACACACACACACACCTTTGAACAATTTCCTATGTACCAAGTTTTTGGTGAATGTTAATCTGATCCTTTACTGTTCCCAGAAATCCTTGACCCGATAGGATCTCCTGACGGTGGTGTGAAGACCAGCGGGGACCCTCTTGCCGCCCCTCCTGGCCTGCTCTCCTGCTGGCCTGCCCCTCCTACCCTGCCCTACTGCTGCATATCCTGGCCTGCCCCTCCTGGCCTTCCTTCCGCTGTCCCCCTGGCCTGCCCCTCCTGGCCTTCCTTCCTGGTGTTCCCTTGGCCTGCCCCTCCTGGCCTTCCTTCCTGGTGTTCCCCTGGCCTGACCCTCCTGGCCATCCTTCCTGGTGTTCCCCTGGCCTGACCCTCCTGGCCCTCCATCCTGGTGTTCCCTCCCCGGCTCGGGAGGCTGCCAGTTTTGTTTTCTGGCAACCAGGGTGTTCAGGGGAGATGTTGTAAGTACTCGGCAGCAGCTGTACGTGGTCTAATGACAGCCTTTGGGACAATGAAAAAATGTAAAATAAAATCTGTAAAATAACAAGAAATTATGAAAAAGATGTGTAAAAGAAGAAGTTGTAGAAAACATAAACTGTTAAAAAGAAAACTAGGGCACTAGAAGTACATCAGCAAACCTCTCGCTCATTTCAGTAAGCCTACACCACATATTTTGACATTCTACAACAGTCTTGTTTCTCTACTTTATTTGTACAGTCCCTGCTTCTGTCTCCCCTAGATCATCTAAAGGACATCCAAAGAATGTTGAATGCTTAATTGGTAACCCTCAGCAATGTTGCCACTAGAGAGGTGAAAATAATTTGTGCAGGTGACTATTGTTGACTTTGATGTGTACTGGTGACCAGATGTTGATAATAATTTGAGTGGTTGACCAACAGTTGGCAACAGTATTTACAGTATACCAACTGTTGGCAATGATTTCGGCATTTAAGCAAAAATTGAGTAAGTTAATACCTGGGTTGACCGCGAGGTGTACCACAGGAGATGAAGTTACCATGATGTGGGTTCTCGTATGACCACAGGACCTGGACCTGACCCGCGTGGTATGTCAGGGACCTGGACCTGACCTGCATGGCCAGCAACGGGCCAGGAGTTAACACTCATAGCAAGTTGGGGAACTGGACCTGAACTGGCCTCCAGGACCTTGGATCTGTGTTTGTCTCTTGAAGTTTTATGTCCCACACTTGGTCTCGTTTGTTTCATAATCACATCATTATATGCGAGGAGCAGATCACAAAGGAATATGAAGTTTTCTTTATAGTTCGCGGATGAAGTTCCTCAGGACGATAGGCGAAATCTTCTCTGGTCCTCCCGTCACCCCTGTGTTGAACTTGTCAATCCTTTCCATATTAAAGTCAAAATTAACTCTGGTTGAGACTTTGGGGCTCAACTCAGTCCTGAAGTTACTGGTGCGTCGTGTTCCTCCTTTTTTCTTGATTCCTCCGCTCAGGTTGAGTCACGAGAGCCTTATGTTTGTTTCTGAGTTAAGTCTGGGTCCGGTCGAGGCTGCTTCATCTCTTCACCAGCCAGGTCACTGTACTCTTGTCTGCTTCGGTTTGTTACAGATTATTATTATTATTAGTATTATTAGTATTATTATCATTGTTATTGAATCTATTATTATGATTGTTGCTTTAAATGAAGATGTGTGTGGTTACCGAACTTAAGCACTTTATATATATATATATATATATATATATATATATATATATATATATATATATATATATATATATATATATATATATATATATATATATATAGAGAGAGAGAGAGAGAGAGAGAGAGAGAGTGTTTGTGAGTTGCTGTTGTAACATATGAGAGATGTATTGAAAATGAAACTTCCACATAGAATTATAACAATTATGTACTGTTGCATCAATCAGTTCATCAGCAGTTTCATTCTATAGGAAGCTGCTTATACACTACAGTGTCACTTTCTTTTGCCAGTAATAAGCTTCTCTAGTAAGATGGGCACGGTACCCGTAGCAACCGGCCGGTGGACAGTGTGCACAGCGTTCAAACATTTACACAAGGGTTCGATAATGGTCGCCAGTGTGGTACACGTTCCCATGTAAAGACTTAGAGACCTGCCACCACCTCACTCTCACAGCTGACGTCCACCTGAATACCTAACTTTCCCCAGTTTGAATATATATATATATATATATATATATATATATATATATATATATATATATATATATATATATATATATATATATATATTTCTTTTTTTTCATACTATTCGCCATTTCCCGCATTAGCGAGGTAGCGTTAAGAACAGAGGCCTGGGCCTTTGAGGGAATATCCTCACCTGGCCCCCTTCTCTGTTCTCTCTTTTGGAAAATCAAGGAAAAAATGAGAGGGGAGGATTTCCAGCCCCCCGCTCCCTTCCCTTTTAGTCGCCTTCTACAACACGCAGGGAATACGTGGGAAGTATTCTTTCTCCCCTATCCCCAGGGATAATATATATATATATATATATATATATATATATATATATATATATATATATATATATATATATATATATATATATATATATATATTCCTATGAGTCCATGGGGAAAAATGAAACACATTAAGCTCCCAAGTGCACTTCCATGTAATAATCACATCATCAGGGGAGAGACAAGGGAGAAATATTACAGTCAGTTGATATAAATCGTGAACGAAGCTAGGACGCCATTTGCTAAACATGCGATTGTCCATATATATATATATATATATATATATATATATATATATATATATATATATATATATATATATATATATAAACTGGTATCCTCGGCGAAATTAAGATATAGATTTTTTCACATGATACACATATACGTACATATACAAACACACATAGACATATACATATATACACATGTACATATTCATTCTTGCTCACCTTTAATCCATTCCCGGCGCCACCCTGCCCCACAGGAAACACCATTGCTGCCTCCTGCTTCAGCGAGGTAGCTCCAGGAAATCAGACATAAAAGGCCATATTCGTTCACACTCATTCTCTAGCTGTCATGTGTAATGCACCGAAACTACAGCTCCCTATCCACATCCAGGCCCCACAGACCTTTCCATGGTTTACCCCTGACATTTCACATGCCCTTTTTCAATCAACTGACAGCACGTCGACCCCTGTATACCACATCGTTCCAAGTCACTATTCCTTGCACGCCTCTCGCCCTCATGTGTGTTCAGACCCCGATCACTCAAAATCTTCACTCCATCCTTCCACCTCCAATTTGGTTTCCCGCTTCTCCTTGTTTCCTCCACCTCTGACACATATATCCTCTTTGTCTACCTATCCTCACTCATTCTCTTTCCACGTCTTCCCTGCGTGTCGAAAGGAAGCTACTTAAAGGGGTGGGAGCAGGGGCTGGAATTCCTCCCCTCCCGTCTTACTTTTCCAAAAGAAGGAACAAAAAAAGGGGGCCAAGCGAGGATTTTTCTCCCTAAGGCTCTGTCATCTGTTCTTAGCGCTACCTCGTCATTGCGGGAAATGGCAAATATATATATATATATATATATATATATATATATATATATATATATATATATTATCCCTGGGGATAGGGGAGAAAGAATACTTCCCACGTATTCCCTGCGTATCGTAGAAGGCGACCAAAAGGGAAGGGAGCGGGGGGGCTGGAAATCTTCCCCTCTCATTTTTTTTTTAATTTTCCAAAGGAAGGAACAGAGAAGGGGGCCGGGTGAGGATGTTTCCTCAGAGGCCCAGTCCTCTGTTCTTAACGCTACCTCGCTGAGGCGGGAAATGGCGAATAGTATGAAAGAAAGAAAAGAATATATATATATATATATATATATATATATATATATATATATATATATATATATATATATATATATATATATATATATAATGGGCTTTGCTTGACGTCTATTGGGAAAGGAATCTTTACAGGTAAATAAGTCTTAGGGAGAAGTATTGTTGAGTAAAGTGTGGCCTAGCAGGTGGCGCGGCAAGTGCTTTGTTACACTCACGTGACGTCTGGTGAGTGAGGCAAAAACAGGACGAACAAGTTTCTCAACTTTTTCCCTCACAAGGCGAGGCTACAGCCTGATCTGATCTGCTCTGGGTTCGTTTCCTGGTCCCTGTAGTTGTTCTCTGATCATGTTTTCTTTATTGTGATCTTGTGAGTATTGTGTTCTCCCAGTTAGTTGTTCTATTTTGAAATCATAAAGAACCTAATCATCAGAGTGACGAGGTGGCCGAGTGGTTAAGGCGTTGGACTGCTAATCCAATACGGTCTCCGTGCGTGGGTTCGAATCCCATCCTCGTCGGAAATTATCTTGTTTAAAACATGCCTCCCCGATGGTGTTGCGCCCACTCCATATATGAATAACGAGTTAATTACGCACACATACACAAACACATAATGATAGATATTACATAAAGATTTGTGATGAGTCAGGGTTTCGACTCAGTAGCGTCGTTAGGTCCATTCCAAATATAGCGAAGTTTCCCGCGGTGTTTTTCCTTATATGTCTGCCTCAGGAGCTTTGTTAGTTCCCGGGTTGTTTATTATAACTGGACGATAGGTATTTACCCGTGTTCGTGTGTTTTCCTCTTCACTCCATAAACAACATTCTTTGTTTGCTTTATTTTAAGTTTGGGAAGTAGATACGATGCCTGGGTCACACCCTCCAGTGTCTTACAACCAAGTCCTCCTCCAACCAAGACTCCTTCACTCCAGGACCTCCTCCAACCAAGACCAACCCCATCTCTTCAATGCCTCCTTCTTTCAAGACTCCTCCGGTGAGGACCTCCTCCAACAAAGACATATTTCCTCATGCAACCAAGAATCTCCTCACCTCACCAAGATCCCCATCCCACCAAGACCTCCTATCTAGACATTCTCTCCTATGTCCCACCAACTAGCTCTCTTGGCCTTCCTCAACTACGATGCCGTACTTGCCATGTCTTGGGACAGTGCGCATCTGGCCGCAGCTCCTGCCTCAGTGCGGATCATCACTACACCACCGCCACTGTCACCAGGAGTAGGCCGCAATCACCGCCTTGCTCCTCCTGGTTCGTTCTTTCGGTCCGTGATAATGGTAGCCTGAGTGTCGGGATCTGTGGCTCTTGAATTATCCTAAACGTCATTTGCTGTGTTGATTGCCTCTTGTTTTACCGTTCTCTGTGTTGATTGCCTTTTGCTGTACCGTTCTCAGGAAAGTAGCCATTAACTCAGTGTTGTGATCCTTAGACACGACTTTATGATCCTCGAGCACGACCTTCGAGTGCGTTGGTACTACTCTTGGCCGTTGACCTGACCCTTAAGGGTTCCGATCTGTTGGTGGCACTGGTCAGGAAACAGTATAAACAGTGTCACATATGTTGGGTTGCGTCCTCACTCATGTTGCCTTTGGCATCCCTGGTTGATGCAGGTGTGGCGCATGAGAGCTCCTGGTGTGCTTTGTCAGTATAGTAAATTCTCTTCACAATAGAATGATACAAGACAGGGAAAACGAACATTCATTGCCAAGTTAGAAACGACTGCTGCTGGTGTGAAGTACAGCAAGTAGTACAGTTGAACTATACGTGTTAGTTGTAAAAACTTATTTTTCGTGAATGTTGGTGCTGGAGAGTTACGTAGATACACACACCAGGGGGCAGGACCACCACTCCGGGGATACTACACACCAGGGGGCAGGAACACCACCCCGGGGATACTACACACAAAGGGGCAGGAACTCCACCCCTGGGATACCACACACCAGGGTGTAGGAACATCACTCTGGGGATACCACGCACCAGGGTGCAAGAACTCCACCCCGGGGACACCACACACCAGGGGGCAGGAGCTCCACTTTGGGGATACCCTGGAGGAAGAACGAGCGACCAAAGTGAGATGGGGAAACCCTCTGTGATGTTGACACTTGCCGCTGGTGAGGGACTCGGGACTATATATAGTCTTAACAGGTGCGCCTTAGATCAGCCCGGAGCTGGGGAGGTAACACTCACCCTCAGTCTCCTCCCGGGTATGCCCCATACCCTTGACAGCTTCCTGTCACTTCTTATCTTGATATTCTCCTCTTTACTGCATTTCCTCTCCTGTGACCCACTTCTTCTCTGCTTGATAATACTTATCTCTCTTATTTACCTATATTTATTTCTTCCCCTCCGTAGCTCCTTCATTTCTAGGTTCCTCCCCCGTGTTACCTTCTCTTCCACCCCTGCGTGAATACTTCGAAGACCTTATCGCAAAAAGGAGGCTGATAGCGTGCCGTCTGTGGATGCCGTCCTGAAGCTCCCTGTATTGATAGAAACTCACCACACAACTTCTCAGAACATGACAGTGACTTTTAGTCCTTCCGGAATCGTCCTCACAGTATACACCCGTCGCACAAGGTGTGTCCAGCCTTCACCCCTCACCTCGGATTGTTGTAAGTTATTACAGTCTGTGTGGGTCTTGATGAACACCGGCAAGAACATCTGGTCTTGAAAGGCAGAGCGCAGGGCAACTTAGTATAGGTAGTAAAAGACGCAGAACATCCTAATGTGTTACAGGAAATACGTTGTACGACTGGAGGTAGATTCATGTAAACATTGAGGTCAAAGACCCTTTTAAGAGACAAAATATCATCTGATGTGCAGTTGTGAATATATTAAGATGAAGATCTGAATGTTCCGGAGGTATGAGTAGCGGCAATATAAGAACCTGAGAATGATATTTTACATAAAACTGACGCAGATTATATTGGTAAAGTCCTCATGGCAACTTGTGGTTCCCTTGCCTCGAGCTGCAGCCTGGCTGGCGGGGACACTCATCCCCACAGCCATCGGAGATTTCCATGATAAACACGGAATAAGGAAGAACGACAGTGGAAAGATTCAGACACTGAGAGTAAACCGAGTGTCTGCTGGCAAATGTTAGAATCACATTCAGAAATATGGATAAGGAGATATTTAAGATACCGTTCACATTAAATACTTGACTAGAACTTAAATGCGCTTCTGAAGTATGATCACCGAACTTATATAATTATAGAGGCACAACAAATAGAGGAGGTCCAGAAGAAGCCAACATAAATGATGCCAGAATTAAGAGAACTAAGAGTGAGGCTGGAGGCCATAAGTTCGTCCGCCATTTAAGAAATAAGTAAAAGCGATGATTTGATTACACCTTTGAAGTTATTAAACCAGACAATAGATAATGTTTTAGCAAGATGCAAAGATGAAACAACTAGAGGCCATACCATGAAATCAAACAAGATACTTGATTGAAAATAAGTAAAGATCTTTTTTATGGCATTAGAGTTGTGGATGAACGGTATAAACTGTGGTAAACTTGTAAATGGCGACGACATACAAGACTCTGATAAGTTGTCCCACAGTAAAGAATGATCAAGAGATGGAGCCCCACGAGTGGAGAACACCCTCTCCGTACCATACTAATAGGTAATTACAACAGGAAATAATTTCTTACAGGTCCTACTTACAATACCTTGGTGTTCACGAATGTGAATATCGGTCGATGCACTAGAAAGTTTCGGACTGGTAACGATAGATTGAAGAAACAGAACATATAAAGCAGTCGTGATTGACAGTGGAGTAATCTGGGGGCGTAGCTGTGAATGGTAAGATCTAGATGGGTACTTTGTAAATGGCATTTAGAAATTGAATATGATGAGCCCAATGTTAATTCATTCCAAACGCTACCTCGCTAAAGTGGGAAATGCAATATAGTTTAAAAAAGAAAATCTTAGATGGTTTCAGTATGTCATTCGATCATTATGATAAACAGTTTGATACAAAAGTATGGTTTATAAGAGAGCTTAAGTCAGCCACAAGGTCAACCATTTCAGTGAAAATTCGTTTTATTATAGATTAGAAAAATTTTAACCTATCAAACTTAAAACGTAGAAATATCTAGTTTGTGAAAGAGTTACTTTTTATTAGTACGAAAAGGTAGATATAAGCGAAAAAAGGTCAGAATCCTTTCCAAACATTTATGCAAAAATGAGAGCGAGTATATAATTGTGGCATAAAAACTGTTTGCTCTAAAAAGATCAAAGCCGAATGTTGTCAGCATGGTGGGCGAGCCCGGGTAGAAGCTTAGGGCATGCATCTTCGCCACACTGCACCACGTTACGCCATCACCAGCGCCATCTACAACAGACTTCCTACCTACCACAGCCTCTTAGAAGACTCCTCCATTGAACCCTTGGCAGCCTGAGGCTAAGTGATGCAGTTATGCTTAAGTGATGGACTTGACACACGCACATGGCAGTATCTGTTAAGTAATGGCCTTCGGTAGTTTTGTCTATAAGATTGTATTACTGACTAACCGAATGATGTACTCAACCTGACACGCCCACAAGATAGACAAGTGAACTATAGTGATGGACTCAGATTTTCAGTCTTAAGTATACTGAACGTTGAAGAACTTTTCAGACGATGACGTATTCAAAAAAATCCTCATTATGTCATAGACTTTGTAGTCGAGTGTTATGTTCAGATTATTGGCAGAAATTTTACAGGGTCTTCATCTGAGCCGTAGCCACGGTGGTCTTTATCAGCAACGATCTCAAGTCTATACATCTCACCGACTCTGATATAAACCAGCACCGCTCAATTTGTGTCTCAAAGACTCCGCTTGTTAGTTTGTCTCTCTACTGACCATTGGCCCTGTACTGTGTCCGTTTGTCTGAATGATGAATTGATAGCATGTTGTTGTAGAGTTGAGGGTACTGAATGCCTTGTCCAAGGTCAGCCAGTCTCCCGCTAGGTGAAACGACCGTTTGGTCCACTCAGGCAGCTGGTTCCTCACAGGGTACGAACTGCCATTTACGGTTAAGGTGTCTGGAAAGCAGTCCACTTATGCAATCCTGGGACATGTTTAGTGCTCATGATAAACTTGATTGAAAGCTTGTTTTCTGGAGGTGAATTTTATGTGATTTTTGACAAACATTTCTAGATAATATGCCAACAGATTTTATTATCATTATTATCATTATTATTATTATTATTATTATTATTATTATTATTATTACTGGAGCTTCCGTCACAGGATAAGCCACACCGCAGCAGGGACGTACTTGAGTCCCTTTCTGAGGTGAGTGTTTACTATCTGTGACTCTAGGTCTTAGGTTTCACAAACTATGAACACGTATGAGACCTTTTCATTGATAAATATGCTTTGAGTACCTACAACGAGATTTTGCCATTAGGCATGTCTAACGCGTAGTGCTCACCGCTAGAAAAGCAGTCAAGAACATAGAGGTGGTGTTACGTGTTATCAGGTGTTGTGTGTTTGTGGACTGAATGCAAGCAAACCACGCGTACGTAAGCCAGAAAGAAAAGACCAACCTGGGCCAAGGAAGTGAACTTGATAGCCATTGTAGTTTTTGGTCTGCGCAGCTGTCACTAACCTTTCCGATACTCAGGCAGCTGTACCTCTGTGGTCCGTGGCTACATACCACCTGCTCAATAGGAGAGAGAGAGAGAGAGAGAGAGAGAGAGAGAGAGAGAGAGAGAGAGAGAGAGAGAGAGAGAGAGAGCACGCAGTAGAGGAAGTGATGTGCATGCTATGGTCAGGACGCACGTCACAAAAATGACTGTTACCGAGTGTGCAGTTGACCTTGTGCCCTTTGGCATCTTGATGCATGATTTCTCTCTGTTGCATCTCTCATATTTCGCCGAGCGAATACCTTACTCTCAGGTCAACACTCTCGCAACAAGCAAAGCCCCAGAGATATAACTGAACTGGTGTAAATCGGTAATAAGGTAAAATGTAAAATATGGTATGAGCGGGGTGTCCCTGCCAACGTCTTGCCCAGTACCGGGAAGTGGCTGTTTTGGCGCCAAAACTCTGGTCTTTGTCCGGGCTGGCGGCCAGCCAGGTGTCAGAATCTACGCACGTATGACACAAGTTCATTGCCATTGCAGCTCATGACATAGTTTTTTCATGTATCTTCTGTGTAGTCTTATATAACCAACAAAATCACGCGCTTAGTCTTCGTGAGAAGCTGGTTATCTCTTTGGTCAGCACAGTATTCAATGATAATTCCCTATTTTAAAATCCCTAGAACTCATATCCGGAAGATTTTGTGCCTGTGTCGCCTGCTCCTGGTGAAAGCCATATTGAAACTCCGAAACATGAAAAATATGAAGAGCAACTTGCCAGTTCTATATTTATGTATTAGCCATGGCCTAGATATTTGGTGGGTAGGGCGGTGGATGGCGTTGGGACGCGATCAACACATGGAGGACGCCATGTGCTTGTGTACGCAGTAGTACCAAATACCTTGTCTTGGGTTTGCAAGAATATTTCTAAGACGAAACAAGTGTACTGAACAAAGAGTAAGTTACCGTAATCCCTCGACCACGTGCAAGGTCAGAGCGTAGGGCGATGTTTAATTTTCATCTAGACAGACAGCAGTAGATGCGGACACTGTCGCGAATTGGACATGTGGTATTGTTAGTCCTGTTTAGTTTGTTATTATTATTGTTAGTAATAGTATTAGTATTATTTTCTTTTCCTAAATCCTGAAACAAATAAAAAGGCGTCGAGTCTTGTTGAAAGATTCATCTGTCACGGACGCAAATTTCATGACGACCTGTTCACTGGATGTCGGCAGTCGTTGCTGGCGGAGTGACTGGTGCAGCTAGCTGCAGCAGCCTGGATAGTAGTAGCCTGCTTAATTCGACCGCCGCGTCTTTCCTCGCTGGTAAGGTGAGACAGGAGCGAAATGATACTTGTTTTGTTCGTATTTCTTGCGATACCTTCTCTTCTCACACTACGATGCGTCTAAAACTCAGTAGCAAAAGCTGTTCGAAAAGTTCGGTGGAATGAAAACAACGGAATCAGTACAGATTCCCTGCAAGCCCGGCGGGGAATTTCAATAAAACCTAAGAAACTTCCAGTATTTTTACTTACTGTCTTAACGAGTAGGTTCTATTTATTCAACATGAAGTGTCGAACCAGAAAGTAAAAGTCTGAACACCTCTATTACTTGAAGATTGCTTTATCTTTGTTCTGAAACTATTTCTCGATAACAAGCTGCTCGCGATTATTTTACCATTAAAAAGTTTATATATATATATATATATATATATATATATATATATATATATATATATATATAATCTTCGTCGGTGAATTGTTAATCCTTTCCGTAGGTTCATATCCGCAGTTCAGGGCTTCAGATTTTGTTAGGCCTTGACTAAAATGGTAACCAGTAATACCTCTCAAAGGAGGGTTCATCTTTACGCTTGGCCTTTGATATGTATGTTTTATAAAATATATCATAAATGTCTGGTATTATCGGTTACGTAAACAAGTGAAGAACACGGGAGGTAAGCTACTGTGGTTCTGGCTGTCAGTTGTCAGTCATCAGGCGGCTGTTAGCTTCGTTAGGTCATCACATGGCTTTCAGCTCCGGTAGGTCATCAGTCGCTTTTCAGCTTCGGTAGGTCAGCGGGCGGCTGTCAGCGGGCGGCTGTCAGTTGCGGTAGCTCGTCAGGCGGCTGTCAGCTGCGGGTGATCACCAGGCTACGAGCCAAACCTACGTCGACATTCTGGCGTAGGCGAGGTACATGTTTTTAAACTTCCATATCTCGTAGGTTTTAGAATAACAAGAGATGATTTGGATGATTACTAATTTACCGTGTATTACATATTAATCATAGATGTGCCATTTGTCACAGTAATTGATAGGGTGAGATATAACACGTTCAGACGAATTTTGATTCAAAGTTCTTAGGCAAGTAGAGTCCATCCGACACTTCGCCACCAGCCTCCTGGCTACCATCCCCCACCCCGCGATAACCCAAGTTGGCTTCTAACTGACATACGCAGATGCTACCCCCATCAAGGCCACTGGGTATGAGGGCTTAGATTGGAAAAAGAAACTATTTACATACTGGCATTTCCGAAACGATTAAAAAGCTCTTCGAATGTCAATAGAAAATTCTTTGACGTTAGCTGTCATTCATGTCTGTGTGTTAAGGTCCGGTCAGTATTTTCGCATTTGGTGTAGTATATCTTACATTACAGCCTATATATTGCCCGAAGGCTGCTGCGCCGTACCTTCTGTTCTCATCCCTCTAGATTACGTCACAAAGGTGGTGACTTCAAGGCTCTCTGATTGGTTCTTGTGATGGAGGACGCGCGGGTTTAGCCTCCTCTCCTGACGCGTTGATCGGCCAGCCTCGACTTCGAGGTCCGGTACAAATACGTCCCCAACAATCTGCGACGGTGCTCCGAGTGTGCCGGCGAGGAGCTAGACAAAGCGCGATGTTTTGGTGTAACATATGAAACTGGTTATAGTACCTTCCAATACAGATAGCTCTGGGGCTCAAAAAAATATTTTAGAAGTAGATAATCATATAGCTTTTACAGAAATGATCTTGAATTAGGTAATCATACAAATGATATACAGATATTTAAGAAATAGGTAATCGTACATTTTTAAACTAGGTGCCTGTTCGATGCTTTATGAACTCTAGATTTCATAACTTCGACTAAAAACGCTAAACTGTACCAAGCATCGTCCCATTTTTCATTTTGCACAAAAAAACCTTAAGACTAAAGGAAGATCTCATGCCAATTAGTGTAGATGTTCAACGCCTCTAGAGACTTGACATGCTTTGTTATCACTTGGGTCCACACAAAGCGACAACAACTGCCATTGACCTTCCACGTAAGGCTCTGTTGTGTCCCTGAGGAGTTTCTGGGTCGCTGGAGGTCCCCAGGATATTCCACTATAGCCGTGCCTTCTTCTCTGAGCCAAGATTGACTGGTACAGGGAATATTAGGCTTAACCTTCACGATCTAAGAAAGTTAAAATTTTGATAACAACAGTAAATTCATCGTATTAAATCCATGTTGACACGCAGGTAAAACTGTTGTTAGATAAGCAGTTTACGCTGACTATTGTAGTCAATAAGTCATATCTCAGCAACTATAAGTGACACAGAACTACGTTACAGTCTTTGTATAGTTTTGTTCTCTCCTCGACCTCTTTGACATAATTATGGTATAAGCTCACTTGGTACGCCGTTTATTCTGCTCCCGTAATTACGCTATTTTGTTGTTCACTGCCGGCTAGGCAGTGACGCGATATGATGGCGGACCAACAAACAAACCTTGACTGAAGGCATGTTTATATGGTTGAGTCAGCCATAGTCAAGCAGGGGTTCCAGACAAGCGTAGCTGGTGTTACCTATGCCTCAGGTACGTCCTGTTGTATACAATAAATCAAACTCTTGATGCACTTATTTCTTTTTATGATGTGAACAGATGTCACTATTGAGAAAATTTTGTGAATTATACAGTAGAAGATGAGACAGGCGTGGATGAGCTTATTGCTCAAGAATAAGATATCGACAAATCATAGAACTTAGTCGAAATTATGAAACAACAGTGTCGGCTGCTGGCGTTGTGTGGACGCCATGCCCTCATCCCGGCCTGACTCAAGTAAAGCTAACATACGAAAGCTAATAGGGCAAGTTAAGGTCATACAACTGTGCGTTTAAAATACTGCCCTACTCCTGGGAAAGCGTCCTGGAGGTACAGTGCTTTCCTCAACTAAAAGGTGGATACAAACAATGGTGTTCCCGGCTGGAGAAGCTCCCGTAAGTGTGAGCGGGAGTCATGAATATCTCCTAAACGGATTAAGAATTCCGGGAAGCTTTATATAAAGAAGCATTTGTCACGTGGGCGGGTGGAACCAGCTGGCTGGCAAGATGGACTGGGTATGGCAGGTCGGTAGGTTTAATGTTGGAGCTGGTATTGTAGATCCTCGAGCACGACGATACGGGCCCTTAAGCACATCGGCACGACCCTTGAAGACTATATAACCTTAAAGGCCAAGTCATCGTACCCAGGATTCATAACATCTCGCTCATTTGCAGTGCATTAGTGCTAAAGGAGTTAAGAAAAGGCTCTAGTGAAATACCCACACGGTTAGCCAGATAATGATTGATGGGAAGAAACTCTGAGTAAGATTATCTGTCGTCTTTGAAAGAGAAATTCGTTGTTGAGAGTGGCAGTGATGTCTCTCTGTGGATGATCACCTGCTCTGACTCTTTTGGTGTTGGGTTGATGTTCTTGCTGATCTGGACGTGTATGTATGTGCAGAGAGAGACAGAGACCGAGCTACCAGCACCAGTGACACCGTTGGAGTCAACACAACCGAGGACGACACAGGCTGACGTCGGATTAACAAAAGTAACACCGATTTAACTGTTCAGAAGTGACACTCGAGAAGCAGCCATGAAGTGCGGTCAAGATATGTGGTGTGGTGGGGAGGAGCGAGTGCAGACATACCTGACCCACTTTGCTGGGGAGTGGGCAAGATGTTCCCTGTGAGGGTGTGTGGATGCGACGTCGAGGATCGTTTACTTTGAGGGGCGTGTGGGAGAGGTCATCCTGGAGATAGGGGTGTGGTTCGTATCGTAGATCGGGAATACGAAAGGATTTATTCTACATCACATGGTGACGGAGCATGGAGTGTCGGGTGCCGGTCCGTCAAGGTAGGAGTTTCCTGTCAAGGTTACAGAGTACCGTCAAGGCTGAAGAGTACCGTCAAGGAAAAGAGGTACCGTCAAGGAAATGGTGTACCGTCAAGGAAGGGGGGTACTGTAGAAAATAGCAAAAATGCCAATTTCAATTGGAATGTCGTGGTGGCTCTGCCCTGCCATGGTGCCATGTCCTGCCCCTGTGCCCCTCCCCTACCATGTTGTTCCTCCCTTGCCACCATGGTCCTCCTCCCCTGCCTGGTAGTCCTCCCCTGCCAGGCACATGACGTGGACCTGCCTGTCAGGCACACGACAACACCTTGCCTGCCACAGTAGGATGGCAACCTTTTGCCATATACAACAATTTGGCACTGGTCCAGCATCGTGAGTGGGATTCCCGGACGCGGCGTGGCAGGTGGCAGGCGAAATTGGACCATTCACTTGTTGCCAGCGATAGTTAGCACGTTCTGCCACTACTCCCGCTACCTTTTGTGATCCGTCTCTGCTGTTGAGCAGGGCGTCCTGCTGTCCACCTAACGGCCGGTGCGCGGGTCGGTCCAGCTAGGGAGTGTGGTCATGCCGGTGAGACCTCCATGCTGGTGAGGGACGTAAGGGTCGCTTTGGCAGAGAAGTAAAAGCGTCCTGGGCCTTCAGGTGAGACGAGGGGCACGTCACGGGCCCTACCGGTCAATGGAGACGTATCAGAGACCCTGCTGGCAGATAGGGACATGTCCCGGACTGGGACAGGCAGGTGAGACGGGGTAAGGCCAGTTAAGTTAGGTGGGCTTGGGCAGGGGGACGAGGTGGGGAGGATAGTGTGGGGGCAGCTTGGCTGCTGCTGAATGACGCCAACGCAGTGGGCGGCGAGCCAGCTGCCCCCATCCCCCCCTCGACACCAGGCAACACACACCCCTCATACACATTACCAACATACGCACACTCTCGCTATATATATATATATATATATATATATATATATATATATATATATATATATATATATATATATATATATATATCATAATTACTAGTTCACTCATGCAGTAGTCATTGAAAGTATCATATATTCCTTTCATATGATACTTTGCATGTGATATTCTCTTACATATAGTACATATATTGTGCTTCTAATTAATAATACTACCCTTTATATAATACTCACACTATACACAGTCCTCCCATTATATAATGCCCTAGAATATAATCCTCTCAGTATTTGATAAACCAAGTATATAAATCCCATTACATAATACGCCTAGTATATAATACCTCAGAGTAAGATGTTCCCAGAATATAATTTTCCCTTTATATAGTAGTCACAGTATAGTGTAGACTTTGTTATAATACTCCCTTTATATAATATTCTCTTTATATCATACTCTACATATTTTTCTGTACATGATACTGTCAGTACTCGTGTGACAGTACTGTTGGAGGAACGACTGGGAGGCTCTTCAGATTAGCACACGGTAACTGGGTGACCGTCTGGCTGCCGGAGTCACATACACCACCTCTCTATCTTCAGACATTTAAAGAAAAAAATCCCTCCATATAAATCTGTCAGTTCGTCCGTGGAAGGTGTCACCACCGCCCCAGAATAGCGGACGCCACCTCGCGATGAGATGACTCCGCTGTGGAGGACCCCTATGCACGAGGCTCTCAGCTGGCCATTGCTCGAACTCTGAGGAGGCCCGTGCACGAGGTTGTCTGCACGTCCATGCACGAAGTATCACGGAGATTTTATAAGGATGACTCATACCTAGGTGGTTATGAGAACATTTATTATGAGAGTCTTGGGTGTTGATGATGATAACCAGGACAAGACTTGGAATTGGTCTCCATACATTTCACGTCCCTGGCTGGCTGACTAACTGTGACGTCATCATATCGCTGGCTGCCTGACACTGACGTCAGCATGTCACTGGCTGCATGGCAATGATGTATTTATAGATGACGTTACGGGAAGTCCCCGATACTACGTGAGGTTAAGTAACATTGTGACGTAACGCGTCGTAACCCCCAGTTCAGGACGGATAGTTATGTATTGGAACGTAGTTGTATTGTGGCAGTGTTATGGTAACGATGGAAGGTAAATTTGTGTGGTAACGACGGATGGTAACGATGTATGGCAACGGTGAGGATGTGTGGTAAGGATTGATAGTAAGGCTGCTGCATGGTAACAGTGAATGGTAACGCTGCAAGGTAATGTGTGGAAACGT
Organism: Panulirus ornatus; assembly: GCF_036320965.1. Classification (NCBI taxonomy): domain Eukaryota; kingdom Metazoa; phylum Arthropoda; class Malacostraca; order Decapoda; family Palinuridae; genus Panulirus; species Panulirus ornatus. The sequence continues at coordinate 1,004,560 of NC_092258.1, read as the reverse complement.
TGTATGGTAACGGTGTAACTTTTACTTCTGTGTAGATAAGACAAGTATAACGGGGCGATATATCTCTCTGGCTGTTGTTGTCTGGCATTTAGTAGAATTTATAATGAAGGAAAGATCGTTTTGATCCGTTTAGTGCTAGACTCTGGGGCAGGGCTATTCAATTGGCGGCCAAATCCGGCCCTTCACTGCTTTTTCATTGATCCTTTGACAGACTCAGAAGAATTGAAACTGTTTAATGAAATTAACGAAATTTTACATAAACAGATTTTTATCGTGACCAAGTCAGTTAATTAGCTGAATGAAACACGTGATCATATGTGATACTTAGTGTTTAGAGAAAAAGAAAATGGAGTTTTATAATCTGGCCCGACTCCTAAAGTAACTGAATATCTTTGGTGTACTATACAGACCAGACTGCTTCTTCCGTCAGGTGAAGCAATTACCTATATCAGTAAAGAAGATTATACAGTAGATTAAACAAGAAACTGAAGACTGATAAAATGAAGCTAACCCATGTTGTGTTATAGTACGTCTCTATGTAACATTAGTATGGCAGGTGTCACTACACCTACATAGGAATACATCCAAAAGATAGTATTATTATTATTATTATTATTATTATTATTATTATTATTATTGTTGTTGTTGTTATTATTTCATTTTTAACTAGTTATGAAATGTGGTGCGCGAACACCGGAGAGTTATTTGATACGATTACGAAAATTATGTATTTAAAGTTAACAGGTAATCAAACTGATATAAACATGTAATTTGATTTTGGCACAGCTACAGTATTAATGGAAAATGAATTAGTAAATAGATAGATCAGTTAAATTACTTAATCTTGTTATTGTTAGTTTTAGTGTTTGAGCAAATTGATGGCGTTCAGCCTCCGTGCTTGGTGAATGTCATGTGTCACATGTCCTCAGTGTGATCTCCGACCCTCTCACGGCATTCATATATGACACATGTGTACCTACTCCTGTCACCATGATCACCTTGGCCAAGCCTCACCTACTCCTGTCACCATGATCACCTTGGCCAAGCCTCACCTACTCCTGTCACCATGATCACCTTGGCCAAGCCTCACCTACTCCTGTCACCATGATCACCTTGGCCAAGCCTCACCTACTCCTGTCACCATGATCACCTTGGCCAAGCCTCACAAAATCATTTAAATGAAAACAGAAATAAACAGAAAGTATGTAACTCGTAGATTATTTTTCGTCATAAAGGCATTTTGTACACAGTTGCCATTTTAAGTTTTGCCGTGAACGTTTCCTGTGTTTATGTATTTCCTAAACATTTGTACCGAAAAAAGTATATATTTGCAATTTTGAAAGGACATAATGGAGTCTGACCTGACCAGACTCGGGTCGTTCAATGTTTGAATAGTGTCGGCAGGATGACTGGGAGGGAGGTCGTTTCATGGTAGTACAACGTCCAATGGACGACTCAACTTAGTTCTTGTTGTATCCGCAGGGCGGTTGGCATTGGCTTGGATGGTCTGCGGACGCGTGGTTCTGGGTGGACCATCCGCACATCATGAGCGTGTGGGGTGTGGTTTACGATGACGTCACCAGCAACGCCTTCTACCTTCTGGACACGCCCATCGCCACTCTTGACCAGATTCAGGTAAAGCTGAAGGATACACTTATGTCTTGACCAGACTCCTGATAATGCTGGAGGAGATAGTGCTTAGTGGCTAGGCTTTCAACACCAGGCACTTTAACTACAAGTACCTTCAGTATCATGGTGTTATATAATCCTCCTCATTATTGAAATACAAAACATAGCCCTTTGTGAAACATATGCGTTTCCAAAATTTCTCAAAAAATTCGTTAAAATGTAACTGACTTTTCCCTCGTAAAAAAGTCACCATCTTTTACATAGATAAGGAATGATCGTATGATTTACATGCAGTGGTAGTTTACTTATTATTATTGGTGGTCGCGATAAGACTGGCCAGGCATTGCATATTTTATTCATTCCATCCTGCAGCGTCCCTATTGTTGATCATTGTTTATCCTTTCTCGTCCCTTCGTCTTTAAAAATATAGGTCATACTTTACAAAATATGCCATGTCTTTCTACTTTGCAAATTTCTTCTGCTTGAAATTTATCTAAAGTAAGTAGATCATATAGTCTTTGTCTGTGTGTCCCAATAATCTGGATGCCTGCACAGCTTTGTCGTATTACAAGAACATTCCAGTGTCCGCCTCAGCGCTCCAGATGCACTCCTGATATTACCATAGTTAGACCTATGTTTCCGGAGTACTTGTACCCACGTACCTTACACACCCGATTAATATATATATATATATATATATATATATATATATATATATATATATATATATATATATATATATATATATATATAAGATTCCTCCTTCCGAAACTTTTTCATTGCACGTTTTCCTTCCGTCCAATAGATTATCCTAAACAAGTCTGGCTCTTTACACAACTCCAAAGAAACGCTCAATATAAGCCCAAGTAACACATCCCCTACATAGATGGCCGTAACATATCCGCATGTGACTGTCTTTTCTGCAGACACGGCTGACGGCTTGCGGGATCTCTGTGCCAGAGGAGCTGGTTTGGACTGTGATCTACCAGGTCGGGTCAGCGTTGCTCCACATGCTCCAGACGGGACTCCCTTACACGCCTCTGGCACTCGACAACATTTTCCTCCTGAGAGACAGGCTGGCCCTCGAGAACATGCTCTCCAGGAAGCACAGGTGAGGCGCAACTGGTTTGCCTTGAAGTGGGATGGTGGGAATGTGAATGACTTGTCCCATTATGTCGGCTCCCGGACTCGAGGAAGGAACTTGTTTATCTAACGGTTGAGCAGTTCATTCCAAAACACAAGGACGTTGGGTCCCATATTGCGGCTTGCAAGAACTCGTTTCCTGGTGTGAAATTATGACACACTGAATGCTGGGTTGCCCCATAACTTAAGTACTATGATGTCTACCTGTTGCAAGAATATTGTAGTTTACTGTGTAAAGTAACGGTTTTCTAGCCTGTCATAGAAAACGTGATTGTGTATGTTAGTCATGAGCTATACTTGGACAAGACCTGATCAGAAAGGCGTATGTTCTTGTGTAGTATTTTTCTATTGTCCATTTTCTGACGCTTATATGAGCAATAACTTTAGCTAATTCCCTCCTTATTTACACACTGTACAGAAGTACTACATTTTACTTAACGAAAATACGTTACTTAATGCTGCTGTACAGCTCATTATTGCAACCTTCACAAATAACTTTAGCATAAAAATGATGGCGGAAGTGTTTCATTGTTATGACTGTTGGTAGCGATTGCTTCTTAATTTTCTCTATTGTCTACAGGCTTCAGTATTCTTTATCTTTTGAGATTTTTTTTTTATACATTTACCTTTTCAGTAAGTTATGGTAAAAAAAAATATTTGGTTTTCTTTAAATAAATTTCATAGAAAACCTATTCCGAGGTGTGAAGGGGTGACTTTAATAGTAACTAATACTTGTAATAGTAATTCAAAATCAATGCCATACTAGTTTTCTGCTCTTTCACCTTATATGTGCATTTTTCATTCAGACATGGACATAGGTGGACATCAAACCTGATCCTTAGTTGAATTATGAAAGGGTTAAAAGAAGTAAATATTAAGGACTCGAGAAAGTGGAAAAATCTCTATTTTATAAAGATGGTAGGTCGCATTTTTTCTTGGAAAGCTAAGTCGGCTGCTTTAGACTGAACTGTCTGTTTTTCTAGAACTAGAATCTCCCCAGATGTGAGAGCTTACTCCATACACGCACGGATAAATCCTTTGTGCCGTGGTAGCAGCTACTATACACGGCTTGTAAAGAATGCGCAGGTTCTCGGAGGCAGACTTAGCTCTCCATGTACTGTGCGATTCCAAAAAATGTTATATGTTATACTGAAACTAATGATGTTTAGCATGTCGAGTGTTGAAATTACAGAGCTCTGAAAAAGAGATGGGAAAGTTATGCAGAGGTTCAGCGAGAGTTGGATAAAGATTCAGAGGCATTAAACTTGACCAGATTTAACCCAGCAGAAATGATCTTTCCTAGGCTGAATTTAGTGGGGAAGTATCGAAACGACGCAATTAGAGTGATAAAGTATGGAAGTGGATTTTGGGTATGTTTAGAAACGCAGTGTTGACTCTTCGGCGTTAGAGTGAGTTTGGTTATCTATTGAAGAAAGGATTTCGTTGTATAAAGGATGAATCTAGATATGAGGGAGCAATATGATGAGGGAAGATAAAAGAGATGAGGTTGGAGATGAGACACCATTGCCGTACCAAGTCAAAAGCTTTCGATATATCAAGGGTTACAACAACGCTGGGTTCTCCACAGTATCAGAGATAATGATCAGAGAACGGGCTGTGATATGGAAGATTCTTGGGGATATGGGGATTAAGGAAGAATTCAAAGAATGGAAATAGTAGATCATAGCATCATGACAGAAGGTGGAAGGGCTTGAACTATCACCCTTCCATGGGATAGAAGTCATAGGACACACCAGTGCATGTATTAACTCAGCGATAACCAAATAGGTTAATTTTATGTGTTCATGTATATGTCCTGCCTGTGGTGCGTCAGTAACCAGGTCATGTTTTCCAGACTGACGGGATGTGGATGTGAGGCGTGGCGGGGGTCAGCGGGTCACCAGCGGGCTACGGCTGCCGGCCCCTCGGAGAGATGCTTCGTGCATCACGTTGGCCAGATTATTTTCGCACTCATCACCTGCCACCTACGCTCCCATCCTGAGGGTAGCGTCCCACCCTGCAGCCCCGTGGACACCTTGTGCTCCCTCAAACACCTCTACTCTCCCACACTGCTGCGGTTGCTCTCCCGCACCTTAGCAGGGGGAGTCAGCGTGGCGTGGGGGGTGATGGGCGGCGGTGGAGAGGGGCGGGTGGCAGTGCGGGCTTTCCAGTGGGAGACACAGTGGGAACAGCTTGATCCTTGCCCGGACGTTGAGTGGCCTCTATCTGGCTCTGAGGCGCTTTTCACCGACCCTTCAAACACACTGCATCAGAGTGAGCACCCCTTGATGACAGACACTTCTAGTATCACTGTGACTTACTACTGCCACGTAACGTCCACCACAGCCACCACCCACGAGCTCAGCTCAGGAGGAAGTACAAAACCCTTGCCAGATTACCACACCCCAAAGGACCACAGGAAAAGAAACAGTGATGCTGGGATTATGTCTGGGTTCCTGCACGACAATGCACCTGTGCAGCTACTGCAAGTGGTGGTGATGGCCGCTGAGCGTATCTTGGCCCTGAGGCCGGGCAGCACCCTGGCCGAGGCCATCTGCTCCTCCCCTCACCGCCTCATACAACATGTCATGACTGCCCAGAAGCAGCATCTCAAGACCAAGTGATCAACCATCACTAACTGACCACAATAATATAAAATGTGTTTATTTCTAATTCTTACTGAATTGTCATTTAATGTGTGTTTAACAGTTAGCCTTACTAGACCAAATAATGTTCAGTCATCCTGTTAGAAGCGGTGAAGCAACACTCAAGCAGAAGTCTAAGGGACGTGTCTATGCTGGAGTTGTGTACCGCCAGTGCCATATGTTCAGGACCATCTTCTTCAAAGTTAGACGATAAAGCTTTTACTATGAAAGCTTACACGAGGTCTGCAGTCTCCCGGGAGAAATAGAATTCTTGTAGCGAAATGCTAAATTCTTCAAAAAATCTGAAAATAAGCACATCTGATATGAGTCATAATTAACAAATTATACAATATAGAAGGACTGCATCGTCAAATTCTGAAAACATCCCTAGATGTTTTGTTTGAAAACGGCCAGGATGGTTGTCTGCCAAGTGTCATGTTACCAGGCAAGGGCGTGTAGCCCAGCCAGCTGCCAGATGACTCGATACTGCACATGGAGGTTCCTTTTACTTTGTAAGTGTAGGTTTAAGGTCTCGTCAGGACCAACTCATGGTGTCACTGGAGGATTCTCTTGTGTGAGAAACCAAGAGATGATGACATAACAGACAGACACCTCTGTATTATGTTATAGCTTTACCGTCTCACTAATTCCCTCCACCTCAGTCACTCTGCCACGTGAAGTCATATCAGACAATGCTTAACACTCATTAAGTTGGTCATCTGAGCTTTATGTTTGTCGATTGCTAGGGTCATTAAGGCCGTCAACGTCGTTATAATCACCAGTTGAAAAATTATGAACATCTTCAGTTCAAGATAACTGCGAGACTATACACACACACGCTGGCTGCATGTATGGTTCTTATAGTCATGAATGATCAGATAATGTTTTACTTTGAGGTCTGACTTCTGAATATGGCATGTGTAACAAATACTAATTATTAACTTTACAGTTTTTTATCAAAATAAGAAACAAAAATGTTGATAATGTTTAGATAACTAATTTACTGACAAAAATATGTATGTCATCACGATAGAAATGCCATATATTTACTGAGGATAACCTGTGATGTAACTCTAGTGACTACACTATATGATAGAAGAGTGACAGGTATTTTGGTTAGTCTTGGTTGAAGAACCTCTGTGCCTTCACATCTACTCTGTATTTTTAAGAATTTTATATGACTTAGATGTACATTAAGTAGTGATGAATTTTATATTTGCTGTCGCTATGTACTTGTATGAAGAAATTTCATGTACTGTGAATCTTGGGTGATGTTTTATATTAAATCAGAATCCTTGGATTTAACATTGACTGGTTTAATGTACAAAATACTTATGTGTGGATATGGTAGACTCTACTGGACATAACATCTGTAAGTCTATTAATTTTGTCCGATTACATGAAGTAATTAGTCTAAGATCTCATCTAATTTTGTCACAGTCAATTGCTTTAACTGGTACATAATTCTCATACATGTGACGTGTGTATTATTTGATATAAATCCATAATTAGCCAAGCATCTGTTTACAAACCACTAATGACAAATTATAATGGCGACAGCTGGTTGATATGTCAGCTTCCAGCATTGGCAGCTGACCCAAGAAGTCTTTCACTTACATCTGTGCCTCCGTGGGTCTTTCTTTACTGATTTAAGAGGCGACTGTTTGTCACTGATCCTAATATATATTTATTATAAATTTGTATCTATACTGATGTGATACACTGAAGATGTATAGTTTACTGTAATATCATATGAAAACATGTAATTTTCATACGGTTTCAAATAGTTTGAAAGATGATATTCTTTACTGGTCATCAGCTTAGAGATCCACGTCTTGGCAAACCAGTTATGGATTAGTTTATCAATGAAAGATGTTCCGTGTTGGGTAAGAAAAAAAGAATATCAAAGATGGAGAGGAAAATAAAGACACGAGTGTGTGGAGGAACTGAACTCAGCACAGGGTGAGTATTCCTAGCACTGGTGAGAGCAGCACTACAGACCTACTTTTGTGAGTCAGTCGCTACAGTCAAGCCTGTTTTGCATTTTATATATACATGATTTAGTTAATGTAATATGAAATATAATCATATGGATACTAAAGTCTCCGCCAAAGGAAAACAAGTCCTTAAGAGATTACATACATGCACTTATTTATGCAAATATTTCAGTGAGTCAGATATAACTAATTTTGAATATTAAATGTTAATTATTTCCTGTGGATCATTAGTATATTAACATATTTCCTATGGATCACTAGTATATCAACATATTTCCTATAGATTGTTTATATATCTGAACATATTAAGTCTATTGTAGAGCCTTATGACTGCTGCTGCTCTGTGAATGAAACTGGACTTAAATTACGAGATTTTTTACCTTATTTCTACCTGACTTCAGAGAAAACATCATTATACTCATTATCTTTAGAATGTTACGATCGGTTGTGAGGATATATATATATATATATATATATATATATATATATATATATATATATATATATATATATATATATATATATATATATATATATATATAAGCCTGTCTTCCTTCCTGATGGTCCTAGTGATGTTTATAGCTTCCTAAGATGTCTTACCAGTTTCTCTGTACATTAAGCACAGGTATTTTCACTTTCCTAAATAACCCACAGTGATTTTTCCTACTCTTCACAGTCGATTTAAAATAAATTATGATTATTCAGATCTGTTTATATATATATATATATATATATATATATATATATATATATATATATATATATATATATATCCTTTGGAGGAAGGTCTGAGCAGTAATTTGTCTCTACAGAACAAAGTTAATAACGAGAGTTGCAGGTGTTTGCCTACATGGCATCTGTACCTGGAAGTACACAAGTCTAAATGAAAGCTTCCTCTAGATCTTAGAAATTATGCGACATATTACCTATGTGTACAGCGAGTGAGGACACTCTGCTTGTTTTTCAAGGGACAAAGGACGAACAGAAGAATTCAAAACAAGAAATTAAATAGTTATGCGGTATACGGGGAGAAACTTGCTATTGATGGGTTGAATAAAATAGACTGAGGACTTTACTTAGGTTTTGGTACTTTATATTTGATCGCATATGATTTCGTTGTTCGTCTCCTAACACAAAGTAGCAAGGCAAAAGAGATCATTCAAAGAAGACATTTATGAATACAACACGACAAATACCGTTTCACCATATCCCATGACTCTTCATGCCCACATTCCACTACCATGAAGATCACACCAAACACTTACTACACGTGACGCACACCACACAACCTCAACACTTCATGACATGTGCTCTCGACCAGTGGACGTGTCCACCTTCCCGAGTGATGCAGGAGCCACACGAAGATAAAAAGGACTCTTGAGGCAGGATGATATAGTAAGGTAGGTATATATATATATATATATATATATATATATATATATATATATTTCTCACACGAGTGTGCGTTAAACCAGACTCTACCTGCATTAAGTTATACTGCAAGTGAAAAATCACCTTCGATGAGGTTGTACCATCGTCAGTGAATGAAAAGTAGACCCATCGAGGACTATCATTTTGCTACTACTGATTGTAGCGCAGCCTTGAAGTTGCTGAAGGCATTTACGAGAAGTCACAGGGTTATGTGATCAAAATTTAACTGATCCCACTTGCAACGCTTCGTAAACCACAGTAATATGTATATTTTTATCATAATACTCAATATAACTCAAAATCCTTCCTGTATTTCTCATTATAATATGAACTAATACCTACACCAGACCTGCCTACTGGCACAGTTTGACCCTAGACCACCGGTCAGAAGAGTGGAGGACCATATCACTCATAGCTAAGGGAGATGTGGTTTAAGGCGACATTGGCCATGTAAATATCAAGTGGCCCAGCATCATTGTTGGCCAGAGAACAGATGGCCTACCGTCACTGTAGGTCGGACGATGCAGGTCAGAAGCAGTGGTCGAAGCGTGTGATACATTCATCTGTTGTTCAGGTCCACTGGTGGTCGGGGCTTAACTGCAGCACAACTCCCAAGAACGTCACCACCAGCCCGCACAGCCGCAGCAGAGTCCTCGCCGTCAGGCTGCAACAAGTGAAACTTCATATCAGCGTCAGGTAATGACGCCAACCCTACTTACACCACATTACTACAGCCTTTATCTACTAGCAAAAATCATCTTGGTCCATGCCGCCAGACGACGTTTAATTTCTAATTTCATCTGCTGTGCATACCAGTAAAACATGATGGTGGGTAGAGATGCCATAAGTTAGGCAGACGAAGGCGTCTGCTTTCTGCAAGAGGTTATCTAGCGAAAAATGGAATGTGCTAAGCCGCGAGGTCTTAAGACTGAAACATGCAGGGAGTGAAATTTCGGGACCAGTTCTGTTCATAGCCTATATATCATTTGTCTAACATCAAAGTATGTTCAGCCTTTCTCTGCCTCAGTAGCATCTCACATAGGCCTTACCTCTTGACGCCCTCAGTATGCCTCAGCATATTCCCCGCACTGTCCCTCTTCCACGGCACCATTCGCTGCCATGTCCACTCCCAGGTATCTAAAACACTTCACTAGTAAAGTGTGTGAACGGAGAAAGCCGAGAGTAAATGTGAATAAGAGCAAGGTTATAGGGTTCAATAGGGTTGAGGGACAAGTCAATCAGACGGTAAGTTTGAATGGAGAAAAACTGGAGAAAGTGAAGGGTTTTAGATATCTTGGAGTGGATTTAGCAGCAGATGGAACCATGGAAGCGGAAGCGAGTCACAAGGTGGGGGGAGGGGGCGAAGGTTCTGGGAGCGTTGAAGAATGTGTGGAAGGCCAGAACGTTATCTCGAAGAGCAAAAATGGGTATGTTTGAAGTAATAGCTGTTCCAGCAATGTTATATGGTTGCTAGGCGTGGGCTATAGATAGGGTTGTGCGGAGGAGGGTGGATGTGTTGGAAATGAGACGTTTGAGAACAATAAGAGGTGTGAGGTGGAGTGATCAAGTAATGAAAGGGTAAGAGAGATGTGTGGTAATAAAAAGAGTGTGGTTGAGAGAGCAGAAGAGGGTGTATTGAAATGGTTTGGTCACATGGAGAGAATGAGTGAGGAACGATTGACAAAGAGGATATATGTGTCAGAGGTGGAGGGAACGAGGAGAAGTGGGAGACCGAATTGGAGGTGGAAGGATGGAGTGAAAAAGCTTTTGAGCGATCGGGGCCTGAACATACAGGAGGGTGAAGGGCGTGCAAGGAATAGAGTGAATTGGAACGATGTAGTGCACTGGGGTCGACGTGCTGTCAATGGATTAAGCCAGGGCATGTGAAGCGTCTGGGGTAAACCATGGAAAGTTTTGTGAGGCCTAGATGTGGAAAGGGAGCTGTGGTTTCGGTGCATGTACATAACAGCTAGAGACTGAGTGTGAACGAATGTTGCCTTTCTTGTTTTTTTCCTAGCGATACCTCACGCCCGCGCGGGAGGAGGGGGGGGGGGTTGCCATTTCATGTTTGGTGGTGACGAAAATGGATGAAGACAGCAAGAATGAATATGTATATGTGTATATATGTCTATGTATATATACGTTGAAATGTGCGTGTGTGGGCGTGATGTATAATCATGTGTATGTGGGTAGGTTGGGACATTCTTTAGTGTTTCCTTGCGCTACCTCGCTAACGCGGGAGACAGCGACAAAGTATAATGAATAAATATAATATATATATATATATATATATATATATATATATATATATATATATATATATATATATATGTATATATATATATATATTTCATAAATGTGATGACCCCCAATAGGGTATTCAGTTGTCCGTCCGTATCAGGTAACACAGACCATACACAAAGGTGTAAGGTTCACGTCTCCAAGCCCCTACAGAATGCCTTAATCCTCCAACCTCCTACTGTATGCCTTACCACTAACATTGTTGCATTTCTGATTAGTTTACTGTGTGGCCTCACTTCTCCATAGTGCCCACATTTCTCCATGCCCCTGGTACGTGGCCTCACCTTTCCATTCTCCAGATCCTGACCAACGAGGGTCCTGTCTCCAGTCTAGCCACGAGGATGGTTAGAGACTCGTGTTCCCGAGACGCAATTAGGACTTTGGACGCCCCGCCGCCTCCGTCAGCGACCTCACCAGATTCCTCGACCTGCAGAGGAACAGATCATGTTGCGTTGTTCAACGTGAATAATGTAGTCATCATTAATTACCTTCTGCAACGAGATGTCAATGCAAGGCTATGCTCAAACGATGATCAGCTTATTTACATACAGCTTCTGCCGGATCCAAGTCGTGCCAGATATGAAAATATGCCGGTTACACGAGTTTCCTTTACATAGTTTACTTGAAAAAAGAACAGTTACCATGATGATGATGCAAAGATTTGTGTAATCATTATCAATGACAACTTTTATACAATGATAAAGGTAAATAAGTAAATCAACAAGCAGAGGAACAGAGGCTGAAGCAACTTTTGATAGTTTCAGTTGAAACTGATAAAACAGTCTGGTGCCTAAGTAATAATTTGCGTTTCTATAATTTTCTCGCTTGGTTACATTTTTGTTTCAGATTCCGTAGAATACCCACAACAAACACCGAAAACAGGCCGACACATGCTTGATAAAATCATAGCTATAACGTTCACTACAATAAACATTCGTAATGGGATGTTATAGATGTTTTGGAGGAAAGGAAAATGAGAACAGAGCGTTTACAGGATACTAATATGAAGAACAAGAGTGAAGAGAACAGAGGGAATTTCAGCAGCACACCAGCAGATATGGATGTATTGTTATGAGCAAGAGTGTAAAGCAAGTGATGGGTTTTGTGACAATACACAGAAGGTTTAAGTCAACGAGACTTGTGACAGAATGAAACCATAACAGCAAACTGTACATTCATGACAAAACGCCATGAAGAAAAACTGAAATTCATGGAAGCTCTTACATACACAGTGAGAGGAATATCGTCAAGAATTTAATACCTGATACATTGGTAAGGCAGACCAACTCCGGACACTGTGATATACAAGACCTAAGTGAACATGAAACAAGAATGCAACTTGGAGTTACAGATAAGAGAAAGATGCAAATTATGCCTCGCAGAGACACTTCCATTGCCTCATGATAACTAAGTGAACAGAAGCCCAACTGACTAACTAAGGAACCAACAGATAGTACGGACGGTGAAGTGATCGCGGGGAGACAATACTCAGCACATTTTAGTTCTGTAGCGACCCACTGTCGCCCCACAAAGTTATTGACGACGCCTTGACTGGGTGACAGGCGGCCGCATGTGACCTCTCCCGACCTAATAATGCCGGGAGAAACGAGTTTCGTGCCCCAAGCTATGGCTGCACCTGCAGTATAGATCCCTGACACCCATACTCGATGATCGGCGGTGGCAGATCAAAAGCTACCGCTGTAATTATACAAGACCTGACTATTTCCATGAGAGGTGCCGCTCTTACGGACTTCATCTCAGTCCAACAGTTCGGAGCGAAGTCAGAAGCCTGTGACATTGTCCTTCGACGTCTCCAATTCCCTTTGGGAATAGCTACCCCTGCCAGAACTGACCTCACCAACTCTTAAATATCCGGATATCACCGGAGGAAGGCAGCCTGACGTTACAAAGTGTCTTAGTCAGACACTAGTTGGTTATTACATTAAGATGATTAATTGTAGACATTTCATTGCATGATTTTGTAGAACAAGGGACCCACGACACTCCTACAACCTAGATACAAAACCGGCCGTCGCCGCACACTCCAGGAACCGCGTTACGGGCCACACCCACATCCTCCTACTGGGAGCCACGTCCTACTCCCACGTGTTCCTGTTTCATCTGGCATCCTCACAGGCATCACTGGATCCCTCGAACTACTCGACCTACCTGTCTATCCTCTTCCTTGCCATAATCCTGTACCTCTTGTAGCTCACTGCCCTCAGTCACCTCACCTTATATATCCCATCCAATATAGCATTGTTGTTATTCAACATATTTCTGTTCCTCTATTTGTTATACTACTGAAATTATCCCAACCACAATACCCACTAATCAAATTAAAATTAATGTTATTTCGCGCAACTCCATAACACATATTGGACCCTGCAGCTTAGCTTCGAGGAAGTCCTGTTCCCTTCCCTGTCCATATATATATATATATATATATATATATATATATATATATATATATATATATATATATACACATAGATAGATAGATAGATAGATAGATAGACACAGAAAAGAGAAGGATCATACATGAGCAGAGTAGGAAGAGAAAGTCGTTGTTTACTGCGCGTGTCCTGAGGATGTGATCAGTGTTGTTAGCGTCTTTAAGAATCTTATAAAAAGTGTTGCCAGCGAGCTCACCGCAGCAGCCATACATAATGTGTGGAGACGCACGCCAACCTCCACCAGCAAGAGGAAGGAGCATGAAGAGTAGCAGTGTCCCACACTCGCCCTTTTGTGTCCTGAACACTCACACCACAAACGCGAAAGACAGCGTCTCCAGCAGCAGCAGCAGGCGCAGATGGGGCGCGAGGCACAAGACCTGAAAATGAGCAAAGAAGCGTCATCATATATTCCTGGAGATGGTTACATCATCGTCATCATAGACCAATATTTAACAGTCCCCCGACACACACGCACACACACACACCGGATGGCTATCTTACGACTCCCGTCTCGCACTCTCTCTTACTACTGATAAATATAGATTTTTCTCAGTACTTGTCCGCCACAGAAATGCTCCCAATTGCGGAAAAAAAAACAATCGGCTTAGTACAGAGTTTCTATCTCGAGGCCCTTCAAAGTACTCTCTATGTACACTCCGGGGCTGCCATGTGTGCATCACAGAGCACTATACACACCAAGGATGGCTGTGTGTGCACCACGGAGCACTGTACACACCAAGGATGGTTATGTGTGCACCACAGGGCACTGTACACACCAGGGATGACCATGTGTGCATCACAGGGCATTGTACATGCCGGAGTCGTATGACTTGCATGTGGACGAGTTATGAGAGAGAGAGAGAGAGAGAGAGAGAGAGAGAGAGAGAGAGAGATTGTTGGACTGAATGCCAACAACCAATGCGTATGCGGTCAAAGGTAACACATGAACCTGGGCCAGGAGGGGAAGCCGACATCTCCGGCAGTGGTAGCTAACTGCACGACAGTCACTAACCATCCAAGCGATAGTTTGACACAAGAGACACTTGCTACGTAGGACATGGGCTACGAGTTCACAGACAACAAAGGATTTATGGAAGGCTTTGTTATACGTAGTCACTCGTATCTCCCTCACAACCTAAACAATAGTCAGAAATAACAATATTATGTCCACAACACCAGTACATAAATAGCTTCTTACAACGACCACTAAACTTTCTGGCCGTGGCATCCTAATACCTCATCTCGCCATCTTAAGGATCTTGACGTAACCATATAACCATCATGTCTGCCTCACGAGAGAAACATACATTATCTCGATGTGTGTAGCCAGCACCTGCGTCAAGCGGAATCACTGAGCAAACATTTCCTGGACAGCAACAGTCGTCCGGCTCACTGTGATGCGGACCTGTCACCACCTTGCCGTACCCTGAGGCCATGGCCGTGAGGAACGTCCCCATGTAGACATCTATGACGGAGGGGATGAAAGAGGTGACACAGATGACTGGGAGGGCAGAGCCCATCTTCACCCAAAGCAGGAAGAACAGGCAAAGGCCAACCAAAACTAAGGGTTAAAGGAGGGTTGCCAGCATGGCCACAATGAGGACAGATATCCAGGCATGTAACGGACGTGGGCCAGTGTTTGCATGTAGGTAAACAGGCAAAAGATATGTGCAAGCATGCTAGGAAGACTGGTGACCATATACCAGTTTGTCACAGGATACAGTATGATATACTACACCACACATATCAGTCACCACGCACACACCCGAGAAGCAACACAGAGGCGAGTCGCCAAGTACGAACGACGTATGACCCGTCCTCGCCCCTTACACACATGGAGACCCACAGTGATCCAGGCACCAGTCACCACGCCTCTTCCACCGGCATCTCGTTCGACATTTTACGTTCCTCAATGTGGGTTCTTATGCCTTCTCCTCTGTCTTCCACTTTTGTGTTATTATGACCTGCCTGAACTTCAACAGCATTTCTGACCTCTGTGTCTTGTCTTTGATGTTACAATCAACTCATCAACCTCAATATATCACGCAAGCAATATTTCTACGACACTGTAGATACAAATTTATTCCTGGTGAGGTCAACTGATTTTTCTGAATATAATCAGAAAATTGAATGTTGGAGAGCCGGGAGAAGGTGTTCCAAGACCTTGGATGTCGGGGTGAGAAGCAGTGACTGATAGCGGCCTTGGCGGCTGTGGCTCCTGCTGCTCTGGTTATTATACATTAGTGCCGCTCTTCATCCCAGGTAAACATGGACGAAAGGAACGTAAACATTAACATCACGAGTTACTACTATACGTTTCAGCAGCGGACAAACGCTGGTTTTCACAAATTTCTGCTAAACGAATGGTTGTATCACTATGATATTTCAGCACACTACCCTTAACACCCGGGCCTAATTCATGGCTGACACCACATTGTTATATGTGCTATGCGAGGAGTTTACCGAGTGATATTAAGCCTATGCCAGTCATCATATCGAAGGCGTTATAGAGAATCGGACGAGTGTGGGGGTACTCGTCTAACCCTCCCTCAACACCTCGAACATCCCCAGACCACTAACCCCCCCCCCCCCCAAATATCGCAGTATCTCCCTCCCCGTTTCCGTCTTCATCCCAATATTTACACCATCCATTGTCTATATTTGATTTTGTTGTATTCTAATTACGTACATAAATAATAGTTATAACAGTATGTATATACGTATCATACATTAGCAATAATATGTAATACAGTTATTGTGTGTGGACGTGAAAACTAGAGTGCGTCAAACGACCATGAAAGCAACAGGTAATCCCGTTGTTAATAACCGACGTGTCGACGGCGACCAGAAGGATGAAGTCAGTTTTGGTTTTGGATAACCAAATGAAATCGTTTATGGTTACTTCATGTGTTCTTTACGTTTTTAAATAAGAAATATATGCCTTAATATAATATCCACAGTCGCCCATATCCCCTCCCCCTCTCTGAGGTATGGGGTACCCCCATCCCGAGGCTACAACTCTAGCGACCACCGAGGCGCGCGCGGTCATCATCATCATCACCAACAATGTTGTCCTTCTGCCCCCGTGGATGCAGGACAACGTTTGGTCTTCGTGTTGCACTCGCGGTAGAACGTACATAAGTTTGAATAGGTGCGTAGACAATGTATTCTGGTTTGAACATACATTATTACATTTATATACATATGAAATATGAAAGTAAGGCAGACTGTACTGTGTCGCGATGTCATATTAATCATCATAGTGAGGTGAGACGAAATGTGTTACATAACATTATTCTTTATGCACACAGGCCTTACGAGCGAGTTGCGCACATCGTGGTCATGACCGAGTCAAAAGTGAGGGTCATAGTCAACACCGCCACCACCACAGCCTCCCCTTCCACACCGGCACCACCACCACCTACAACGGCTGTTTGTGATAACTTTACTGTCGATGCAATACGGCGCCACATCCACAAGAAGTTTTCGGAAAAACAATATTCACCACTGAGAGTTATATCAGCCGACCTGAAAACACATGGTATCCTCCCGGAGGATACCTCTGACACAACAGTTTGGCGGATCCTGCACACCGTGGGATTTCAATACAGACTGTCACAGCGAAAGATGTACGTAAGGAGGGAATCGCTGGAAGTTGTGTGTCGTCGGATTAACGCTCTCCGGGCTCTACAGCGCCACCGAGAGGAGGGAAGGAAGGTGGTATATGTGGATGAGACGTGGTTTACCACCAGAATGGGCCACAGTAGGGAGTGGGTAGATACCACACAGGCTCCAAGCAACACCACGTACAGTCGTCAGGTAACACCTGGTGAAGGGAAGCGATTTGTAGTGATCGCAGATGGCACGGACGAAGGCTTTGTTGACTGCTCATACCTGTGCTACCCAGCCAAGACCAACCAGGGTGATTATCATGGAGAAATGAATGCCGAACTGTTCCTGCGATGGCTAACAACGCAGCTCCTTCCGTCACTGCCAGAGCCATCGGTACTTGTGCTAGACAATGCACCATACCACAGCCAGCTGACGAAGGAGAGTAGATGCCCTACCACAGCCACCAGGAAGGCGGACCTCATCAGGTGGCTGGAGCAGCGCAAGATTTCCATTCCACCTGCTGCCACTCGCCCTGAGCTGCTGGTCCTCTGCCAGCAGAACCGTCCACAGCCCCAGTATAAGATCGACAACACCATCCGTATGTGGGGCCACCAGGTCATACGGTTGCCACTTGGCCACCCCAAGCTCAACGTCATCGAGCAAGTATGGGGATTTATGAAGCGTCATGTGCGCTCCACACTCCAGCGGTTTACCCGGACGGACCTAAAGGCAAGATTGGAAGAAGCCAGGCAATTGGTACACAAGGACGTGTGGGCGGGAGCTGTTCAGCACTCCCGTAAATTTGAAGAAGAATACGGGAGGACTGACAACATACACGAGGGAGTCGAACCCGTTATTATTAACATCGCCAGTGATGATGAAGACGATGACGTTTTCTTTGATAGTGATTACGAATAAATTTGGTTTTCTCATGTTATCATTCTATTCCTACAGTATCATATATATATATATATATATATATATATATATATATATATATATATATATATATATAGTAATGACAAGCATAATATATATATGTATAGAGGGCGAAAATATATGCAGATTATAATTTCGTGATCATATAGATATGAAAGAGACCAGTCAACAAACTGACAGTATATTAACTGGCCCAGGTTAACAGTTTATGATGGATAGGTACACAGTATGTACTAATAAAAACTAAAATTTCCTAGAAGGTCCAGACCACAGGTAATAGCAGTACATCGTGTTCACTTGGTTGACCATTAGGACTCTAAAATCGACCTTCTACAAACTACATGTAAATATGCTGTTGTACAGGAATCATCAACGTGAAATACGTCTTGCGTCTTTGGAATTATACCATACTGTTAGTTAATAATCATACCTGTACATACACACCTACATAACATTCTATTATAATTATATACTAAAGTTATGGAAAAATAGGGAGGGACACAAGGCTGGGTGAGGAGGAGTTAGGGGAAGAAGAGGAGGGATAATGAGGGCGAGAAGGGGGGGAATAGGGAGGGTGTTGGGGGGGGGGCACACTTTCCTTCGAAAGCGTCAATATGACTACTCGGCTTTGTAGTTTTTTTCACGAGTAAACTCCTCACATAACACATAGCAATGTGGTATATCAGCCATACACTTAGCCCGGGTGTCAAGATAGTGTGCTGAAATATCATAATGATACAATGAATCGTTTACGAGATATTTGCGGAAAACAGCGTTTGTCCGCCGCTGAAACGTAATCAATCTCCTAATGACAGAACCAGGCGTAAAGTGATGGTACAAGGCAGTTGCGGGCCTCGACTTATGATAATGAAGCCACACTCGCGTGAACTTTGGTTCTTGAATATTCAAGTCCTTGCTGCTCTGTGATTCACAGAGTTAAAGATTAGTGATTTGTTGTTCATCTGGACTGTATGGAGGTCGAGGTTTCACTGGGTATTAATGAGAAGATCCATGAGACAGTGATTCGAAGCTTCACGAGAGTAATTGTTAACAACCAGTTTGTGTCCCAGACCAAACCCTTATTGTACCAAGTGGAGTTATGGTTACTAGTAAATATATTACCATACCATACCATCTAACCCTCGCTCGTTCTCAACTAGAGAAGTCAGATGGTTTGTTTTAGAGGTCTGAAACCGAACCCTGAAGTAAGACAATCTTACCCTTTCAGCATGTAAAGAAAACGATGGGAAAACATTGCAACATACCGCACAATACTACTTTGAAACAAAGTATTTCATACGTTGCAACAAACCGTACAATATCTTGCAACATACCGTACCATACGTTGCACCATACGGTATTATACAGTGCAACATGCTGTATCATACGTTGCAACATACAAAGTTCCAATACTGAATTTGATTCTTAGTCTGGTATCTATAAGCAGTTTTGGCTTCATGGACTGAGACTGTACGGGAGGGCAGCCAAAATATAAGTTTTGGGGTTGGTTGATCTTTTGCCTAATAAAATCTTTTGAACAAACTAAATTCAGAAAAGAAACAATATCTCAAATCACTGGCGTATTCCAACTGGGTTTCAAGCCAAGCGGCCCTAAAATGAAGAGATGGCGCAAAAGCTTTAGTTTGAGAAACATCCCCAGTGAGACAATACTATGAAAAACATTATACGCATTACCGACCTCATACTAGATTACAAGACACCAAATCAAATTATAGTATCAACTTACGATCACTCACTGGGCTTTAGCACACACTGACTCCGTGGAATCACAAACTATACATTAACTGTGCAGCAACTACACGTAAACCCCGTGCCTCACTAAATACAAGCCACCGTTGTCTACCTAGCAGGGTACCACTCACACTCTCACCTGCTTCCAAAGTCGATATTAAAACTATTAGAAAGGATGAGAAACTTAATGACATACGATGAGAAAACTGCGACGAGATTTGCCAGATACTTCAATATTTACGTCATCTATGGATCATATTTAGTATCATTTTTTGGAATTGGGGAAATTTATGTACTCTCCAATGTTAGAGTTTTGTTGCTTCAATAATGGTATAGAAAATCATAGTAACTTCTTTACAAAACGAAATTCTTCGAAATTATAGATAGTTTTGTTAGTGTAATATATCATGATGCAAATATCTAGTCAAATGCAGTCTATATATGACACTTAGTCATCGTCTTACTGATAAACTGGTTATAATATGTACCAATTTTTTTTTTACTGCAAGAAATGTACTGGTTTGAGAAAAAGAATTATACGTATTGCATCATACTAAGAGTAACTAATAGTTTGTATGGTAGAAATGATATAATGTTTAGTGCCACGTAGAGATCTTATATTGCTTATTTTGTTAGAGTGTGGTCTGCTGATAAGAATTTTATGTATGAAATACAACGTAATCATATCATTAACATCATCATCCACTTACTGCCATTGTTATATGTAATGGCATTCCATTCAAAATCTGTTATACCTGCCTATTGTACATCTGTCATATCTATACATATTCTACATTTGTTATAACTGTCTCTATTTGGATTTCGTTAAAGGATATACATAGAATATGATTTAGTTGTTTAACTACACTTTCAAGTTACCTTGAAATACGTATATGTGTTGACTGTCGCAATTTCCCACTGAAACGGTCATGTGAGACCTAAGAAGTTTTTCCGTAGTTGCATTGCTTCGAGAAACGTTCTTAGCCATCTGACTTTGTGATGAAAGTCTCGCTAGATCTTCCTTTATGACAGCCCGGGAAACGACACGCGACGTCGACATACTTTCTATGACACTATTGACAGTTTGTTGGGTTAGTCAAGAACTCAGTGCTTTATTCCTGCATATACTAGACGTCGGCCATCCTACTGACCGGAACAACGCTCAGAAACTTGTATCCTGTTATTCAAGATTATTTCACAACCTAACACTTACGTTGCTTACAAAAACTAAAAATCATGAAACAATTGAAGCTTTATTGGTACACAGTGCAAATCTTTATCTGCCGATTCGATTGCTTTTTGTTCGTTATCTAATCACTAACATGTAAACTAATACTTTACCAACTCTTTAATTTCAATCGATTGCTTCGTTAATGCTTAAGATGTTTCTGAAGCTGATCAAGAAAAATCCAGGAATTAACTTTGTTGGAGAGATTCCTGGAGTGAGGTAAGGAAGGAAGAGAAAGGAAAAGTGAGGGAGAGGAAGAGAGTTCTAGGTCCTGGGATGAACTCAATTGCTCCATTATCAATCATTCGTGATCAGTATGAGAAGGTTGAAATCCACCGTCTAACGACCAGTACAGGGGCGAAACTTGACTGTTTTCCTGAGGGGTAAAAGTTGATGAGCTTGTATCAGTGCCAACAATAATTAGGGAGGGCGTGGTCTTGTCATTGACCCTGATCGACAATACACAATTTTCTAAACATTTACCGAACATTACTTTCTGCGTGATCAACTCCGGACATAGGGATTAAGTTCAAGGAGGTCAGTGTTCACAGTCTGTATGGTGAGGAAACCTCCCACGTTTCATAAACATCCTGAGTTACATGGGAATCCCCTATATTGCCTGTGAGATAAACGAACAGCTTCATAGAAAATGATAACGTTGCATGGGGGACTACCCATTTCCCATGGCTCCTTCGCAAACACTGGAACATTTTATCTTATCTAAAACGTTAACCCTGTCTCCTGAATCACATTTCGTTGTTGATTTCTTGCATACTGATAGCAAGCTTTATATTCATCTTCAGGTCTCATAGCCTGTTTGATCCAACGAAAACATTATCTAGACTTTGATTGTAGAATTGCTTATTACTTTGTAAATGTTATGAAAACGTTTGTAAAACTTTTTTACATGTGCTTATATACATGAAAAATCTGCAAAATGGAACTCAGTCATGTGCATAAAGGGCTCGTAGAACGGACTATCCATTCTTATTTATCATTCTCAGAAGACAGTGTAAGTGTACCTGTGAGATTATCATTTACTTGTTACCGAGGGAGAGTTACATCCGTATTGTTCTGGCTCTTAAACTTGTATACATTCCATGATTCTGCTTTACGTATGTGCAAATTCATATACTCAGGTTTACGCAATCACAAGACCTAAAGTGAAGGATGAATATTTTGGTGAGTTGTAAGATTACCACTGCACGGCATGTTATCCAGCCTGATCTCCTTCACTTATGAATATGGTTGAATTTTATTTAATGGTGATATGAGAAGAATCGAATTGTTCTTATGATCTGTAAGACTGTGTTCAGTGTAAAGTCTCACTGCTTAAAGAAACCATAGTGATGCTATGGGATGGACGGTAACACCATCCAAAATATTTTTTTAGCAATCTTGTCAAGTTATACTAAGGTTCGGGGTGTCATTGCAAGTTTCGTCTAACTACCAGTAGCTTCAATCACCTTTCGTAGACACGCTCAGAGTTTAAGTAGCATGATTCTTCATTACACTTTCGACATCATCACCAGTCATGAAGATGGTCGTACTTTCTGCCGACTACAAGTGTGCCGCAGAGAAAAACAAGCAATGTACCTGGCATGTTCCAGAACTTAATACCGTCCCCTTTCCCTTTCTTTTCTTGGTTTTCTCTTCCTTCTTGCATGCTCTAGAACCTTCCAACAAACACCTCCAAAATTTTTTAACTCCCAAAATTTTTCCTCACAATCAGGAGGGTGTTTCGTGTTTTTATTTCCAGCTACTAAAAGGGTACCGCCCATTTACTGCATGTGACTGGAGTACGTACGAACTCAGAATAGTTGAACTGTTGGTTATACGTTAATAGTGACAGATTTAATGACACCAGTAGTCGATAGGTCTATGGCCTAAATAAGCAACCATGTGAAAAGGTTATGCAATAAGTCTTCAAATAAATAGGTGAACGGCCCACTTACTAGACCCACTTGTATTACCTTTTCGTTCTGATCTTTCAAATTTCTCTATTCATCCCTTTTCCCTGCCTCCAGTTTGGCTCAAAGAACTAATTATGTTTACTTACCACAACAATTTCCTCAAACATGTTATGGTCCCAGTAACATAGAAAGTTTGCAAGTCATTTATCACAGACGATTGCCCAGAACGTTTCCCACCGAGAACCAGGAAAGGGACGAACGTATCGTATGCCAGAGAACTTCTCTCTATTGATATTGGTAGTACCCAGAACCCACATAGCTGAGATTTGGTTAAACTACTGCTTTTCAACTTCATATATGACATATATCTGAATATTTCAGTAGTCCTACCCTAGGGCATCCTTCTATGGGGCTCCCCTGAACTCGTTTTTTAAAGACTGATGATCACTTGGTACTCGCATGTACGTTTACATTTCAAGTAATGTATCTAATTCTTTTAACAACCTCTATTATCAAAAAACTGATTAGCAATTTGGGTCAGAAATTGCTCGCTGAAGTACAGTCACCCAGCATCCACCACCACTTGCCATGCTAACCCTTCACTCATGAAAAGTCAGCTGACGCATTTGGCGCCGACCTGAAGACTTACAACACATGCATGATGCTTGCACAATGTCATCCCACCAATCCTCGCGCAATGGACTGACGCATCTTCGCCCCAGCCTGTTTTGTCTTTGATATTTATTGTTTCATTAGTTAAATACAGGGAAGGGTTGTTTACCTTCCAGTATGTACGTGCCCGGAAATACAGTTCAAATCATCAGGTATTTGTTGAAAATTTGTGAATAATGATTACTTAATTATGATGAAAATAGAATCTCCACTGTACTCAGGTGCTCCTCGGCAATATGTACTGTACATTTTACAACTGCTTCCAGGGATCGTAGGCCTAAGTCTCAGGATATTTGACACAAGTTCTTGATCATGTGAGACTTAAAGAAAGGTTGCCTCATCATCCGTGTGAGCTTAGTGAAGTCACTCGTCCATTTCTAAGTCTCCTTGTGTCCAGGTTCTTTGTCCTCTAATCTCGTATGGCTAGATTTGCTGGAGTAAACAATTAGCAACAACGCAAATCAGTCTTCTTCACGAATCATTTTACTGAATAGTAATTTCCTAGTCTGCCACGAAAACCACACGGGCTCAATTTCTTTAGGCTCTCTTCTTTTGTTCACCCTCCTCAGAATCTACTGTGGGGATTACTTAACATCATGTACCATGATATTTCATCTTGGTGATGTTTACCTTGTGCCTGTCATACCGTTTGTTAGTGAACCTAACCTCTCGTTGAAACACTACAAACTTCCTGACAATATCCTAATTTTCTGATATTATCCAAATACGTCAATATTCTTTCACGCCATCAACTTGCGCAATACATAACTTCACTGCACAAGTATAAATAATTCTCTTCCAGAACTAGTGTTCTGGGTGAACCAGTACTGACGACTTAACAGTTGAGCAACGACCATATGACAGTGGCTCATCTGCGTCTCATTCACATAGCGTGTGACTGGGGTACCATGAATATTTGATATGGTCCAACAGCAATATATATATATATATATATATATATATATATATATATATATATATATATATATATATATATATATATATATATATTCCTATGAGTCCACAGGGAAAGTGAAACACGAAAAGTTCCCAAGTGCACTTTCGTGTAATAATCACATCATCAGGGGAGACACAAGAGAGAAATATAACAGTCAGTTCATATACGTTGAAGAGACGAAGCTTCGTCTCTTCGATGTATATCAACTGACTGTTATATTTCTCTCTTGTGTCTCCCCTGATGATGTGATTATTACACGAAAGTGCACTTGGGAACTTTTCGAGTTTCATTTTCCCCGTGGACTCATAGGAATATCTTGATCACGCGCAAAATTGTGATCCTTTCCAATATATATATATATATATATATATATATATATATATATATATATATATATATATATATATATATATATATATATATATAATTTGCCATTTTCCGCGTTAGCAAGGTAGCGTTAAGAACAGAATGAATCTTAATTGGAAATATCATCCCTTGGCGCCTTTCTTTGTTCCTTCTTTTGGAAAATTTAACTGCTGCTGGGCAGTGCGTCTGTGTAGCTGAAGTCAGCAGCCATACCACCTACGAACAGTTCAGCAGCCCGGTGAAACTACATGACGTGAGAGAATGAGTCAAGCACATCTCCCACACAAAGGTCAGAAGGTGGCTGTCGTCTCCACCCACTTACTCCCGGTCACAACAGTGTGAAAGTCCGATTCAGTCCATCACTAGTAAATGATTTTGACGACACAAATTTGAAAACTTTATTATATATATATATATATATATATATATATATATATATATATATATATATATATTCATATTCTAATAAAGTATATTTCACTTATCATAATGAGGTATAAATTCATGAACAGAATATTTACATTGCTCACTTAAAATGTTTTCCATGTAAGATGAGAATGAGAAGTAGGTAGAAGTTTTATTGACAGCCAAAGCTTTAATTATTACATGAATAATTATCATATTGAATCATTACATGAATAATGATCATATTTAATTATTAGGTGAATCATGATCATATCTAATTATTACAAAGGTTTGTCTTTTACTTATACATACTTCATAATGAAACTTTACAATACACCCAAGTAACACCACACAAATGAGGAAAATTGAATAAATATAAATCTCTACAAAAGGTGAATCTCTAATGTACTTGATCCACCTCCATGGCTGGGAACAGATCTAGGGGTGATACACAAGCTGAAATATATATATATATATATATATATATATATATATATATATATATATATATATATATATATATAATCGTATGAAGCTGCAACCTCTTCAAGGGTCACGTGCAGTCGAGGTCTAATTCACTATCAACATGTCCATATGAAGCCATGGCTTAAGTTATGGTCCGCAAGTCCATATGAAATTGTGAGCATACTAATATCCTTATGAAGGTCTAATTCACACAGTTCACATATCCATACGAGGATGTGGCCTAATTCATGATCCACGTCTACACATAAAACCGTAGAAAAGTCCATGGTTCACTGTTTACATATACGGCCAACACCATGGTTCGCATACCGATACCGGTAATTATTTTCGGTATAGTTATCACAATATTTTTTTGTAAATTCAACCTACGAGGTAATACTAATAAGTATTACACAGCCACGATGGTTTAAGGGTATATCGCCCACAATTTCACATCAACACGGAATTCCTAATAGAGGCTTTGCTACGCTGGCCTACCGAGGTCGTCGCGCTTATTCCACGCGCACAATTGTATAGGATTCCTAGCGCACTTGAATGCCCAAGGTCCTTACTACAGATGTAAGTTTTTCCTTGTTGCGGAACAGGATGTGGAACAGGGAAAGCTGTTGTTTCAAAGCTTGGTTCTTGTATCGTAGAAGGTTCAGCTCCTGAAGCAGCTGCTGTAAAGTCATAACCACAGCTGGCTGCAAGTGGCTCTGAACAGGTAACATTGCCGGTGCAGCACCTGCGGATAAGGGTTGACTGCTGGCGTTCCTCTGAGGGAGGGTTACGTGGTCGGTGCTGGCCCTGGCGCCGTCCTGACTAGGCAGCTTCCGCAAACTTTTGGTCTTTTTGGTAGGAGGTTGATCACATTCAGCTGGTGTCGTATTTACCTGTTGAGACTCTCCAAGATGTGTGCGTTTACCACACCTTGGTAAGGTGTTGGGCTTGGTGGTGGCCGTCTTCGATGATGATGCAGTAGCTGGGGCTGCCTGACCTCCTCTGACACTTCGTGGCCTTGAAGCAATAACTGGGGCTGTCTGACTAGCACTATCCCTTGGCGATGGCCTCGAGGCAGTAGCCCGGACTGACTGACCCCCATGAAGCCTTGAACATGGTCGAACAGCAGTAACTGAGGTTGCCTGACCTTTGGCGTTCTCAGGGTCAGAAAAGGAAAGCCGATGCTGGAGAGCAGACGGCAAAGTTTGGGAAACAGACACCGTAGCTGCCAGGGATGACACCCTTGACAAGTCGAAGATGACATCAACGGCTGCTCTGTCGGCTCCGCTGTTGGGAACGCGAACCAGAGATCGATACAGATGACCCGTGGAGTGTGGAGCAACCATTCCGGCTGATGACCTGTCTTGTTTCACTTAATGTCAAACAAGGAAGCTTCAACGGGTCTTGTGTTGTAAGGTCCTTCCTCTTGTGGCGATTCTTGCACAGGAGGTGATGGGGAGGAGGGTGGGGGGGGGTAGGGTTGATAGTACAATCCTTGAATCTATAAGAAAAATGTTGGTTCAATGTAAATGTTTACATGCCTATTAATAAATACATTATTAGGCTCTTTTCAAATGTTTCAAGTCTAAAATTCGATAATCACAATTCTTATTATGGAAACTGTTTGCAACTTAGACAACTTCCACTATACACACAAAAATACTTACTTGTAACTAGAAATATATCTTCAAAACTGTTTTAACAAAGACCACTGGCAACATTTAT
Source organism: Panulirus ornatus (assembly GCF_036320965.1). Lineage (NCBI taxonomy): Eukaryota > Metazoa > Arthropoda > Malacostraca > Decapoda > Palinuridae > Panulirus > Panulirus ornatus. Next base: position 976,923 of record NC_092258.1, on the reverse strand, counting down.
CTTCTGCTAACCTTGCGGCAGCCGAGCTTGAACTGACGGCTAGACGCCACTGCCAGACGTTTAGTATGTGTGAGTTGCCAGAGGTGACGTAATAAATATTTCCGGAAGTTTCGAATGAGTAACGTGTTAACAAACGTTGGCAATGAATTCGTTTGAGCACAAGATTATTTCCCACATACGTATTCTTCACGTGCAGCACACTTAGTTTGGCTCCAGTGACTAGATATAGCCTATTAATTGTTGTCGCATTAACCTGTTATTGTGGTTTGTAAATTGCACCAATGTGCTTATTTTTCTTCCTTTCGTTTATGGCCGTGAAGACTGAACGGCTGCATTGCTAAATTTCTTTCAAAGATGAAGTCTGTTCACTAAATTCAGCGTTATGACTAATTTCAGAACGTTTTCGACTGGTGCAGATGTCAAAACAAGTAACGGGAAACCCAGTTCCCTCTTCGCATCTCTTACTCATGCAATTCGCAGAACAGTTTGCACAATACCAATTTTAAGAAGCAAAGATTTCAGTCTAGAATTTTTTACTCCATTAATACCTATCTAAATCTGTATAATGTATAACCGAATAAGTTTTTTGGTTACACCAAATCACTGTTTTCACCACAAATGGTCACACACTTTAAACGTAACAAGTAAGATGTTTACTTAACTTTTACGTATATACGTACAGTGAACATATACATGCGATCGTTATGTTCATTTTATCTCTGAGGGTACCAAATATTCTTTAAGTTTTCTCTGTCTCGAAATAAGAGAGATCCTTTCAACAAGCTCCGTAAAGATTCTTCAGCTTCCAGTACTTTTCCCTCTAATCAACACACATCCTACACACACATCCACATAAAATCGCCCATCCATTCAACAGATACAAACTTGATCTGTGCGTAATGGCATTCCAAGAGCACCTCTCTTGACAAGAGCCCATGCCAGGCGTGGACCCGAAGAATCTTTTACACACACACACACACACACACACACACACACACACACACAATGATCATTGTTCGACAGCAATTGTAAAGAAATACAAAGGAAACGTTACGTTTCTTCGTAAAATAATATAGACAAATTCTTGGGCGTTGTGCCACACCTCGGAGCACCAAATTCATCAGTTTGAGTAATTCATCTCCAGGAAATATGTACACTTTCACTACAAATAACATTAATTGAAAAGCAACAAGGTGCACACGACCATAAAGATATCTACCAGAATTTCCCAAGGACATTATAAGAAAGTAAAGTCACTGCGGCAAAGAGTTTTGTGATCCGTCCTCAGGGATATGAAAGGACAAAAAGTTGTGCAGATGGAGGACACATCAGATGCTTCCCCACTTCACAAAACTTTTACCGTCTCTGAGATACCCGGGACAATATATGAATATCTTTGTTTGGCCTGGGGAGTGTGTTGGGTCTGGGACACACATAACTTTCAGTAGGTCAATAACAACTTGTAGTGCACTGAAGCGGCAACATGGAGAGTGACCAAGAACATGCACTTGCTAATCATTGAATCATACATACATACATATGCATACAGAATTACATACATACATACATATACATACATAATTACATAAATACATATACATACATAATTACATACATACATATACATACATAACTACATACATACATACTTAAATTAATGCTGCAATAGGGTCATAGTGATGCGCGTCGTTTAAGTATTTGCTAACAAGCACGAGGAAAAATGAATCACGATAAGTCCGGAGTGCACTTTCCACTTTTACCTCTTCAGGGAAAACTAGTCTCCCCTGATGATGCACTGGGTACTTTTCATGTTTTATTTTTCCTTGTGGGTATCAGCAAACATACATTCATACATACGCACACGTACAAGTCTAGCACTCTCTACTGTAGAAACAGGTATCACCGTTCATACCAAGGACATAGGAATAAGGACACACACACACACACACACACACACACACACACACACACACCCCTTGTTACTGTACGTATTTGAGGAATTCTCTGCTGGAACTCAATTTAGATTGTTTCGATGAAAAATACGAAATGACAAGATCGAGTGGAAGGAACTCTTTGTATAGATCATCCCTCGTCACACACCACAGCTCCACAACATCTTGTGAGATGATAATGCAGATAACACAGCTTTCATCACTGCAATTCTAAAGGTAATTATTAAGTAATCACAGGGAAAATGAAGCAGTTAGATTCTACTGAAGTATCAGTCAATTACCCTTTTAAAATTTCCAAAGACGTCGATACGAGCTTTGGGTATAATGATGTAACCTTTGACCTGAAATGTCAGGAGTCAGGTCAGAGGGCATGGAATCATACCGGGAGTTCTATAGTTGTGCTCAAGGGTTGTACTCTCGTGTTAAAGTTGAAATGACAGAAAGGAAAATGTCATATAGCACCATGAGCTGGCTGTATGGTGCAGGTCTAGGGCTGGAGGAGCTTCTGATTTCCGTATCAAGCGATGGGGCTCAGTGTCAGCACCTTGGTCTACTAATGCTAAACATCAAGCCAGCTAACGGGCAGTGTCAGCATCTTGATCAGCGAAGATTCGGCACAAGCCGGCTGATGGTCAGAGGGCGCAGGGCAGTAACCTTCAGGTTAACATGAGGGTCTTTAGACTATAGGATATCATGTAACAAGTGTAGGTTTTGTGTGAGATAATACAAACAACTCCTCCTCAGGTGTTTAATCTACACCAGTGTGGAGAGCTGTACAAGTAACTAACTCTCATTAACCAATATTGGTATAATGTTTACGATGGATGCAGCTGAAGTATTTAAGGGCTGCTACACACAATAAGTTTTTCAACTCAGTTTTAAGTATGTAGACTAAGACTGCAAAGTTAACCTAAACGTATGGTAGGAAAATTAACTGGGCAGTCATAACTGTACGGTTGAAATTGAGTGAAAAATTAGGCGTGTGAAAGGCCCTTAGGGGAATATCTAAGTATGAATGTAGGAAATACAGAATCCTCATCCAAACATGAAACTAGACCTTCCCAGGATACTTCAATACCGAATAGTGTATATATATATATATATATATATATATATATATATATATATATATATATATATATATATATATATATATATATACATATATATATATATATATATATATATATATATATATATATATATATATATATATATATATATATATATATATATATATATATAGAGAGAGAGAGAGAGAGAGAGAGAGAGAGAGAGAGAGAGAGAGAGAGAGAGAGAGAGAGAGAGAGAGAGAGAGAGAGAGAGAGAGAGAGAGAGAGAGAGAGAGAGAGAGAGAGAGAGAGAGAGAGAGAGAGAGAGAGAGAGAGAGAGAGAGAGAGAGAGAGAGCAGTATGAGCTTAAGTAGTACTTTTCTCACACCTGACAAGCCCTTTCAACACATGAAGGCTGCAACACACAACGGGTGTCATCATCATCATTTGCTGCTCGAACAAAGGAATCTTTCTGGTTGAAACAAGTTGTTGGGTCGTTACAGTTGTGTAAGAAATACTTCTCCAGTAGTACTACTGCTAAGATATGTATTGTATAATGATTAGATTATGTGATTAATCAAAGTGACACGAATGACTAATTTGTAACACGTGGTTAATACTGTTGATCAATGTCTGAACCATTTCGTGTGATGGCTTAACCCACGAGAACGTCAGTGTAATCGAATATTACACTATCAATGATATATAATCTTTTATCATTTGACGTAGATATTTCATAAGGAGACTCTGTGGAGGACATCCGGGGATTTATGAGGGTTATCCCTAGTTCTAATTAACTGCCCCAGTTCTAGTTGAAACTATATATATATCAGTAATTCCCACTTTGACAACATATTTGGTGGTAACTGTATTGGGAAAACTTAACTAATGTGAGAGTAATCAAAAAGATCTTCATTTGGTTATGTATTCTATACCAGAATTTGTCATTCATATCAAAATGAAATTTAGAAATCGAATTCATGCAACATAGTGATTCTTCCCTGGGACGCTATGCTAACAAACCCTTCCAAATCCCTGCCACTTGCTGCGTAAGGTGACGTAAAACTGATCAGTCACAAACAAAGAGATACGTGTTTAGTTTCACAGAGTATGGGGTTTCGTGATATAATGCAGCAGTGTTGTTTATTCAATCATGGACCCGGTCAGCTGGTTTAAAACGCTATGATACAGGATCCAAAGCAGGTTATCACAAGCTGGAGCACGATTCGGGCTGATTCAGACAGTGACAGAGGTGGTTACGTTATATACAGAACAATACTGTGATACTACCCGTACAGCAAACTCAACAATGAAAGGCCTCTTTACAATGACTCACAACCTGAAAAAGTCAAACCAACCCCCCTCCCCTAACGTTTTTCTTAGGAAGTGCTCAAAAACCTCAGATCAGTTCCTACTTTTTGAGCAATAGTCTAAATTTTTTTTGTCTACTATCAAACTGGATTTTCCTTGACGTTGTTACTTCCTGCCCTGTAACACAGGTTAGTCACCATTGCCATGTCGTGGTTGTAGCCCAACTCAAGGATCACCTGAATCTCACCTTACTATACGTCTGTGAAAGTCCTCGCGCGTATCCTTCATATCCTTTGTTACTAAAACTTTGGCATTGTTAGAAATTCAATATCTAGCTTTATACAAAGCATCAAAACTTCGAGAATTTCTCTGGAACACAAATACCAAGCAAAGTAAGGTTATTCATCCTTCTACTATACCTTAAAAGGTGCAGAATGACATATTTGTGTCCCATTCCTTTCCCTGATTCCTAGTGGTGTATCCACAGACATCAGCGTAGACTCTTTGGGACAGACGGTAAGGCAAATATCTAATCCACTCTGACAAGCATTCTTGCCTCTTCAAGTAAAACGGCTTGAATTTGTTTCACCTCTAAACTGACCATTTTCTTTCACTCATCTCTACAAGTGTCATGTTTCATCCTCAATAAGATATTGCAAATAAAGTTATTAGAATGTATTCTATGAGTAATATTCAGGGTATTTCCCCCCCAGAATAATATATATATATATATATATATATATATATATATATATATATATATATATATATATATATATATATATATATATATATATATATATATATATATATATATATATATTTTTTTTATACTATTCGCCATTTCCCGCGTCAGCAAGGTAGCGCTAGGAACAGAGGACTGAGCCCTTGAGGGAATATCCTCACTTGGCCCCCTCCTCTGTTCCTTCATTGGGAAAACTAAAAACGAGAGGGGAAGATTTCCAGCCCCCCGCGCCATTCCCTTTTAGTCGCCTTTTACGACACGTAGGGAATACGTGGGAAGTATTCTTTCTCCCCTATCCCCAGGGATATATATATATATATATATATATATATATATATATATATATATATATATATATATATATATATTTTTTTTTTTTATACTAATCGCCATTTCCCGCATTAGCGAGGTAGCGTTAAGAACAGAGGATGAGGACTGGGCCTTTGAGGGAATATCCTCACCTGGCCCCTTTCTCTGTTTCTTCTTTTGGAAGAAAAAAAAAAAATGAGGGGAGGATTTCCAGCCTCCCGCTCCCTTCCCTTTTAGTCGCCTTCTACGATACGCAGGGAATACGTGGGAAGTATTCTTTCTCCCCTAATATATATATATATATATATATATATATATATATATATATATATATATATATATATATATATATATATATATATATATATTTATATATATATATATATATATTTATATTTATTTATTTATTTATTTTGCTTTGTCGCTGTCTCCCGCGTTTGCGAGGTATCGCAAGGAAACAGACGAAAGAAATGGCCCAACCCACCCCCATACACAATGTATACACATACACGTCCACACACGCAAATATACATACCTATACATCTCAATGTACACATATATATACATACACAGACACATACATATATACCCATGCACACAATTCACACTGTCTGCCCCCATTCACTCCCATCGCCACCTCGCCACACATGGAATACCTTCCCCCTCCCCCCTCATGTGTGCGAGGTAGCACTAGGAAAAGACAACAAAGGCCCCATTCGTTCACACTCAGTCTCTAGCTGCCACGCAATAATGCCTGAAACCACAGCTCCCTTTCCACATCCAGGCCCCACACAACTTTCCATGATTTACCCCAGACTCTTCAATCCACTGACAGCACGTCAACCCCGGTATACCACATCGATCCAATTCACTCTATTCCTTGCCCTCCTTTCACCCTCCTGCATGTTCAGGCCCCGATCACACAAAATCATTTTCACTCCATCTTTCCACCTCCAATTTGGTCTCCCACTTCTCCTCGTTCCCTCCACCTCCGACACATATATCCTCTTGGTCAATCTTTCCTCACTCATTCTCTCCACGTGCCCAAACCATTTCAAAACACCCTCTTCTGCTCTCTCAACCACGCTCTTTTTATTTCCTCACATCTCTCTTACCCTTACATTACTTACTCGATCAAACCACCTCACACCACACATTTTCCTCAAACATCTCATTTCCAGCACATCCAACCTCCTGCGCACAACTGTATCCATAGCCCACGCCTCGCAACCATACAACATTGTTGGAACCACTATTCCTTCAAATATACCCATTTTTGCTTCCCGAGATAATGTTCTCGACTTCCACACATTCTTCAAGGCTCCCAGGATTTTCGCCCCCTCCCCCACCCTATGATTCACTTCCGCTTCCATGGTTCCATCCGCTGCCAGATCCACTCCCAGATATCTAAAACACTTTACTTCCTCCAGTTTTTCTCCATTCAAACTCACCTCCCAATTGACTTGACCCTCAACCCTACTGTACCTAATAACCCTGCTCTTATTCACATTTACTCTTAACTTTCTTCTTTCACACACTTTACCAAACTCAGTCACCAGCTTCTGCAGTTTCTCACATGAATCAGCCACCAGCGCGGTATCATCAGCGAACAACAACTGACTCACTTCCCAAGCTCTCTCATCCACAACAGACTTCATACTTGCCCCTCTTTCCAAAACTCTTGCATTCACCTCCCTAACAACCCCATCCATAAACAAATTAAACAACCATGGAGACATCACACACCCCTGCCGCAAACCTACATTCACTGAGAACCAATCACTTTCCTTTCTTCCTACACGTACACATGCCTTACATCCTCGATAAAAGCTTTTCACTGCTTCTAACAACTTGCCTCCCACACCATATATTCTTAATACCTTCCACAGAGCATCTCTATCAACTCTATCATATGCCTTCTCCAGTTCCATAAATGCTACATACAAATCCATTTGCTTTTCTAAGTATTTCTCACATACATTCTTCAAAGCAAACACCTGATCCACACATCTCTACCACTTCTGAAACCACACTGCTCTTCCCCAATCTGATGCTCTGTACATGCCTTCACCCTCTCAATCAATACCCTCCCATATAATTCACCAGGAATACTCAACAAACTTATACCTCTGTTATTTGAGCACTCACTCTTATCCCCTTTGCCTTTGTACAATGGCACTATGCAAGCATTCCGCCAATCCTCAGGCACCTCACCATGAGTCATACATACATTAAATAACCTTACCAACCAGTCAACAATACAGTCACCCCCCTTTTTTAATAAATTCCACTGCAATACCATCCAAACCTGCTGCCTTGCCGGCTTTCATCTTCCGCAAAGCTTTTACTACCTCTTCTCTGTTTACCAAATCATTTTCCCTAACCCTCTCACTTTGCACACCACCTCGACCAAAACACCCTATATCTGCCACTCTATCATCAAACACATTCAACAAACCTTCAAGATACTCACTCCATCTTCTCACATCACCACTACTTGTTATCACCTCCCCATTTGCGCCCTTCACTGGCGCCCATATATATATGTATATATATATATATATATATATATATATATATATATATATATATATATATATATATATATATATATATATTCCCCTGGGGATAGGGGAGAAAGAATACTTCCCACGTATTCCCTGCGTGTCGTGGAAGGCGACTAAAAGGGGAGGGAGCGGGGGGCTGGAAATCTTCCCCTCTCGTTTTTTTTTTAATTTTCCAAAACAAGGAACAGAGAAGGGGGCCAGGTGAGGATATTCCCTCCAAGGCCCAGTCCTCTGTTCTTAACGCTACCTCGCTAACGCGGGAAATGGCGAATAGTTTGAAAGAAAAAGAAAGATATATATATATATATATATATATATATATATATATATATATATATATATATATATATATATGGGCATGTGTGGAAGTCGAGAACATTATCTCGGGAAGCAAAAATGGGTATGTTTGAAGGAATAGTGGTTCCAACAATTTTGTATGGTTGCGAGGCGTGGGCTATGGATACAGTTGTGCGCAGGAGGATGGATGTGCTGGAAATAAGATGTTTGAGGACAATGTGTGGTGTGAGGTGGTTTGATCGAGTAAGTAACGTAAGGGTAAGAGAGATGTGTGGAAATAAAAAGAGCGTGGTTGAGAGAGCAGAAGAGGGTGTTTTGAAATGGTTTGGGCACGTGGAGAGAATGAGTGAGGAAAGATTGACCAAGAGGATATATGTGTCGGAGGTGGAGGGAACGAGGAGAAGTGGGAGACCAAATTGGAGGTGGAAAGATGGAGTGAAAAAGATTTTGTGTGATCGGGGCCTGAACATGCAGGAGGGTGAAAGGAGGGCAAGGAATAGAGTGAATTGGATCGATGTGGTATACCGGGGTTGACGTGCTGTCAGTGGATTGAATCAGGGAATGTGAAGCGTCTGGGGTAAACCATGGAAAGCTGTGTAGATATGTATATTTGCGTGTGTGGACGTGTATGTATATACATGTGTATAGGGGTGGGTTGGGCCATTTCTTTCGTCTGTTTCCTTGCGCTACCTCGCAAACGCGGGAGACAGCGACAAAGCAAAAAAAAAGAAAATATATATATAATGTTTGTAAATGAAGTCGATGAAATTATTTTTCAGCCAAACAATTAACTACGAGTTGAATAATAATAGTTTATAGACCAATGGGAGATTAGTGAAATTGTTTCTGATTGCATATAAATCTATTTGATTTATTATTATCTGTAATATTATAACTTTATATTTTTTTTCAATAAAAATTCTGAAACATTTGATGTTTTAGTTCATACAGGGTAAAATTCAGGATTGCATGAAGGCGGAGGTAAGAATCCGGCCCCCGACAGGGTTGGTCATCATCGTCATCCTCGCTTGGCAGTACATTTTCGTTGGAATTTGTGTTGACGCCAGTTTGATATTATGGAGGTGTTAGAGGATAGTCATACTGGTTTCCAGTTCAGTAACTTTGCAAGGTACGTTCATAGCAAATGGGTTTGATGACTGTACACACGTATGTATATATAAGGTACATTTAATGGCGTGATCAGGCTCGATTCTATAGATTTTTGAATGTAGGTAAATGTGGGATCGTTCTCGATTAAATTATTTGAAGATTAGAACGAATGTCTGACTTCCATAGTAATTCCTTAGGATCTTTGTTTTGAGATATCAATTACTGTGATGTTGATGGTGTGAGAGTTGTTACTAATGGTTTCGATCTTAGTATATTGTCAGGAAATTCGACTAATATACTTGCAGTGTTGAGTCAAATACTATTAAAGCGATAGAAAAATGCCGGTTTAGGGATTTCAATTATTAAAGTTTATGAATTTAGAAAAAACTTAAATGTAGACTTCTGGTACTTACTGGAGTTTTTTTTTTTTTTAGTTCAGTGGGACGTGAGTTGGAGAATTATTGGTAATTTATCAGGTTACCCCAACATTTAAACAAGCTGCGGTTATTTAGACTGTTTTGATGAGTACATCATAATTCTGCATCACTTTTAGTTTTATTCCCCCTTAATGCGTATCTTATGTATTGTAGCCTTATTTTATACTTTGTAATTTTGTGTAAAGTAAATGATTAAGACATAACAATAATAAATATGAATACTTATGTCAGTAACCCTAGAATAGACGTAAATTTAGAATAACTTCTTACTCTTTCAGTCGTAACTACATATGGTATGTGTATTTTGTGAACTAACACTGTCCATAATGCATTCTGAATTTTCCTGCCTTCATTTCAAGAACTAGTAGTTCCGTTCATGGCTGGAACAGTGTTTAGACGCCATGTGTAAAATGCAACTGTAACAAGCCCACATAAAGATACACAGGGCACAGTTACTCAGAGAAAACCATGGCGGGGTATGTGTTTTCCCCACCTGGGCACCTACCCCTGCCCGTACTACATAGTGTACATAAACAGGTTTATGTACTGTAAAGATGGTGGTAAAGGCAAACCATCATATTTGGGCGTATATGGAGATGAAGTGATCTAGTCTTGAAGCAAAGTAGAGGAATTTGAAAGTGAAGGATATTATTGTGATGAATTGTTGGTAAACATTGACTATAAATGTCAGTGATGAACCAGTATTCAAGTGTCATGCCAAGGTTTAAATGTCTCTTGTGAGTTGGATGTAAGTAGCCTTGGCTATATAAAGGGATTTTTTTTAATGACAAAAGTTTTGTTAAAAACCAGTTGGACAAGGAGTCATTTTCAATGCAGCATAGACTGAAAAGGTTAAATGCTCCTGTTTTGTGTTTTAGACTATTTTTTCCTCTTTAACCCATCCAAACCCAAGTGAAAACTATTTCAAATGTAAAAGTACATATCAGAATTTATTCCCTTTGTTATATAAAGCAAAACATTTGATATGAGCTTTATCTCAATATGATTGAATGAATAGCAATATCTCTTAAATACACTTTTGTCTGCTCTTTCATTTAGTTTACAGAATTGTTGAATGAAGCCTTATTTGATGCAATTTGAAGCTCTCTTCAGTATGGAAAATCCATTCTATAGGCTATGGTGCAAAAGTCTTGCCATGGATATTAATCCACCTTAAAGTACATTAGGTATGAAAGTTTCATTAAAAATTCCAGGCGATAAATGTGCTCAGGAAAAGTTAATCAGAGTTTTAGATTCAGTAAATTCAGCGAATATGGCCTTTGTTGTCTTTTCTTAGGGCTACCTCGCGCATGTGTGGGAGAAGGGGGTTGTCATTTCACGTGTGGCAGGGTGGCAACGGGAATGAATAGGGGGAGAAAGTGTGAATTATGTACATGTGTATATATGTATATGTCTGTGTGTGTATATATATGTTTACATTGAGATGTATAGGTATGTATATGTGCTTGTGTGCACGTGTATGTATATACATGTATATGTGGATGGGTTGGGCCATTCTTTCGTCTGTTTCCTTGCGCTACCCTGCTAACACGGGAGACAGCGACAAAGCATAATAAATAGAATAAATATATATATATTCTTTTTTTTTTTTTTTTTATACTTTGTCGCTGTCTCCCGCGCTTGCGAGGTAGCGCAAGGAAACAGACGAAAGAAATGGCCCAACCCCCCCCCCCCCCCATACACATGTATATACATACGTCCACACACGCAAATATACATACCTACACAGCTTTCCATGGTTTACCCCAGACGCTTCACATGCCTTGATTCAATCCACTGACAGCACGTCAACCCCGGTATACCACATCGCTACAATTCACTCTATTCGTTGCCCTCCTTTCACCCTCCTGCATGTTCAGGCCCCGATCACACAAAATCTTTTTCACTCCATCTTTCCACCTCCAATTTGGTCTCCCTCTTCTCCTGACTCCCTCCACCTCCGACACATATATCCTCTTGGTCAATCTTTCCTCACTCATCCTCTCCATGTGCCCAAACCACTTCAAAACACCCTCTTCTGCTCTCTCAACCACGCTCTTTTTATTTCCACACATCTCTCTTACCCTTACGTTACTCACTCGATCAAACCACCTCACACCACACATTGTCCTGAAACATCTCATTTCCAGCACGTCCATCCTCCTGCACACAACTCTATCCATAGCCCATGCCTCGCAACCATACAACATTGTTGGAACCACTATTCCTTCAAACATACCCATTTTTGCTTTCCGAGATAATGTTCTCGACTTCCACACATTCTTCAAGGCCCCCAGAATTTTCGCCCCCTCCCCCACCCTATGATCCACTTCCGCTTCCATGGTTCCATCCGCTGCCAGATCCACTCCCAGATATCTAAAACACTTTACTTCCTCCAGTTTTTCTCCATTCAAACTTATCTCCCAATTGACTTGACCCTCAACCCTACTGTACCTAATAACCTTGCTCTTATTCACATTTACTCTTAACTTTCTTCTTTCACACACTTTACCAAACTCAGTCACCAGCTTCTGCAGTTTCTCACATGAATCAGCCACCAGCGCTGTATCATCAGCGAACAACAACTGACTCACTTCCCAAGCTCTCTCATCCACAACAGACTTCATACTTGCCCCTCTTTCCAAAACTCTTGCATTCACCTCCCTAACAACCCCATCCATAAACAAGTTAAACAACCATGGAGACATCAGACACCCCTGCCGCAAACCTACATTCACTGAGAACCAATCACTTTCCTCTCTTCCTACACGTACACATGCCTTACATCCTTGATAAAAACTTTTCACTGCTTCTAACAACTTGCCTCCCACACCATATATTCTTAATACCTTCCACAGAGCATCTCTATCATATGCCTTCTCCAGATCCATAAATGCTACATACAAATCCATTTGCTTTTCTAAGTATTTCTCACATACATTCTTCAAAGCAAACACCTGATCCACACATCCTCTACCACTTCTGAAACCACACTGCTCTTCCCCAATCTGATGCTCTGTACATGCCTTCACCCTCTCAATCAATACCCTCCCATGTGATTTACCATATATATATATATATATATATATATATATTTTTTTTTTCACACTTCGCCATTTCCCGCGATAGCGAGGTAGCGTTAAGAACAGAGGACTGGGCCTTTGAGGGAGTATCCTCACCTGGCCCCTTTCTCTGTTCCTTCTTTTGGAAAATTAAAAAATGTAATATGTAATATGTAAAATATGTAATATTTGTTTAAATGTGAGGTTTTTTTTTTTTTTATTAAATTCAGTTATAGATATGCTGATGTTTTACAGGAATGAAAACTTGGTGTCCAGAGGGTTCCCAATGCCAAAGTCTCGTAAGACTGGCACAACCATTGCTGGAGTAGTGTTCAAAAATGGTGTTGTACTTGGTGCAGACACACGTGCTACTGAGGGTGATATTGTTGCTGACAAGAATTGCAGCAAGATACACTATCTTCAACCAAACATGTACTGCTGTGGAGCAGGTGTGTTTCAGATGTTTTAGTCATCATGGATGGTAATGTGGTGAGAGGCACATTTGAGCATATGAAAGTTTGGCATTAAGGGAACACAGCTCTTGAACACATTCTTTCACTATTTCTGTTAACATTTCTTTTAAATCCCCTTACCCCAGGAAACATTCATAACATCATCATTCTTTTATCCAGTGACTACCTATCTAATATTTATTAAGGAAATGTATGAATTTTCCACAACATCCTGCATAACCAATCTCCGCTCTCTTTTAGACCTAATATCACACCTTTTTATTGTTTATCATTTAAAGTGCACCTTTTCTCATCTTTATTTCACATTTGCATTTTCCAATAAGTAGTGTCTGTCAGTCACATTTTTGGGTACAAGTGGAATGTGCTCCAACCTCATCTAAAGAAACATACATTTGAAGTAGGGATGAAAGTTGATGGTCCACATTCTCTAGACTTCCTTTTGATTACATTTTATAACAAAAAGGGATTCAGATGTATATTTCATATACAATGTAGACACTCAAGCTTCAAAAAAAAATGTATAATTCCATGTCATGTTGAGATCTGATTGTGTTATGACAGATTTTATTACCATGCTTTGATTATTTATTTCATCTTACATTCACAGGCACTGCTGCAGATTTAGAGATGACCACTCAGCTAATGGCCAGCCAGCTAGAACTTCACCGCTTAAACACTGGCCGTCAAGTGCCTGTTGTAGCAGCCAACCGTATGCTCAAGCAGATGCTTTTCCGCTATCAAGTGGGTTAGGTGTTATTGTACACATATTATGGCATGTTTAACTCCCAAAGAGGACTGTCTGGGACAACTGTTCACAATATATCTCAGTATTACTTATATTGATTAGTTAGACTGGATGCATACCTTTTCCTGCAGAATTTCGTAAGTTGCATTTTAAATTGTCAGACTTAAGCGCATCCAAAACATGACCCAATATTGGGGCCTTTGAATAGTGTGTGTAGAGATATATATGCTCAGCAAGTGCACCAGAACTTACACCCATGCCTTTGCTGTATTGTTCAACATATGCTTCACAGAGTATGTGATGTATTTGTAAGATTACTCATGAAAACTTAACCTTTTCTTTTCCTTAGGGCTATGTAGGTGCTGCACTAGTACTTGGAGGTGTTGATAAACATGATTCTCACATTTACTCAATCCACCCACATGGGTCCACTGATCGCCTCCCTTACACCACCATGGGCTCAGGATCCTTAGCAGCTATGTCTGTTTTTGAAGCCCGTTGGAAACCAAATATGGAGGCGAGTGTGAATTTTCTGAACCTAGGTGTTTCTTAAGAAATGTTTATTTTTGAGATACAATTATATTTAAGTCAGCCTCTTGGGGTTCATTGTTATAGACATTTAAATAGTTTGTGCTCAAATCAGAGCTCTAAGCTAAATTCTTCATGGTAGCTAATTTTTCCTTTCAGTTGTTTGCTGCATTTTTAAATTATAGACAGTGCCTTAACCTGAGAATGTGTCAGAATATTCATATGAATTTATCCAACCCTGCACTGTTTGTTTGAAACAGCAGACAAGCTTTATGTTGTATGGATCTGAAAGTCTTAGGGTGTCTTTTGAAATGAATATGCATGTATTTTTTTTTTTTTTTTTTTTTTTTTTTTTTTTTTTTGCTGTCTCCCGTGTTTGTGAGGTAGCGCAAGGAAACAGACGAAAGAAATGGCCCAACCCACCCCCATACACATGTATATACATACGTCCACACACGCAAAATATACATACCTACATAGCTTTCCATGGTTTACCCCAGACGCTTCACATGCCCCGATTCAATCCACTGACAGCACGTCAGCCCCGGTATACCACATCGCTCCAATTCACTCTATTCCTTGCCCTCCTTTCACCCTCCTGCATGTTCAGGCCCCGATCACACAAAATCTTTTTCACTCCATCTTTCCACCTCCAATTTGGTCTCCCTCTTCTCCTCGTTCCCTCCACCTCCGACACATATCCTCTTGGTCAATCTTTCCTCACTCATTCTCTCCATGTGCCCAAACCATTTCAAAACACCCTCTTCTGCTCTCTCAACCACGCTCTTTTTATTTCCACACGTCTCTCTTACCCTTACGTTACTTACTCGATCAAACCACCTCACACCACACATTGTCCTCAAACATCTCATTTCCAGCACATCCATCCTCCTGCGCACAACTCTATCCATAGCCCACGCCTCGCAACCATACAACATTGTTGGAACCACTATTCCTTCAAACATACTCATTTTTGCTTTCTGAGATAATGTTCTCGACTTCCACACATTCTTCAAGGCTCCCAGAATTTTCGCCCCCTCCCCCACCCTATGATCCACTTCCGCTTCCATGGTTCCATCCGCTGCCAGATCCACTCCCAGATATCTAAAACACTTCACTTCCTCCAGTTTTTCTCCATTCAAACTCACCTCCCAATTGACTTGACCCTCAACCCTACTGTACCTAATAACCTTGCTCTTATTCACATTTACTCTTAACTTTCTTCTTTCACACACTTTACCAAACTCAGTCACCAGCTTCTGCAGTTTCTCACATGAAATAGCCACCAGCGCTGTATCATCAGCGAACAACAACTGACTCACTTCCCAAGCTCTCTCATCCCCAACAGACTTCATACTTGCCCCTCTTTCCAAAACTCTTGCATTCACCTCCCTAACAACCCCATCCATAAACAAATTAAACAACCATGGAGACATCACACACCCCTGCTGCAAACCTACATTCACTGAGAACCAATCACTTTCCTCTCTTCCTACACGTACACATGCCTTACATCCTCGATAAAAACTTTTCACTGCTTCTAACAACTTGCCTCCCACACCATATATTCTTAATACCTTCCACAGAGCATCTCTATCAACTCTATCATATGCCTTCTCCAGATCCATAAATGCTACATACAAATCCATTTGCTTTTCTAAGTATGTATTGTATTTATCATATTACCCCTTGCTTCCTCCAGTTCTGATGCAGACCCCGCTGGTCATTCATTTAGTAATCATTTCTGTATGATTGGACCATTTTAACTCACCACAAACAAAGAATGGCCCATCCACTCGTATACACATATATATACATAAACGTGCTGTCAGTGGATTGAATCAGGGCATGTGAAGCGTCTGGGGTAAACCATGGAAAGCTGTGTAGGTATGTATATTTGCGTGTGTGGACGTGTATGTATATACATGTGTATGGGGGTGGGTTGGGCCATTTCTTTCGTCTGTTTCCTTGCGCTACCTTGCAAACGCGGGAGACAGCGACAAAGCAAAAAAAAAATACATAAACGCCCATATACGCACATATACATACATATACATATCAACATGTACATACACGCACACAGACTTATACATATATACACATGTACATATTCATACTTGCTTGTCTTCATCCATTCCTGGCACTACCCCTCCCCACAGGAAACAGCATCGCTACACCTCCTTCATCAGCAAGGCTATGCCAGACAAAAAAAAGGCCACATTTGTTCGCACTCAGTCTCTAGCTGTCATGTGTAATGATGTGGTATACTGGGGTCAACATGCTGTCATTAGACTGAACTAGGGCATGTGAGGCATCCATGGTAAACCATGGAAAGTTCTGTAGGGCCTGGAAGCGGAAAGGGAGCTGTGGTTTCGGTGCATTACACATGACAGCTAGAGACTGAGTGTGAACGAGTGTGGCCTATTTGTCTTTTCCTGGCTACCTTGCTGAAAGGGGGGATGTTATTTCCTATGTGGCAGGGTGTGGATGAAGGCAGCAAGTATGAATATGAACTTATGTATATGTCTGTGTATATACATATATGTATGTATTTGTTGAAATGTATATGTACATGTATGGGCATTTAGATATATATATGTGTGTACATGAGTGGTTGGGCCATTCTTTTTCTGTTTCCTTGCACTACTTCACTGATATGGGAAGCAGCAATTAAGTATAATTAAAAAGAATATCGTCTTCATCATCATAAACACATTTTACAGCTGGAAGATGCCAAACAACTGGTACGTGATGCTATCGCTGGAGGTGTATTCAATGACCTGGGGTCTGGTTCAAACATAGACTTGTGTGTTATCACCAAAGATGGTGCAACAATGCTCAGGCCTTATGATGTTGCCAATGTGAAGGGACAGAGGTGAGTTTTTTCACTTACAGAGACAGATTCTTTTTCTTTTTTTGTCAATTTAAGCATATGTATTACCAACATTTTCAAGTGATCTCTTTTGCCCAGGTAGAACAATCATTCTAACCCCATGCGATTAGGGTCTCACTCAAGTAGTGAACAATTTAAGAAGTAAACTACTGCTTAGAACAAGATGCTCCAAAAGAGACGCATGGTATTGAGTTTAATGCTGCAAAATGGCTGTTATTCTTATCTTGTTATACCCAAGGCTCTGGTTCAACAGCTTAGGCTAGATTGATACAATATTTAATTTTTTTTAGTTGTAAGATATGCAAGGGGGTGTGTATATGCACCTATGAATATGATGACTGTGTGACATAAGGATGAATTGAAGTGTTTCTAGAGAAATTTGAAGGACTATAAAAGGGATTGGGATTGAGAAAGAGAGGAAGATGGTTGTATTGCAAAGGTGTGATGTAAGGAAATTGGTGAGGTTGTTCGTAGATGGGGAGTGCCTGGAATAAATGAGAATGGAAGTCATGTTCTGGATGTCTTTGCTGAGAGGGGTTCATTCCTTGCAAATGCCTTTTTTCAGCTCAAATTATTCACAGATAACCATGGATGAGAAATGATGGAATGGAGGAGCAAAAGGGTTTGATTGATTATGTAGCAGTGGATGAAAGGTTGCGCTCGATGCTAAAGTTGTGAAAGGATTCTTTGGAGATTCTAACCATTTTGCAGTTCATGTGGAGGTGAGGATTAGGGAGAAGTGGAGGTATGGCATAAGGAAGAATGGAGAAGTAGAAGTGTTGGCATGGAAGAGGATGAATCATAAAGAATGCAAGGAGGATTATGAAAGAAGGGTGACATGGTAAGGAGTTTATTGACAAATATATAAAAATAAAAGTAATGTTCGATGAGAACAGCATAACACTGATCTGTTGTTGTACTTATTACAGAATTTCTGTTTGTTGTAACTTTAGCTTACTATTTTAAGGTGGATTGTCTGATAAGTAAGAAATTTTGAAATTTGCTTAACGGCAAAAGTTTTAGGTATTTGATATTCAGAGTACAGGTTGGAGCCATTTCACTGATGTCAGGGTAGATAATGTTCTCTTAAAGTATTACTATAATAGAAGTGACTTATGCTTGACCTGTTTTGTTTTTGCAGGCAGGGAAAGTACGAGTACAAGCGTGGTACCACAGAAGTTCTTACTAAAACGGTTCAGCCTATCCATATTGTGTCAGAAACTGTCAAAGAAGTTAAAGTGGAAGATATGGACACTGCATAACTACTGTATGATGTGTTACACATCTATGCTGTTGCATACTTGACAAGCTGTTTACAATTCCATATGATAAGAGTAAGAGTAGTGGTGTTGAAGATGAGTAGTGGAAGTAAATAATTTAATACACTTCATCACCTTTCAAAATTGATCATATATAGCACATTTGTAACACTTTTAAATGGCTTGTATGACAACCAAAATCTGGATTATTATTCTACTTTTTATTTACAAGCAGTTTCATTTTTGTGTGGAAGCAAAGACTGTGTGTCCACATCATTAAAGATTCATGATATTTATAAACTCAGGAATTTAATTTTTCCTGTGATTAAGCCATAAAGGACCACACCCAAACTTGTATGATTTTCCTGTTAGGGACTCTATCCTTAAATGTACAGGTAGCCTCTTCACACTCTCTTTTAAACTGGAAGGAAAGTTTTATCAGGAATTGGGAGTGCATTATGTTACAAGTAGCCTAAATTGGCTTGGAAAAAATTCCTTTTGTCAATTACAACAGGATGATATGTCAGACTTTTTGTAGTCTCTGTCCACATACGTGAATACAGTCATTTAATTTGGAAGACACACTTTATCGGTGTGTAAAGATGGTTCATGTGACATTGAACTACATTTACAATGAGGGAAGGTATGACCTTGATGTGCATGCCATATTTGAATGTCGTGCAGCAGTAAATATGATTGATTTACCAGATGTTTTGTATTTCTTTTTTTGTAATATTTTTGGTAAAATGATGACCATATTCATTTATTATTTTTATTTTATAACTATCTGCCCTGTAAACCTCTATAATCTTTAGGATCCATTCCATTAAGGGTTAACTGTAAAACATTTTCTTTGCACTTCATAGCAGCCATTGATACATATGGCATTGACTTGTGCAAGGTTATGGCAGGCAGATTATCATCATGTACAGGCCTTTCTCAGCAGAGTTTCCACCCTTTTGAGGGACTTGAAAATATTGGGAAATTGAGAAAGATAACTAATTTACTCTGTGCATTGAAAATATTAGGAAATTGAGAAAGATAGATAACTAATTTACTGCTGTGCATTGATTGACACTCGATCATACCTTTACTCTTTAAAAGTGAATAAACTGTGGCAGGTTAAGTCTTTTCCAGTACACTGTTATCGCCTCTACTCAACTCTCATCTCTTCTAGCTAGAGTGATGATAATTTGACTATGGTTAAGCTTCTCGCAAAAATTCAATCAACAAGACATATTGATGGTTCTCAATTTGAAGGGCTCAAGAGTGTACTTACATAACATCCAACTTAGTTTGCATTTATCAAAACTTCACGTGCAGTACCTTATAAAGGTGATGAAGCTTATGTTCCAGACAGGTGCAGGTAGAAGTTGGCTCCTTTGGGGCAGAAAGCTGGTTGTTGGCCTAAGTTTTTTAGCTGGCAGGAACATGTCAGTTAGGGCTGAAGGCTCCTCTTTGCTCTATTGTAGTTAATTGTTTTTCCCTCCATCCACCTTGTAATATGGCTGCCACATGCAGGTAGGTCCCATTGAACCTGAATAGGTCAGTCTTTGGAAAAACCATATACATATATATGTACACAAATGCCCACATATGCACATATACATACATACACATATCAACATATACATACACATATGCAGATATTACATACACACGTACATATTCATACTTGCTTACCTTCATCCATTCCTCTCGCTACTCCGCCCCACAGAAAATTGGCATAGCTATCCCCTGCTTCAGTGAGGCAGCACCATGGACACACAAAAAGGCCCCATTCATTCATACTCAGTCTCTAGCTGTCATGTGTAATGCACCAAAACCACAGCTCCCTATTCACATCCAGGCCCCATATGTATGGCTTTAGTGAGATGGCCTTGATTAGTGCATTCAGTGGCCCAAGCCATCCTAGCTAAATCCATGACTTATCTTGTTTGCGCTTGCTTTACTGTAGTCGTGAAGTTTAAAAGTATTCCATTTTCTCTACTCATTTCTTGGCTTGATACATTATTCGTGTTCCTTTGTATTCTTGTATGTTAGTATATTCTTGTGATCTGAGCTTCCATGATGCTTCATGTGTCACCCTGATGCAGCACAAGTAAAGGCTGATATGCACTATACGGTTCATCTCTGTATGGCTTTTGTATGTAAATTTTTTTATGTAGAAATCAATGGGCCTGTTCATACTATACATTCCATATATCATTCGTCTTTCGTACAGCTTTCACTTGTACGGATTGGATATGTTAAGAAGAAATCTCTGAACAAAACTTATGTATGGAAATGTTCAGTACTTCTGCCAGTAAGTGCGAGTACCGATATGTATCAGTCATGTTGTGTGTACAGACAAGAGAGGACACTTCTGAACTTCAGTCTGTCGTTATCTGGCTGTGAACTACAAGCAGTCATAGGTGACAAGCAATTGATAGAACTGGTCATAGGCTACGTGGAACTGTATGACATGAGCAACAGAAAATAGCAATGAATATGTGAAAGAAATGATATGGAAATCCATTGGAGAGGGGATTGCAAAAATCAGGTAAGATACTTAACTGTATTTCACTATATTTTGATATAACAATGTGAGAAGTAGCATTTTTATCCTTCATCGTATTCATTACCATTCATAGGCTATCTCTCAGCATCCTATTCATTACCATTTATAGGCTATCTCTCCACATCCTGTCCATTACCATTCATAGGCTGTCTCTCACTTGCGTATTCATTACCATTCATAGGCTATCTCTCAATGGCCTATTCATTAACATTCATAAGTTATCTTTCAACATCCTATTCAGAATCATTCATAGGTTATCTATCTCTCAACCCTGAGGAGCCATGTCAGAGCAACAACTGCATGCAGACTGACCGGATCTTAGGTATAGTATGAATACCATGACATTTTGCTGAAACGCAAACAAACTGTAACCATGTGAAGATGAACTGTATAGTGTGAATCGGCTCTTAAAAACCCCCGACTGAAATTGCTTCTATTGTGGTTGATAGATTGAAAAGGTAAAGATGGTGTTGGGTGTGATTACTGATCGTCATTCATGACAAATTAACTTCATAGAAGATAAATTTTTCTTTTGCTTTTAGATGTATTGTAGGAATAGTTATGATGTGCAGTATCTGCAGTCAGGAACTGACAGTAATGAGGAAATATGCCTCTTAATTCAATATACTTGATGATAGAAAAGATGATTTTCATCATTATTCAGGATTCACTTGTTTATCTCTATTTTCAATGAAGATTTCTAGATATATTTCCTGCACATTCAGTATCATAGACAATTGACCGAACAGCATAATATAGCTTGGAGCCTGCTAAGCAGAGCTGACTGTGATCATGAATCCTCCAACAGGATGATGCAGTAGCAGGAAAATTTAGAGTTTTGTCAGGCTACAAGCTACTTCCTTCCCAGCATGTTTGGTTGGGTGAGTTCCTTGGCACCAGAAACAGTGTGCTGCTAATGAGTCAGAAGATACACAGGGCAGTGTTTTTGGCTGTAACTGTCTCTTCCATGATGTGTTTCTTTGTTCCTTTACTTGCTACATCTTCGAGGAAACATTTAATTCCTTCTTTCTTAATTTCTCTTCTTCAATATGTTATTATTAGTACATATTTCTTTGTACTCTCTATGTGGATTTCGCAAAATTTTATGTATATTTGCTCTATATCTATGTTATGGTACTTTACTTCCCAATTTGTTTCCCTGAAAGTAGGTGTTTAAGGCTTTGTAGTTTCCTTTTTTCACTTTATTTTGGGTTACCTTTTTTTGTCTTTAAGCACTTTATTATTATTACTATTTCCAACTGGAAGTCCTTTAGTAATGTTTTCAATTTTGGGTAACTTTGCACAAAAACTAAATTAGGCTTTGATATACCCACTCTCCGAATCCTGGGAACTTCAGATATGCATTAGGACAATAAGTTAACTTGCACACAATATTGGAACTTTAATCTTAATGTGTTTTCACCCCTGTTTGGATCTAAGGTTTCCCAGTCTATTTCCATATATTTTAGATGAAATCCCTGATAAACAGATATTATCAGTTTTCTAGAATGCACTAGTTAAATTGTCCAGTGCTAATGTTAATGCGTGGAATTTTATTTCTTTGACCAGCTGGACTAGGCCTTGCCCTGTTCTTCCCTCATTCTCTTTGTTATCATATATCTCTGCAGGTGAAACCATGTTTGATCTAACATTCTTGTGTATGTCTTAAGATGTCTAGGAAACTCCTTCACTCAATCCATAAATCAAAATTCCTCCCTGTTCCTCACTAAACCATAAGCATTTGTGAACATGATCTTTTGCCACATCGGATGCTCCTGCATTTATGCATACTGGATGGAAATATGCCTTTTATGATTGGTTTGAGTTTTTTGCCTTCTGTACTTTCTCTCTGAACATCAACTCCCCCCCTGTCTTGTCCAGATTTATGTACACAGTTTTGAATTTTACTCAATGTATGACAGTAACCTTTGTAACCTTGCCTTAAGAATCCCATTACTAATGGTGGATGTTCCATCCCTCTTTTGCTGTATATCCCCATCTTTTTATTCCTTCCCACACCATCAGTCATGTTCATGCTTAGGGCTTCTGATATATGTATGTATTTGTAAGTATAGAGAGAGAGCTTTATGCTTACTTGAATAACATTTTGGTAGCCCCACTTGAGGAGTCATGGAGATTTGCTGGAAGTGGTTCTGTGGAACTATAATCACTGACAAAAAGGATGTTCCCAGACTCTATCTTCAGCTGGTAACGATCTTAGTGAGAAGTCACCTTCAACAATTTTGTATTATCATCTGTCAATGGTAAGGATTACATTGCTGTTTTAGATATAGATACTTCTTGCACCTGCATGGAGTGCATCCTCAAAGCTGCAAAAACCCCATTGAAGGGGTTCCAGAGTTGCATAATTAACATAGTGTAAAATGCCATTACATCATCTGCTTGCTACTGTGAAGGATGAAATAAGACTTTTCGTAACATGGAAATGTATTTACAGACGTATTTCACATACAGACAAAAGCTAATTCACACAATTCACAGTATCATAGAAATCTGCCAAGAAGCAGTTTAGATAAAAAATGCTAGCTACTTTTATCAATGATATGGAAGCTTACTGACTGTTTAGTTATAACGTATGAATTTTGAGACAATCATATTATCAATTATATGGTTTATGTAATGTGGAAGATCATATTTGGGTCACTATAATTGAAGATATGATTGATCTGTTTAACCTCACCACACTTAAATGAAATAAATATAAACAACTGTTATGCAATGATTTTCCCACAGTCTTGGTCCCTTCCCAAATAAAACATGGAGTAGGGTGCCCTTAGTTGTTCTCATTGAAACAAGGTACTAAGGAATGTCCTTTAATTAAAGAAGAAAATAATACTGCAAATTACCATACCCTGATTGAACATAATCAGGATGTACTGCTACAGACTTCAAGACTAGTATTTATTGTGTTTAAAGGAGCAGATCAACTGCTCTGTTTGCTCCTTGCTTATGTGAGACTACACTGATAACAGCTAGTAATGTGAATCATCTCCCTTACTACCTATGCACAAGATAATGTAACAGCATGACAAAAGAGCCTTTATCAAATGATCACACATTTAACAAAGATTTCATAATGTTAACCTACCGCTTCGAGTATTTCAAAATAATGAGAAGAGTGAGAGGGAGACCAGCATCATCGAGCATTTAGTGGATGTGGCTTTTAGTAATGGAGCAAAGGATAGGAATTTTCAATAGATATTTAAAGCTAACAATAATTGTATAACATTTATATTTCTCTTTTATATGTTTGAGCATATAATGAGAGAGAGGTCTTACTTTTAAATGTTTCTTACATTTCGTAACTTTTACCGCATCTAACCATGAACAAAGATTCCTTACCATCATACTCTGAGCAAGTAAGATTCTCTGATTTCTGTTTACTAGTCTCCCTTGTTTATACTATGGGTTTTCTTCATAGAAAAGGCCATTATAAGCTAATTTGGCACACTCATATACTGGTTGCCTCCATATTAAAAGGAAAGTTCCTATCGTAGTCAATACCAAAATACCCCTTTAGATGAAAATTTGCACTAAGTTTTCATGCATACACAAAGAAAACTTTTATGAATTTTTTTTTACCGTAATGAAGCAATTGAGGTGGGTGTCTTTATCTGTTTAGTGGAAGCGGAAGTGAATTATAGGGTGGGGGAGGGGGGCAATATTTCTGGGAGCGTTGAAAAATGTGTGGAAGTCGAGAATGCTATCTTGGAAAGCAAAAATGGGTATGTTTGAAGGAATAGTGGTTCCAACAATGTTATATGGTTGCGAGGTGTGGGCTATAGATAGAGTTTTGCGGAGGAGGGTGGATGTGCTGGAAATGAGACGTTTGAGGACAATATGTGGTGTGAGGTGGTTTGATCGAGTAATGAATGGGTAAGAGAGATCTTTTCTTTTTCTTTCATACTATTCGCCATTTCCCGCGTCAGCGAGGTAGCGTTAAGAACAGAGGACTGGGCCTCTGAGGAAACATCCTCATCCAGCCCCCTTCTCTGTTCCTTCCTTTGGAAAAAAAAAAAAAAAAAAAAAAAAAAAGAGATGTGTGGTAGTAAAAAGAGTGTGGTTGAGAGAGCAGAAGAGGGTGTTTTGAAATGGTTTGGTCACAATAAGAGAATGAGTGAGGAAAGATTGACAAAGGGTAGGATATGTATGTCAGAGGTGGAGGGAACGAGGAGAAGTGGGAGACCAAATTGGAGGTGGAAAGATGGAGTGAAAAAGATTT
Source organism: Panulirus ornatus (assembly GCF_036320965.1). NCBI lineage: Eukaryota > Metazoa > Arthropoda > Malacostraca > Decapoda > Palinuridae > Panulirus > Panulirus ornatus. The sequence continues at coordinate 951,380 of NC_092258.1, read as the reverse complement.
TGAGTGATTGGGACCTGAACATGCAGGAGGGTGAAAGGCGTGCAAGGAATAGAGTGAATTGGAACGATGTGGTATACTGGGGTCGACGTGCTGTCAATGGATTGAGCCAGGGCATGTGAAGCGTCTGGGGTAAACCATGGAAAGTTCTGTGGAGCCTGGATGTGGAAAGGGAGCTGTGGTTTCGGTGCATTATACATGACAGCTAGAGACTGAGTGTGAACGAATGTGGCCTTTGTTGTCTTTTCCTAGCGCTACCTCGCGCACATGCAGGGGCGGGGGTTTTCATTTCATGTGTGGCGGGGTGGCGAAGGGAATGAATAAGGGCAGACTATGAATTATGTACATGTGTATATATGTATATGTCTGTGTGTGTATATATATGTATACATTGAGATGTATAGGCATGTATATGTGCATGTGTGGACTTGTATGTATATACATGTGTATTTGGGTGGGTTGGGCCATTCTTTGGTCTGTTTCCTTGCACTACCTCGCTAACACAGGAGACAGCGACAAAGCAAATAAATATATATATATATATATAAATATATATATATAAATATATATATATAAATATATATCCCTGGGGATAGGGGAGAGCGAATACTTCCCACGTATTCCCTGCGTATCGTAGAAGGCGACTAAAAGGGGAGGGAGCGGGGGGCTGGAAATCCTCCCCTCTCGTTTTTTTTAATTTTCCAAAAGAAGGAACAGAGAATTGGGCCAGGTGAGGGTATTCCCTCAAAGGCCCAGTCCTCTGTTCTTAACGCTACCTCGCTAATGCGGGAAATGGCGAATAGTTTGAAAGAAAGAAAGAAAGAATATATATATATATATATTTTTTTTTTTTTTTTTTATATACTTTGTCGCTGTCTCCCGCGTTTGCGAGGTAGCGCAAGGAAACAGACGAAAGAAATGGCCCAACCCCCCTCCCATACACATGTATATACATACGTCCACACACGCAAATATACATACCTACACAGCTTTCCATGGTTTACCCCAGACGCTTCACATGCCCTGCTTCAATCCACTGACAGCACGTCAACCCCGGTATACCACATCGCTCCACTTCACTCTATTCCTTGCCCTCCTTTCACCCTCCTGCATGTTCAGGCCCTGATCACACAAAATCTTTTTCACTCCATCTTTCCACCTCCAATTTGGTCTCCCTCTTCTCCTTGTTCCCTCCACCCCCGACACATATATCCTCTTGGTCAATCTTTCCTCACTCATCCTCTCCATGTGCCCAAACCACTTCAAAACACCCTCTTCTGCTCTCTCAACCACGCTCTTTTTATTTCCACACATCTCTCTTACCCTTACGTTACTCACTCGATCAAACCACCTCACACCACACATTGTCCTCAAACATCTCATTTCCAGCACATCCATCCTCCTGCGCACCACTCTATCCATAGCCCACGCCTCGCAACCATACAACATTGTTGGAACCACTATTCCTTCAAACATACCCATTTTTGCTTTCCGAGATAATGTGCTCGACTTCCACACATTCTTCAAGGCTCCCAGGATTTTCGCCCCCTCCCCCACCCTATGATCCACTTCCGCTTCCATGGTTCCATCCGCTGCCAGATCCACTCCCAGATATCTAAAACACTTCACTTCCTCCAGTTTTTCTCCATTCAAACTCACCTCCCAATTGACTTGACCCTCAACCCTACTGTACCTAATAACCTTGCTCTTATTCACATTTACTCTTAACTTTCTTCTTCCACACACTTTTCCAAACTCAGTCACCAGCTTCTGCAGTTTCTCACATGAATCAGCCACCAGCGCTGTATCATCAGCGAACAACAACTGACTCACTTCCCAAGCTCTCTCATCCCCAACAGACTTCATACTTGCCCCTCTTTCCAAAACTCTTGCATTCACCTCCCTAACAACCCCATCCATAAACAAATTAAACAACCATGGAGACATCACACACCCCTGCCGCAAACCTACATTCACTGAGAACCAATCAGATTGGGGAAGAGCAGTGTGGTTTCAGAAGTGGTAGAGGATGTGTGGATCAGGTGTTTGCTTTGAAGAATGTATGTGAGAAATACTTAGAAAAGCAAATGGATTTGTATGTAGCATTTATGGATCTGGAGAAGGCATACGATAGAGTTGATAGAGATGCTCTGTGGAGGGTATTAAGAATATATGGTGTGGGAGGAAAGTTGTTAGAAGCAGTGAAAAGTTTTTATCGAGGATGTAAGGCATGTGTACGTGTAGGAAGAGAGGAAAGCGATTGGTTCTCAGTGATATATATATATATATATATATATATATATATATATATATATATATATATATATATATATATATGTATTGGACTGTCTGACACAGGCCATCACGGCTAACCATGGTGACCTATGCCAGCCACAGCAACTGGACAAGTCTAGGGATTGGAGGGCCATGCAGAGTATGGAGGTTCTGGGGAGAGGAGGTCCATGCAGGTGGTAGGGGGAATTGTGAAAGGGGAGAGCAGCACAAGGAGGGTGGGGGTCTGGGAAAGGACAGGCTGTGCAGTGGTTGGAGTTCTTGGAAGGGGAGGGCTGTTCACGGGGTGGTGGCAGGGGAAGGGTGGGCTTTTCAGGCTTTCGGGGTTCAATTGAGGAGGGGTTTTAAGGGTGATGGTTGGAGGAAGGGAAGGCCATGCTGGTGGTGGGGTTCTTGGGAGGGGAGGGTCATGTTTGGGTAGGGGTCTTGGTGGAGGGAAGGGCAGTGCAAAGGGTGGGAGTCTGGGTAAGGAAAGGTAATTCAGAGGGTGGGTTCATGTGGGGCCTGGGTTGGGGAAAGGAAGGGCAGTGGAAAGGGGTGGGAGTTGGGTTAAAAAGAGGGCCATGCAGGGTTTGGGGTGGGGAGTCATGCAATTGTTGAGGGCCAGGGGAAGGGAGGGCCATGCTGGGAATTGGTGGCTAGTGGAAGGAAGGTGTGTGTGTAGGGATTGGGGGTTATATTTATGGAGAAAGTTTTTGTCCCCTATATCTGGTCGCAAAAGCAGCCAAAATGTTTAAATTCCAAATTAAATGAAGCTTCAAAGCTGGGTATTTGGATGCCTGAAGAAGCTAGTACAGATAAATAATGTTGAATGAACAATATCATTACAGGTAATAATATAATAAATAAAACATGGTGAATGATGAGACTAATATTGATTGGAAAGATATATAAATATGTCTATGGAAGTAAATCATGGGAAGGGCATTATCAAGCTCTGTCCACTTGTGGTTACCCCATAAGTAAAAGTCACCTTCACCAAGGTGTCATCGGAGTACAATAAAAAGGAGTCCATCCTTTCCTTGCTACTGAATATAGCACTGCCTTGAAACTGCAAGAGTCTCTGGAGAAGGGGCCTAGTGTTCTATAATAATAATTACCAATACTTTTCTTTCTTTCTTTTAAACTATTCACCATTTCCCGTGTTAGCGAGGTAGCGTTAAGAACAGAGGACTGGGCCTTTGTGGAATATCCTCACCTGGCCCCCCCCTCTGTTCCTTCTTTTGGAAAATTAAAAAAAAAACTAGTACTACTACGACTAATAAAGATAATGGTCTTCATCATTATGAGGTGTAACACCACATGGTGCCTATTCATATTGTTTGAATGATGAGTTAATACTGTCTAAAGAAATTTTTACCTTCATGTTCATGTATTCATTGTAAAGGACCACAAAAGGAAAAAAAGATAGAAACAAATAGGGGGATAGATTGTAGGAAGGGAGGAAGTGGTACCTGGTATAGGCTTTCACATGTTGTTGCAGTAAGGGAATTAATAGTCATTAAGGCCTGCCACAAGTTGATGGCAGTCAGGCAGGAAAGCTGCCATCCTGCCATCAACCTTACTCTTTGTTCATTAATTTTATTTTTCTCTACATAGAATATGTTATGAAGATATGAACATGAAAGTTAATCATCATTAAAGGTAGATATATCCTTGATTAATAAATAAAAAATTTCTCTGCTTCTTGTCAGAGACATGAGCAACAGATCATAGTATGTCTGACGATGTTTACTTCTCATAGTGTTGTTAACATATTTTTGTTATTCTTTTTCATTTGAAATTAAATAAGGTTACAAGATTTGTTTTTATATTTGGATAACTGATACATTGCTCAAACGTGATAAACAGAATATGAATAAGCACCATGTGATTAATAGCCACAGCTGCAAGACTTCATTTTAACCTACATTAACCTCGTTGCTCACCATGTTTTATTCATTATTCTATTATCATTAGTAAATTGGTAGGCTTATAATGTTTTCCATCACTTTCAGACAAGTGTAAAGCAACCTTATATTTTTTCAAATATGTTACAGTCAATCCCAACAATAGAAATTATAACAAAATTTTGGACGGTAAAAGGTATATTGTATACATGAGAATTCAGCTCTAGTGAATTTTGTATAAACGAGGGAGACGAGTATTACATAAAATCATTGGTGGTTATGATTTTGCCATAATAAATGTAAAAAAAAAAAAAAAAAAAAAGAGATATTCTATTATGTTCTCTTCCTCTTAGCTTCAACTATGTCAAGAGTCACAATATTCCCATGGCAAGGTAGCCGTTTCATCTTTTGCTTACTAAACTGAAGTACATGACAGTGGCAGATGTGTACCCTCAATGATGTACAATCTTTTCTCTCATTGGGGAATTTGCAATTTTTGTGTTACTTTCATTGTCTTTTATTAGTTTTTACACTTTTTTAACTGTTCCAATATTGATGTTTGAGGCTGCATCATGCTTGTTTATCTAAGGGAATGATGAGTAGTTATGACAGTTATGAATGTAATAAACTTTGTATGCTTGAATTATACCTATGAATGCCTACACTGACAGTTGCCTTGCAGAACCTCAAATAATTTTTCTCATATTGAAGGCAAGGATAACTGGGACCATTGTATGTCTAAAGAGTGGCACATAATATGTTATCTCAAGAGAAAAAGCATTTCCTACTTAATCATATGCTTTCTGAGGCTCCATGCTGTTTTCATTCAATATCGAATGTAAAAATAATTGTAAAATGATGTTACTAAGATATCAAGTTATGTTTACTGATCTAATGTTTAGTCTACAGAAACTGAAAATAGTAACTGTGTTATGATAAAACTTTCAAATGTAAGGTGTAAAATCTACCAGTAGGGTTACTGGCTCCATATGCTCACATTCTCGATATGACTAATTTTCAACATACAGTGGACTTGTTTTTGTGTCTGCAACTACACTGTCCAGACACTACTGTACACACACTGCTTTATTGGTGAACAAGCTAGATGGCCCTGGAAAAATAGCCTAGCTCATTCATAAGTGAGGAAGAAAGGTAGAGGGTGCATGGAAAGTTTATTATCCAAATATTTGAACTGATAACTCTGCAGACACAGAAATGATCATGTTCAAATGTTTGAAAACATATCTTTCGTACAGGCAACATGTAGTCTTAAACAGTAACACAGGCTGATAAGTGCAGGTGAAAAATTTATGAAAAGAAAATAATGATGTTTCCCTTAGTTTAAAGTTGTGAGCAAGACTTGGTAATAGGTGGGAGTAGTAGACAAAACATAAAATATTTATGTTCAATAAATAATCTATTTATCAGCATACTTCATATGCATGTGAATCAAAATTGGCTTCTTTTATTTTCAACATTATATAAACTTTTGTTTGAGAAGAATGTACCTACAGTCCTATTATTCATTATAATAATATACATTACATCTTTTGAAAAGATGGAAAAAATATAACTACACTATGAGTTGTAATTACAAGTGTTAATAAATTCAGCAAAGGAATACAAAAGCCGGTCTTACATCCTAGAGAGGGATACGTATAAATGATATGCCTTATGAAACATACAGAGATGAAGACAGTAGGTATGCTGTTACCAGATTATGGTACAAAATTATGGTGAATCAGAAGGCAGAATTTTCAGGGAGCAATTCTGAAACACTGATACATCATATAATAAATGAAGAAAAGCACCCATAATTACATGAACACATACACATCTACATCTTACACACAAAATAATGAGAGCACTCATTATTGTAAATTTACTAATTTTATCCACTGACACACAGATGAAAACTCCCAAATTAATGAGATGCAAATGTAGTAAAGAGGTAAGTATCTTTTGGGAGTAATGCAAACCATTATAAAATCTCTAGCCATCCAACTAGAGCAATGCTAGCCAGTATAAAATCTCCAGACTACCACCTAGAGCAATGCTAGCTATTACAAAATTTCTCGACAACCATCTAAAACTATGAGTACATTGAAACTGTCATTTGTTTGTCATGATAAACTTCCCTATAGCTATAACACCATGGAAGAATAATACATGGAGGATGACAAGAAGTATTTTCTGATATATCAATAATACATATCAGTTTATTGAGTTCATTGTTCTTTGATGATTAATGAATCAGTCATATGATTTTGTTACAAATATATATATATATATATATATATATATATATATATATATATATATATCCCGGGATAGGGGAGAAAGAATACTGCCCACGTATATCCTGCACATTGTAGAAGGCGACTAGGGTGGGAGCGGTGGGCTGGAAATCCTCCCATCCTGCTTTACTTTCCCAAAAGAGGAAACAGGGGTGGGGGGGGGAGGGTGAGGATATTTCCTTCTAAGACCTGTACTCCGTTCTTGATGGTACCTCATTAATGTAGGAAATGGCAAATATGTATGGGGAAAAATTATAATTGCCCCAGAACCAGTTTCTGTGAAAGAGAACTAGTGTTACCCAGGACCTTTCTGAAGGTTCCAGCTGCCTAAGGCTGCTCTACTTCCAGCAGCAGGGAAATGTAAACTCCTTTAGAATAAGTTCTTTGACTGGAGTATACTCACAATCATGCAGCCTTGCCAAAGGAGACTTCTCAACTTAAATGTAACCTCGAGCAGACGGGATACGGTAAGACCAACATCTTTTTTTTTTTTTTTTTTTGCTTTGTCGCTGTCTCCCGCGTTTGCGAGGTAGCGCAAGGAAACAGACGAAAGAAATGGCCCAACCCACCCCCATACACATGTATATACATACGTCCACACACGCAAATATACATACCTACACAGCTTTCCATGGTTTACCCCAGACGCTTCACATGCCCTGATTCAATCCACTGACAGCACGTCAACCCCGGTATACCACATCGATCCAATTCACTCTATTCCTTGCCCTCCTTTCACCCTCCTGCATGTTCAGGCCCCGATCACACAAAATCTTTTTCACTCCATCTTTCCACCTCCAATTTGGTCTCCCACTTCTCCTCGTTCCCTCCACCTCCGACACATATATCCTCTTGGTCAATCTTTCCTCACTCATTCTCTCCATGTGCCCAACATCTATCATTTCTTATTTCATTTTCAGTTACCCCAAGACCAATTTTTATGAAAGAGTCCTGGTGTTACTCTGGACCCTGCTAAAGACTCCTGCAGCACAAGACTGCAGTACTTCCAGTAGCAGGTAAATATAAACTTCTTTGGAGTGAGATCTTTGATGAGACTTTATAAGAAATGATACAGCTTTGCCAAAGGTGATTTTTCAGTCATGGTGTAACCTGGAACAGGCAGAATCCAGTAACACCCCAACACATACACACCTATATATATATATATATATTATTTATTTTTTTTTTATTATACTTTGTCGCTGTCTCCCGCGTTTGCGAGGTAGCGCAAGGAACAGACGAAAGAAATGGCCCAACCCCCCCCCATACACATGTATATACATACGTCCACACACGCAAATATACATACCTACACAGCTTTCCATGGTTTACCCCAGACGCTTCACATGCCTTGATTCAATCCACTGACAGCACGTCAACCCCGGTATACCACATCGCTCCAATTCACTCTATTCCTTGCCCTCCTTTCACCCTCCTGCATGTTCAGGCCCCGATCACACAAAATCTTTTTCACTCCATCTTTCCACCTCCAATTTGGTCTCCCTCTTCTCCTCGTTCCCTCCACCTCTGACACATATATCCCCTTGGTCAATCTTTCCTCACTCATTCTCTCCATGTGCCCAAACCACTTCAAAACACCCTCTTCTGCTCTCTCAACCACGCTCTTTTTATTTCCACACATCTCTCTTACCCTTACGTTACTCACTCGATCAAACCACCTCACACCACACATTGTCCTCAAACATCTCATTTCCAGCACATCCATCCTCCTGCGCACAACTCTATCCATAGCCCACGCCTCGCAACCATACAACATTGTTGGAACCACTATTCCTTCAAACATACCCATTTTTGCTTTCCGAGATAATGTTCTCGACTTCCACACATTCTTCAAGGCCCCCAGAATTTTCGCTCCCTCCCCCACCCTATGATCCACTTCCGCTTCCATGGTTCCATCCGCTGCCAGATCCACTCCCAGATATCTAAAACACTTCACTTCCTCCAGTTTTTCTCCATTCAAACTCACCTCCCAATTGACTTGACCCTCAACCCTACTGTACCTAATAACCTTGCTCTTATTCACATTTACTCTTAACTTTCTTCTTCCACACACTTTACCAAACTCAGTCACCAGCTTCTGCAGTTTCTCACATGAATCAGCCACCAGCGCTGTATCATCAGCGAACAACAACTGACTCACTTCCCAAGCTCTCTCATCCCCAACAGACTTCATACTTGCCCCTCTTTCCAAAGCTCTTGCATTTACCTCCCTAACAACCCCATCCATAATCAAATTAAACAACCATGGAGACATCACACACCCCTGCCGCAAACCTACATTTACTGAGAACCAATCACTTTCCTCTCTTCCTACACGTACACATGCCTTACATCCTCGATAAAAACTTTTCACTGCTTCTAACAACTTTCCTCCCACACCATATATTCTTAATACCTTCCACAGAGCATCTCTATCAACTCTGTCATATGCCTTCTCCAGATCCATAAATTCTACATACAAATCCATTTGCTTTTCTAAGTATTTCTCACATACATTCTTCAAAGCAAACACCTGATCCACACATCCTCTACCACTTCTGAAACCACACTGCTCTTCCCCAATCTGATGCTCTGTACATGCCTTCACCCTCTCAATCAATACCCTCCCATATAATTTACCAGGAATACTCAACAAACTTATACCTCTGTAATTTGAGCACTCACTCTTATCCCCTTTGCCTTTGTACAATGGCACTATGCACGCATTCCGCCAATCCTCAGGCACCTCACCATGAGTCATACATACATTAAATAACCTTACCAACCAGTCAACAATACAGTCACCCCCTTTTTTAATAAATTCCACTGCAATACCATCCAAACCTGCTGCCTTGCCGGCTTTCATCTTCCACAAAGCTTTTACTACCCCTTCTCTGTTTACCAAATCATTTTCCCTAACCCTCGCACTTTGCACACCACCTCGACCAAAACACCCTATATCTGCCACTCTATCATCAAACACATTCAACAAACCTTCAAAATACTCACTCCATCTCCTTCTCACATCACCACTACTTGTTATCACCTCCCCATTTGCGCCCTTCACTGAAGTTCCCATTTGCTCCCTTGTCTTACGCACTTTATTTACCTCCTTCCAGAACATCTTTTTATTCTCCCTAAAATTTAATGATACTCTCTCACCCCAACTCTCATTTGCCCTTTTTTTTTACCTCTTGCACCTTTCTCTTAACCTCCTGTCTCTTTCTTTTATACGTATGTAGCATTTATGGATCTGGAGAAGGCATATGATAGAGTTGATAGAGATGCTCTGTGGAAGGTATTAAGAATATATGGTGTGGGAGGCAAGTTGTTAGAAGCAGTGAAAAGTTTTTATCGAGGATGTAAGGCATGTGTACGTGTAGGAAGAGAGGAAAGTGATTGGTTCTCAGTGAATGTAGGTTTGCGGCAGGGGTGTGTGATGCCTCCATGGTTGTTTCATTTGTTTATGGATGGGGTTGTTAGGGAGGTGAATGCAAGAGTCTTGGAAAGAGGGGCAAGGATGAAGTCTGTTGGGGATGAGAGAGCTTGGGAAGTGAGTCAGTTGTTGTTCGCTGATGATACAGTGCTGGTGGCTGATTCATGTGAGAAACTGCAGAAGCTGGTGACTGAGTTTGGTAAAGTGTGTGAAAGAAGAAAGTTAAGAGTAAATGTGAATAAGAGCAAGGTTATTAGGTACAGTAGGGTTGAGGGTCAAGTCAATTGGGAGGTGAGTTTGAATGGAGAAAAACTGGAGGAAGTGAAGTGTTTTAGATATCTGGGAGTGGATCTGTCAGCGGATGGAAACATGGAAGCGGAAGTGGATCATAGGGTGGGGGAGGGGGCGAAAATTCTGGGAGCCTTGAAGAATGTGTGGAAGTCGAGAACATTATCTCGGAAAGCAAAAATGGGTATGTTTGAAGGAATAGTGGTTCCAACAATGTTGTATGGTTGCGAAGCGTGGACTATGGATAGAGTTGTGCGCAGGAGGATGGATGTGCTGGAAATGAGATGTTTGAGGACAATGTGTGGTGTGAGGTGGTTTGATCGAGTAAGTAACGTAAGGGTAAGAGAGATGTGTGGAAATAAAAAGAGCGTGGTTGAGAGAGCAGAAGAGGGTGTTTTGAAATGGTTTGGGCACATGGAGAGAATGAGTGAGGAAAGATTGACCAAGAGGATATATGTGTCGGAGGTGGAGGGAACGAGGAGAAGAGGGAGACCAAATTGGAGGTGGAAAGATGGAGTGAAAAAGATTTTGTGTGATCGGGGCCTGAACATGCAGGAGGGTGTAAGGAGGGCAAGGAATAGAGTGAATTGGAGCGATGTGGTATACAGGGGTTGACGTGCTGTCAGTGGAGTGAATCAAGGCATGTGAAGCGTCTGGGGTAAATCATGGAAAGCTGTGTAGGTATGTATATTTGCGTGTGTGGACGTGTGTATGTACATGTGTATGGGGAGGGGGGGGGGTTTGGGCCATTTCTTTCGTCTGTTTCCTTGCGCTACCTCGCAAACGCGGGAGACAGCGACAAAGTATAAAAAAAAAAAAAAAAAAAAAAAAAAAATATATATATATATATATATATCTTCTTTTTCTTTCAAACTATTTGCCATTTCCCGCGTTAGCGAGGTAGCTCTTCCCCAATCTGATGCTCTGTACATGCCTTCACCCTCTCAATCAATACCCTCCCATATAATTTACCAGAAATACTCAACAAACTTATACCTCTGTAATTTGAGCACTCACTCTTATACCCTTTGCCTTTGTACAATGGCACTATGCACGCATTCCGCCAATCCTCAGGCACCTCACTATGAGTCATACATACATTAAATAACCTTACCAACCAGTCAATAATACAGTCACCCCCTTTTTTAATAAATTCCACTGCAATACCATCCAAACCTGCTGCCTTGCCGGCTTTCATCTTCCGCAAAGCTTTTACTATACTTTTTTTTTTCTTTTTTTGCTTTGTCGCTGTCTCCTGCATTTGCGAGGTAGTTACTATATTTATTTTTTTTATTTTTTTTTTTATTTTGCTTTGTCGCTGTCTTCCGTGTGTGTGTGTGTGTGTGTGTGTGTGTGTGTGGTGCTGCTGGACTCTGCCTGCTCAAGGTTACACCATGAGTAAACATGACTGTATCATTGGGTATACAGTCTTATCAAAGCACTCATTCTGAAGGAGTCTTTATTCTCCTGCTCATGGAAATAGCACATCATTAGGATGCAGTTATCTTTAGAAATATCCTGGGTAACACCTTGACTCTTGCAGAAATTCGTTCTAGTGCAATCACAATTCCAAATTTTGATGATAATAATAATAATAAAATAATAATAATGATAATTATAATAATGATAAAATTACCATGATTTTAGAACATATATGAGTATTGATTTAATTTATGTAAAACTTGCAGACAAAAATGGTGGACTAGTAGGCCTATGTTCCCTTTATGCTATATGGTTCATCATTTAATGATTATACCATTGATTGACAGAAAGTTTGTGTTTCATAAACTTCCTACACATCGATTTTCTTCTTCATATATGTTATGTAAAAAACTTAGCATGACGAAATTCTACCATACATTTTCAAATAATTTTCATCCATAAAACTTTCTAAAACACATAGAATAAAACTTATCATCTTGACTCATACATACAGTACAAATATGTGCCACTGTTGGAAGATGAGAGTGTTCAACTTAAAACTAAAATGTCTTCACATGTTCCTTTTCCCTGAATTACATTTGGCTCAGTTCCCATGATCTCTGTTTATAGCCCTGAGGACCTCTTGGTACTGCTGGATGGTTAGATCCTCCTCCCAGGGTCCTGCATGTCGTCTTCTTCGGTAACGTGTCTGGCTTGTAGCCTCTATACACAATACAGCAAAAGAGTTATGGCAACTCATGCGTTCTTGTCCAAGGAGACGCTTCTTCAGTAGGGAAGAGGCGAGGCCCACTGCCTCCTGTGAGTTACTATTCCATGCATCACAGTAAGCAGAAAGAGATCTCTCACCATCCACATCAGAGCCATGCCAAATATATTTCTGAGGCCTGTATGAAAATAAGGTATTTTTACAGACAAACATGAAGCAAAAATTTTGTATTGAGTGATATATGAGGACGTGAATTGATAATTATTGGAAAATATGACAAGATGAAGGTAAGTTTAGAAATAATCAACCTGCATTCCTTCTTATTAATAACTGTATTCAGATTGTATTCAGTTTGTGTTTATACCACTCAGTGTGTGTATGTGTGTGTGTGTGTGTGTAGGTGATAAGTATCTGCAATTACTGTTTGTGTGTTATAGGGAGAACGTTTTACACTACACTTGTGGTATCCCATCCCTTGCTCTTGTATGTACAGTAGTGTGCCATATGTCAATATTTTGTAAAATCTACAATTAAAAAAAAGTTGGGGTATTGTATCTCTGGCAGTATGGTACAGTCTTAAAAGTTAGATGCCATGATTTGCTGCCTTTGCATTTGGAGGGATGCAACTTCTATTTGCTGTCCTTGTGTTTAGGTATATTTTTGCTTTTTCTGTTCCGAGTGATATATTTTTCCTCTACCTGGTACTAAATATTGGTTCTAACAAGTAATTCCAGGAAGAAAAGGACCTTATTCTTCCAAAGAATCAAGAAAATATGTCAATAAACATTATTTCAAGACATGCTGGTAAGACTATGTTCACCATCCAGACACTTGGTTTTCTGCCTCCTAACATCGTCCCTCTCCAAAAACTGAGTCTGGTTGATCCAGCTGATTCTAGAAACTGGTTACATCCACCAGTTAGGAACATAAGTCATAAATTGTTGTGTGTGCATCTATATACACATGCATAGTGGTGTTAAAGAGATGGCCTCCATAAGAGCATTCAGTTGCCCATGCTGACTTAGCTAACTTAAAGTGGAAAGTCACTTTTAGTGAGGATTTATCAATAGGGGTACAGTCTCATAAAAGAGCTTCTCATTCAAGTTTCTAAATCAGTTGGATGATGCTGAGGGTAATTTCTTTATGAGATGCATTGACAGAACTATCATATGTCAAGAACCTAAGACAAGCCTTTTAAAAAGGTTGTAGGTAAATAATGCTTCAGTAGCAAGATGATGGATAATTTGAACAAGCTATTGGATGAAAGGTGAATGCCAGCAGTATACAAAGTTTAAGAAGCTGAATTGAGGTTGAGGAAGTTGAAGAAATGGGGCCCCATGAATATGATACTCCATTCTCATACTAAACAAATAGGTAATTACACACAAACATAGGTGCATGGGAAAATGGCTATTTAGACTGAGAGGATTACGAGGGAGGTAAGTGACAGATGAGCTGGAGGTATTTATCCAGGAGTGGGTGTGTGCATCATAAGTTTGTTTTGAGTGTGATATTAGATAAAATCTGTGGAAAGAAAGAAAACAAGAGGAAAAATCCAGCTTATAAAAATTTTGAAAAAGCATGTCAAATTATATCAAAATGGGCAGTGAAATATGATAAAGTATAGATGAGAAAGAATACTTCCAACATATTCCCTGCATGTTGTAAGAGGCAACTTGAAGGGGAGGGAGTGGGGGAACGAAGAAGTAAGATTGTTAGTGAAAGAAGAGAGAGGCATTTGGACAATTTTTGCAGGGAAATAGTACACAGGACTGGGAGATGTATAAAAGAAAGAGGCAGGTGGTCAAGATACAGGTGCAAGAGGTGAAAAAAAGGGCAAATGAGAGTTGGGGTGAGAGAGTATCATTAAATTTTAGGAAGAATAAAAAGATGTTTTGCAAGGGGGTAAATATAGTGCGTAAGACAAGAGAACAAATGGGAACATCGGTGAAGGGGGCTAATGGGGAGGAAATAACAAGTAATGGTGATGTGAGAGGGAGATGGAAAGAGTATTTTGAAGGTTTGTTGAATGTGTTAGATGATAGAGTGGCAGATATAGGATGTTTTGGTCGAGGTGTTGTGCGAAGTGAGAGGGTTGGGGAGACTGATTTGGTAAACAGAAAAGAGGTAGTGAAAGCTTTGTGGAAGATGAAAGCCGGCAAGTCGGCAGGTTTGGATGGTATTGCTGTGGAATTTATTAAAAAAGGGGGTGACTGTGTTGTTAACTGGTTGGTAAAGATATTTAATGTATGTATGGCTCATGGTAAGGTGCCTGAGGATTGGTGGAATGCATGCATAGTGCCAATGTACAAAGGCAAAGGGGATAAAGTTGAGTGTTCAAATTACAGAGGTATAAGTTTGTTGAGTATTCCTGGGAAATTATATGGGAGGGTATTGATTGAGAGGGTGAAGGCATATACAGAGAGTCAGAATGGGGAAGAGCAGTGTGGTTTCAGAAGTGGTAGAGGATGTGTGGATCAGGTGTATGCTTTGAAGAATTTTTTTTTTTTTTTTTTTTTTTTGCCGCTGTCTCCCGCGTTTGCGAGGTAGCGCAAGGAAACAGACGAAAGAAATGACCCAACCCACCCCCATACACATGTATATACATACGTCCACACACGCAAATATACATACCTACACAGCTTTCCATGGTTTACCCCAGACGCTTCACATGCCTTGATTCAATCCACCGACAGCACGTCAACCCCGGTATACCACATCGCTCCAATCCACTCTATTCCTTGCCCTCCTTTCACCCTCCTGCATGTTCAGGCCCCGATCACACAAAATCTTTTTCACTCCATCTTTCCACCTCCAATTTGGTCTCCCTCTTCTCCTCGTTCCCTCCACCTCCGACACATATATCCTCTTGGTCAATCTTTCCTCACTCATTCTCCATGAAGAATGTATGTGGGAAATAGTTAGAAAAACAAATGGATTTGTATGTAGCATTTATGAATCTAAAGGCATATGATAGAGTTGATAGAAATGCTCTGTGGAAGGTATTAAGAATATATATGGTGTGGGAGGCAAGTTGCTAGAGGCAGTGAAAAGTTTTTATCGAGGATGTAAGGCATGTGTATAAGCAGGAAGATGGGAAAGTGATTGGTTCTCAGTGAATGTTGGTTTGCGGCAGGGGTGCGTGATGTCTCTATGGTTGTTTAATTTGTTTATGGATGGGGTTGTCAGGGAGGGGAATGCAAGAGTTTTGGAGAGAGGGCTTGGGAAATGAGTCAGTTGTTGTTCGCTGATGTTACAGCACTGGTGGCTGATTTGGGTGAGAAACTGCAAAAGCTGGTGACTGAGTTTGGTAAAGTGTGTGAAAGAAGAAAGCTGAGAGTAATTGTGAATAAGAGCAAGGTTATTAGGTACAGTAGGGTTGAGGGACAAGTCAACTGGCAGGTAAGTTAGAATGAAGAAAAACTGGAGGAAGTGAAGTGTTTTAGATATCTGGGAGTGGATTTGGCAGCAGATGGAACCATGGAAGTGGAAGAGAGTCACAGGGTGGGGGAGGGGCAAAAGTTCTGGGAGCGTTGAAAAATGTGTGGAAGGCAAGAACGTTATCTCGGAAGGCAAAAATGGGTATGTTTGAAGGAATAGTGGTTCCAACAATGTTATATGGTTGCGAGGCATGGGCTATAGATAGGGTTGTGTGGAGGAGGGTGGATGTGTTGGAAATGAGATGTTTGAGGACAATATGTGGTGTGAGGTGGTTTGATCGAGTAAGTAATGAAAGGGTAAGAGAGATGTGTAGTAATAAAAGAGAAAGGTGGAGAGAGCAGAAGAGGGTGTTTTGAAATGGTTTGGTCACAATAAGAGAATGAGTGAGGAAAGATTGACAAATTGGATATATGTGTCACAGGTGGAGGGAACGAGGAGAAGTGGGAGACCAAATTGGAGGTGGAAAGATGGAGTGAAAAAGATTTTGAGCGATCGGGGCCTGAACATGCAGGAGGGTGAAAGGCGTGCAAGGGATAGAGTGAATTGGAACGATGTGGTATACTGGGGTCGACATGATGTCAATGGATTCAACCAGGGCATGTGAAACGTCTGGGGTAGGCCATGGAAAGTGTTGTGGGGCCTGGACGTGGAAAGGGAGCTGTAGTTTCGGTGCATTATACATGACAGCTAGAGACTGAGTGTGAAGGAATGTGGCCTTTGTTGTCTTTTCCTAGCACTACCCTGCATGCATGCAGGAGGAGAGGGTTGTCATTTCATGCGTGGCCAGGTGGCGGTGGGAATGGATGAAGGCAGCATGTATGAATTATGTACATGTGTATACATTTATATGTCTGTGTATGTATATATATGTATACATTGAAATGTATGGGTATGTATATGTGCGTGTGTGGATGTGTATGTATATACACGTGTATGTATTATCCCTGGGGAGAGGGTGGGAAAGAATACTTCCTACGTATTCTCTGTGTGTTGTAGAAGGCAACTAAAAGAGGTGGTTGTGGGGATTGGATATCCTCCCCTTTAGTTTTACTTTTCTGGATGAAGGAAAAGAGTTGGGGTCAAGTGGTGATTTTTCCCTCTAAGGCTCAGTCATCTGTTCTTAATGCTATCTCCCTGATGTGAGAAATATAAATGGAACAAAAAGAGTGAAAAATGGAAACGTAGTTGTATCATCCTCACATTATTAATGGAAGAGACAACAAAACTAAAACAATGCCATTATGGAAATTTGGAGGCAGCAGGTATTACAGAAATTAGAAAGTGGAGGCTGGAAAGTTTAAGATGGTGATTTTAGAGGAAATAGGGACAGAGAATGATATTTGCATTCGTTGCAAGGATCTGCAAGAACCCTGAATGCTGAATATCTAGGCAGCACTCTTAGTGAATATGAGTGATAAGTGGATGAGGAAGAGAGTGTATGTAAGTTAGCTGGAAGGAAAATGAAAAGAGGGAGAATTATAATTAAATCAGAGGGAAGATGAAAAGAGGGAGACCTATAGTCAAAGTATAGAGTCAAAAAGTACTACATATGGATGAGGAGAGTGTCACAATGGAGGAGTATCTACAGATGTAAGGCTGACAACAAACATTTACCAAACATAGGGATATGGTGTAGTGGGTAAAAAATAAAAGCCACAGGATGAGATGCAGGTTGCTGTGAATAACTAATTAATGTCATATTTACTTGCCATAGGTACTAGTGAACTGGCTGTTCCTTTAAAATCAACAAATTAGATGGGTTTCAGTCACTTACCATGTTGGGTCATTCAAGATCTCTTTGCCATCAAAGCTGAAGATGTGAGGTTTTTGTACAAAAATTCCTCCTGAACCAGAGAATGCCTCACTCCAGGCATTGAATAGCACCTCCCCCTAGAAAATGATGCAGCAGAATTAGTAATGAATGTGAGTGTGTCTGTAGTAATCTTAAACTTGGACAATTGATGTTAAATAAATCAGAAAGTGTATTACAATATGAAAAGCTCATAATCTATAAGCTTCTTACTTTCCAGTACGTAATAATTCTTTGAATACTTATGAGTAAACATAAAACATAATTGTAGGAAAACAAGTCACACCAAGAAAAAGAACATTATTTTTTCTTTACCTTAAGATTAACAACTGGCTGGTTCCTGTCAGAGAACCTGACGATAGAGTCCAAATTCTGGACACGAGAAGTCAGAAGTGCCCTGAAAGTGCCCTTCAACCCTGCCCTTCTGGCTTGTCTGTAGCAGGCATAGTCTGCTCCCCGGACACCATGCATGTCTCCAGTGAATGGCTCATTCAGGGCAGCCAACCGTAACTGCATCAAAGAGATTTTGTTGAAAGATGGTTTTATATTATCCTCCCATAAATTTCATATCAATGATTTCACTGTCTTGCTGATAATATAATCTAATAAACATTTTACCACCGGCACATTTTTATATCTAAAATAAGTTGAATCTAAGTAATTCCATGTCAAAAATGTCGAAAACTAACTTACCATGTGAGGAAATCCTCGCTGTGGCAAGCATTAAGCATAAAGTATTTTAACTACCTGCAGCACTACTAAGTTCTTTGAAAGCTATGTTTGTACATTTATTAATTACTGAACTACATACACAATGCATGAAGACTTATTTGAGAGCATAATTTATATAATACTCTAAGGAAGTAGTGCACAATATCTTTATACAATAAGTAATGTTTGCAAGTAAAATGGATTTGACTAATCACAGCTGGAGGTGATCTTTACTATATAATCATTGACAACAACCACAGTGCTGGCTGAGTATTTCACTAGGATATTTGATCACAAATTTGACATTCAAAGTGGACACCACTGTGCTGGTCAGACGTCACTCAACTTTTGCTCTGCAGCAAGAGTTTTGATTTTCAACGACTGTCTTAACTTTGCACCATGTCTGTGGCAAGTGGTGGACAGAAACATGAGAAGATTTTGGCTAAGGAAGAAAGGACTGCACTGATAAACTGCATAGATGATGACCTGCAGCTTTCAAGTAGCAATTCAGAAGCAGATGATTCGTGATTAACAAAAATGGAGGTGACAGACAGTTTTCAAGAGGTGATTAATAAAAAGGAAAAGAAGAGGAGGTGAGAGCTAGTGAAGCAAAGTGAAGGAAGTGATAGTGATAAGATCCAGAATGACAGGAAGAAAAAGAATGCATACATAGAAGAGAGCATAAAGAATAATTCAACTGGGAACCAAACACAGCAGGTTGGTTAAATGAATGCTGGTGATAAAATCAATGTGACGAGCAACCTGGGAGGAGGAAACAGCTCAGGTAGGAGAACGTTGAACTTTCCAAGTGACTCTCTGTGAGTGGTTGCTAAGCTGGGAAGACACTACAAAAAGTTTGAACCTCCGCTTAAAGAAAGCCATAATAATTCCTATCTGAACGTGGCTGGGGATGAAGAAGTAAAGTTTCTGATGACGATAGGATTTGAGGGGGTGATATCAACGATGCCTCAAGACAAAGAACAACACACCAAGATGATTGTATTCATGTATCTGGTTATATTGGATCCTGATTTCCTTCTTGATGATACACGATTTGTATGGGCATAGCGACATGAAATCTGGGGTGAAAAGAAGACCCAAGTGGTAGCCTTGATGAAGGGAGATGTTCCAGAGAAGATATTCACCCTGGAATAGGATATAAGAGAATTGCAAAGTTCATTGAACACCTGTTTTGTGTTACAAGTGCAGTAGGTGGGGCCATATGGCCTGGAAATGCCAAAGTGAATATTACTGTCGTTACTATGGAAAAATCATAATTCAATGGAATGCGGAAATGAAATAAAGTCTGGGCAATGTGTTGTGCCCTCCTTTGCAACTTTGGTGGTGCGCATAGTGCAGGTTCACCAATTTGTAGTGAGAGACCACAGGTAGGCAGTGCTCGGTGGCAGACCATGAAGGAAGTGCAGCAGGGGGAAAGGGAGGATGGACAAGGATTTACAGAAAGTACAGCACTACCTTCAACTGAGAACATGGAGAAGAGAATGGAACAGAACGACACACTGAAGGTGACAAGTAATGGTGGAAGGGCTGCACTGAAAACTACTCCAGAAGATAAATGTAAATGACAAACTCAGAGATGTGTATGGTGTAGTAGTTCAACTCTGGCAAGAAATTCAAGCACTTATGAAAAAGGAAGAGGACAATCAGAATGTAACTGCAGTAGGTGGGGCCATATGGCCTGGAAATGCCAAAGTGAATATCATTGTCGTTACTGTGGAAAAATCATAATTCAATGGAATGTAGAAACAAAATAAAGTCTGGGCAGTGTGTTGTGCCCTCCTGTTGCAATTGTGGCGGTGTGCATAATGCAGGTTCACCAATTTGTCACAGGAGACCACAGGGGCGTGGTGCCTGGTGGGAGTCCATGGAGGAAGTGCAGCAGTGGAAAAAGGAGGATGGTCAAGGATTTACAGAAAGGACAACACTTCCTCCAACTGAGAATGCGTTGGAGAAGAGAATGGAACAGAACGACACACTGAAGGTGACAAAAAATGATGCAAGGGCTGCACTGGAAACTACTCCAAAAGATAAGGTAAATGACAAACTCACTGATGTGTATGGTGCAGTAATTCAACTCTGGCAAGAAATTCAGGCACTTAGGAAAAAGGTAGAGGACAATCAGAATGTAATTGCTAATCTTTATGAACATAAAGGTGGATTTGGAAAAAAAAAAAGAGAGAAGGCTGAAAGTAATACAGTGGTAAATATTGACAAACCATTCTCACTCTAAGAGAGCAGAAATATGGACATATGGAAAGAAATAACCTGCAGGTGGACTGACATCCCTGAAGCATAACATGATAAGGTATTCACTTGAGTGAAAGATGTGATGGAAAATTTGTGAATGAAAGAGTAGGGTTAGCTTCAGTTGTAAATAGGGACAATGGAAGACCATGATTTAAGTATCATTTCATGCAATGCAAATAGCTTATGTACGAAGAACATAGATGTGCATGCTTATGCACTGTTGTATAAGGTGGGTGTTATAGCTCTGCAAGAAAATGGGCACAGAGGATGGTAGTTTAATGAATTTGCGTGACTATCAATTTTTTTTGTTTACCAGCTGATAAAAGAAATAATTCAAGAGGACTGTTAACTTATGTTCATAAAATGTGCCAGTTGAATTGGTTATATTTATTTATTTTGCTTTGTCACTGTCTCCCACGTTAGCGAGGTAGTGCAAGGAAACAGATGAAAGAATGGCCCAACCCACCCACATACATGTATATACATACACGTCCACATGTATAATCCCTGGGGATAGGGGAGAAAGAATACTTCCCACCCATTCCTCACGTGTCATAGAAGGCGACTAAAGGGGATGGGAGCGGGGGCTGGAAACCCTCCCCTCCTTGTATTTTAACTTTTTAAAAGGGGAAACAGTTGAATTGGTGTCAGCTTATAAACAGAATGAGGCTGAAAGTTCGCGTGTTAAAGTCTACCTCCTCCAAGGGAGAGCTATATGTACTGTTGATATTCATGTGCATCCTCAGAGTTTGGATATTGAAGATATGCTGGGGTTTATTTACTAATGCCTGTGTCTTAGTTGTTGATACTAATGCAAGACATGAAGTTTTTGGGTACTGTAGGAAACAGTAATATTAATGGTAGAGGATGATTACACTTTTTAGGGGAGTTTGATTATGTTAAAATATTGGGTAATGATGAGCCTACCCATATACGTGGAGGAAGATTGGATCATGCGGTACTCTTTAATACAGGTGGAATGAAGATGAGTCCTGAGATAGTTGGGGATTTGCTCAGTGATCACTTTGCATTACGAGTAATTGTACATGTCAATGAAATACAGAAAATCATTGAGCGTAAAAGATATTGCTTGTTGGATGACAAAAAGGATGTACTCATCGCTACTGTACAAGACTGGTATACAGGTTGTAAACCAAGAGATGTAGATAGCTTTCTTGATGATTTATCATATACTGATTCTGTGCTGATGACCAAAAATCGTAGGTATAAAGGAGAAATAGATAACGGGAAACATAATGTGTATCATAAAGGCAAGTTAGAACAGGGTTGGAATAAATTACTTAGAAAGATGCATAAAGCTTGGAGTGCAAATCCTAATGATAAAGAAATTAAGTGCTGAAAGAGACTGCTATAATGTGCATTGGGGTAAAGTAAAAAGCAAGGAATAAGTATTGGATGGACCTTTTATGGAGAATTAGTTAACAAAAGAATGTGAGTGACATCTGGAGGGAAGCAAATAAAATATGAGGTGTTGGAAGCAAGGGCAACATCCATGCTGATTCACATGCCAACATGCCAAGGTTAATCAACAACCTTGTTTAGGAGGGAGCTAGTACTGAGTACACTGGAAGATGATACATGTGTGTCAATAACTAGAGGAGAATTATTGTATGTGATTAAGAAGGGGAAATTTAATGCACCAGGGAAGGATGGAGTAACAATGACATTATTAACTGTATAGTTGTATAGGGAGGGGCCCCTTCTAGACTTATTCAATATGTCATACAATGAAGGCTGTATTCCACTCAAGCAGAAATAAACAGTGATCATACCAAAACCTAAATGTAATGGAGATTCTTGAACAATATCCCTAATGGATTCTTGACAAATACCCCTAACCTCCTGTTTTAGCAAAAAGATGGAGAGAATAATAATGAACATGCTGCATAAAGTGAAAAACCTTTTATCGTCCAATTTACATGGGTTTATGAGAGGGAAAAGCTCTGCTGATTGCATCATGAAGAAGAGTTTGAGTATTTGCGAGGCTACATGTAAAAACTATTGTCAGTTTAAAAGGAGCATTTGATAGAGCAAATAAAGAAGTTTCCCTTAAAGAACAGAAAGGCTAAAGTATGGTTTCAAGGTTGGTATTCAGAAGAGAGAGACATGGAGTTGGGAACTCCACAAGGAGGTGTCCTTAGCCTTACTCTTTTTAATATACTAATGAATATAATAGCTTGGCATGAATTTCCTGGAGATACTCAGGTCATAATATATGTGACATCTTGTTACAATGTAAAGGTATTAGTAACATCCAATAGACTTAAGACACTTTGAGGATACTTTGCTTTAGAATGGGTATTATAATCAATGATGAGTAAACTAAGTATCAAGTTAAGAATTTGGGACACAGGTAATTATTCTTGAATGGAGTAAGGTTGGAAAAAAGTTGATGTGTATCTTGGTATGAACATTGGGTACACAGGCAACAGTAGAGTATGGGAGATACAGTATCTGAAGAATGCATGCAAAGGGAATCCTAGACCTCTGAGAGCTCTAGCATGGAATGGAAATGGTATTGGCATCCCAGTTTTAAAGATAGTGTACATCAGCACAGTACAATCAGTTACTGACTATGCAGCAACTATTCTCATTATGCACAGTAAGAAGGATATTCACGAACTTGAAATCATACAAAATGAGGCCCTTAGAATAGTGTTAGGTTGTCAATGAAACACTAGCGCACAAATCATAATGGAATTAACTTTATCAAGTATTGAACACAGGATAAGGGAACTTGCTGTAGCTGCTGTTCTCAGATCTATTAGGAGAAATGCAGATGACAGACTGTCTTGTGTAGTGATATATTCAAGTGAAAGAAGAAATGCAGATGATAGACTGTCTTGTGCAGTGATATATTCAAGTGAAAGAAGAAATGCAGATGATAGACTGTATTGTGCAGTGATATATTCAAATGAAAGAAGAAATCTTAGTAATGTGTCCATGTATGTAAGGACTCTGTATGATGTTATGAGGGAGTATGTAGTTGATAAACATTGTGTTTCCTTACCAACTTACATAAAGTTTAGACCATGGCAAGAAGGATGCATCGCAGTAGATATCTCATAGCTTGAGTGGAGAAAAGTTGATTGCCATCTCAGTCATTTATGGAATGTTTTTGTGGAGAAACTACTTAGCCTCCCGATATACTCTGTACATATATACTTTGATGGATCAGTCTTGCATAATGGCTGAGTGGGATGTGGTGTTTTTACAAAGGAATTTTTTAGTAATGAGTGTTTTGCAGACGAAACAATTTGTAAAAGGATTAGTGATAACATCTCATCTACTCTAGCTGAGTTACATGCAATCTGAGAAGGTCTTCGGATTGCTATAGAGAAATGTAAAGCTATGTATTTCTTTGTGGACAGTAGAAGTGAACTGAAGGCCTTGAAGAATAAGCACCTAAGTAACTACCATATTGTTAATATTTATAAACGTCTGGTTATAGTACTGCAAGAGATAAAATGTGATGTGCAGTTTATATGGATTCCATGATATGTAGGGATTCAATTTAATGAAGTGGCTGATGGGTTGGCCAGAAAAGCCACAGAAAAGATGTACAATGATATTGTTACTTTTAAGAGTATAGGAATGATAAAGAATGAAATGAAAAGAATAAAAGAATGGGAAAATGTAAGTATAGATGTAATTGTTAAACATAGTGAGACTTTACAACATTATTTATATGTGTTAGATAACACCACTGTAACTTATGGAGCAAACCTTACATCTGTGGATAATGTGTTAATGAGACTAAAACTGGGGTATGAATATTATTGGCAGTTAAGTGGAGGGACTGGTTGACCCCGTCAACTTTGCCAATTGAGGGATGGACATATATCAGAACATTAGGATTAGGTTGTGAAAATATTCAGCCATACAAACACAATGAAAACATTAATCTAAAAGAACAATTTCGTTGAGTTATTAACAATGGTGTTTAAAAAAATTCTTGCACAGAACAAAAACTTTACACCAAGGTTGTGACATCCTTGTGATGAGTTCAGGGGATTTAAAATGAGGGCCATTATTTGTTTGTTTTCTTTGCACTGTACATACATTCACAAAAGCTATGATTTTTTTTTTAAAATCCCACTAGGGATGATGAAGATAAGGAGGGGAGTAGCACACTACCCAGTCCTTTTGATGTAAATATGTCAATAAATGTGTCAATTCAATTCAATCACAACTTTGTTGAAATGCTTGGCAAATTGGCATGCCAGTCATATAACAAGCTGTAAAATTATTCTGATGTCAAACCATGGCTTTGGTTAAGAGCTTTCTTGCTGTTATTAGAGCAGTTACATGAAGGAGAAATAAGCTGTTCATAAAACTGGCAGGAGTCTTGTGGAAAGTCAGAAAATCAAAATATCAATTGGTCTAACACAAACAGAAAGACTTGGGAGCCCTCTTGTCATGAGACAGTCATTATTGTTCAAATTAGCTCTTTACATAGGTATCATACTGCATGCTGAATGTTGATAAATATACCTTGGAATAACACTTTTGTGTTGAGGTGTGATCTGTGGTCCCTTCAAAAACTTCTCCATGAAAATTTAGTAATCTGGGCAAGTTTCCTTGCTTTCTGTACCCCTTTCTACACATCACTAAAAGGGGATATAGTTGTGAGATGATTTGCGCATCATTTGTTAGGTAGAAAAAGGGAGACTGGCTTTCAAAAAGACCTGAGGTAAGGTATCATCTCAGCCTGTAGAAATATATTGCTAGGTATATCTAGTTCATCCCTGCCCTAATGAAGTAGTCTTGGCAAAGTAGAAGAAATGTACATTCATTGGCTCTGCAGGAAAGTAAATACTTACTCTAGGACCATCAAGGCCATTGATGAGGGAGTCTACCTCTAGGGGTGGTGGCTTGATGGTCTCTGTATGGCCTGGTGTAGTGAGAGGTGAGGATGTGGTGCTTGGTAATGGCACCACAGAACCCAGCTGCAATATATTGTATATCTTTATTCATTCAAAAAACTTTGCTTTCTTACATATATTTGATGTAAACACACGGCTAAAATTGTGAGAAATTTTTATAGCCAATTAGCTTTACATACAGATATCACATTAAAAGCACTATGTGAACTGTGAGAAAGACCACATGATGACTCTGACATTCTCACTAACAATGGCCTCTCATCCCAAGGAATGAATGTTAACCTTCCAGATGAAGGTATTTGCAATATGAAAAGATGGAAAAAAGGTTACATACTTCTAATAAGATATGAAAATTATTTGTTCACTTCAAAATACTTACTGCAACGTACTGCCAACCAGCGCCTACCCGCACCAGCAGTGCTTCTTCCTCTACCACAAAGGCCAGTGTTCCCACAGGTGATACAGCACTCATCTGACACAACCATGGAAACTGATTACTCTACCTTTACTGGTTTTTCAATTCTCAGATATGCAGAATGTTTCATTCTCTTGAGGTTTTTGTATTCTTTTATAGGAAAGACCATCCCTAATACTTATTACAGTCAACACTGTATAGTTCACAAAATGTGCTAATTATTTCTATCTTTATATCTAGCATAGTTAACCTTTGGCTCACATGTTATGGTCGATGACTTTTCACTTACTGAAATATATATAACATAATGATCCAGAACTATCAATGTAAAAGCATAATAATGGTAAGAAATATCTAAGTCCTTTTCACTATAATGACAATGTCAGATAATTCATTCTCTCCTTTAGTACAGTCTTCTCTCTGTAGCCTTCTATTATGACAAATAACATCTTAATATCACCACATCATCCCAAACATTCATTATTTTTCACTGCTGGTAAAAAATCATCCACCCTTACTTGTATATGCCTGCTATTTTACCTACCACACCCAAACACAGATATCAAATTTTCTTCTCTCTCACACTCTTTTAAGATGCATCTACCTATATTTTCACAGTTAATACTTATCACAGGCTCAACAGGAGTATCAAATGAGCAAGACCCAGTGACCAGACCTTGAGCATAGCTTCTCTGTCAGGGAAGGTGACAGCACCTGGCACAATTTTGTGTGAAGGGCCTTCTTTTCCTCCATCACCAGGTCGACCTGGGGGACCTGGTGGACCAGGAGGACCTGTAACACATGCCGCTCATAATCAATATGCTTAGACCACGTGATGTTCTTATGATATTCAATTATAGTTTTCACAAGTTGCAACATGGACTAAGTTTGAGGTTTTGTTATGAACAGCCATTCTGGATGCTATTCTATACAAAGTATTTTAATTGTTCAGAAAACAGATAACTAAAAATATGTTGCATGATGACTAGTTCAATGTACAGATGAGCAAGGATGTGATGAATATTGATGAGTGATGTATGAGACATCCTACTTCCCCTTCTACACATCTTTCACTTCCAAATCCATTTCTTACATCTGCATTTAAGCTGTGCTGATGTTTGGTGCATATGACTGTGTAACTAAAACAATGAAAAAGCAATGCAATTAGAGTTTACAAAGAGATGCAATAGCCTGGAAACCAATAACATATATGGTTTAGCAATCTAACTAGATCTAAAAGGGAAGGCAAAATTCTTTTTCTCTTCATATATTACAAATTTTGTTAAGGGCATACTGCAGAGTCTCTGTGATGGACTAGATGATAAGCAAAATTACTGGAGACATCCTGTGAGCTATCAAGCTACCAGCAAAAAATGCATAGAATGAACCAACTGAGGTAACAGCTTCAACAAGCAAATCCATCTCAATCCTGGACTTCATGAATACTCTGTGAGCTTCAAGTAATGATGATAGACAAAAACTGACAGGAAAAAACTCATCAAATTTTAGGGAAGAGAGTATCACAAAGATAAAAGGACTGGGCAAAATGAAAATTCCTTGGACTGGTAGAAGTTGAAGCAAAATGTGTAACCAAGTCTGAGTAAATCAGCTATAATCCATCTCATTTCCTGCAACTAGTATTCCTAGTGAACAGTTATTCAGCACTGCTGAACAAGTTATGATGAAAATGAGTTGGATGGAGACAAAACTGAAAAGCTTATTTTTGAAGTACAACCTTCCAATCCATGGATTCAAACATAAAGAATAAGAGATAAATGAAAAATATACAGCATTAGTTTAGCAGTGAGACTAGAGTGACAAAGTCCATATGGGTAGAGGTTGGTGAAATTGGTTGGTGGGATGTATAATAAGTTAGGTCCCTGTCCCACATCCTGGTAAGACACTTTTCACTCAAGACTCAAAAGTAATGTAGACTGTTAAAGATGTAGCTATCCTTGTTATCATATTATATTTTTCATTTCATTTACCAACTTCATATTAACTTTCTCTGTCATGTTTTTATTGATTAATTAAAAAGCTTACAGGTTGAGCAGTAAAGTTCTGTTAATGATGCACATCAGCTTCAGCTTCTATTTTTGCAGATATCTAACTGCAACATCTGCATCCACATCCACAGATGTGTGAAATCTCACTTCTGTTACGTCACTAAAGTTGACTAGTTCAGTGTGGAGATGAAAATGAATATGCCTTATGCTGACCAGTTCACTTAAGAGATGAACAAGGATATACTGTATGATGAACAGTTCAGCAAACATATTAACATGATTGGTGTGTGCCATGTCGACTAGGTCAGTGTTAGATGAACAAGAAAATTGCACGTTGAACAGTCTGGCATACAGTTGAAGAATGTCATAGCTGTTAACTGGTTCACTGCACAGATGCACAAGAATGTGGGACATATAGACTGGTTTAGTGTTCAGATGTAAATGAATGTGGCACATACTGACCAGCTCAGCATATAGACATACAAAAATGATGCACATGTTGACGAGTTCAGTGTACTAATATACAATAATGTGGCACATGTTGAATAGTTTAGTGTACAGATGTACAAATATATGATCATACTATTCAGTTCATAATACTGATGTAGAAACACATGGTGCATGTTGACAATAATAAGTGCTGCTGATAGCATAAACACACTGGACTTTTGTCTTCTGAAAACTGTGCTCTGCATTCTTAAAAATTTTGAAAAATAGTTTCTACGAAGAGGTGTTAAAAGAAAAAATCAAATGAAGATGAGAGTATGTATAGTAAATCTTCAGTTACTAAAAACTACACATCAAAATATAAGAAGAAAATATAATGGCTCTGTAATATTTACAGTAATTATGCTGTAACAGAATATTATGTCAGTACTTCATCATTCTTTGAATGTTAGTGGGTGAA
Source organism: Panulirus ornatus (assembly GCF_036320965.1). NCBI lineage: Eukaryota > Metazoa > Arthropoda > Malacostraca > Decapoda > Palinuridae > Panulirus > Panulirus ornatus. The sequence goes on along the minus strand of NC_092258.1, from coordinate 922,567 downwards.
CAGCCCTGTATGTAGCTCTGAAAAGTTGTCTTTTACAGATACACAGGGATTTCATTTCATTTGCATAGGAACCCATTGCAAATATCACCCTGAAACTTTGATAATGAATTTGCCAAATGTATATTATGGAAGAGAACACATGTGCAAAGAAAATCAAAAGTTCACAGAAGCACCTCGGTTCCTGCGGCGGCCAGATATCCGACGACGTAGCTCAGCGATGCCTCCAAGACTGCCTGAGGCCACTTGCGAAAAGGAAGAAAATCCATCATGTGTTAGTACCGGAATGTTAGCTGTCAAAACTTGGACAATGGTTCCAAGTGGGGCAGTGTGCTATGTGGATTCTACGACAAGAGGTGAAAGGGCCACTTGCTTAATTGGGAGAGGAGTCTCTACAGTTTGTGGAAAGTGTTAGTGATGATCCTATATGATGAGTGAGATACTGGTTGGAGGAGGGGGTGAAGAGTGGAGGATGAACAGACCGCATAGTCTGTGAAAGAAGATGCCCTAGGACATGAAAAAGTTCCAAATGGTTATTTCAAGAGACCTAAATGGCAGGGGAAGGTATGGATGACAAAAGCTCTGGATAAGTGGGAGAAGAATTCTTAAGGTTAATGGCAGGTATTAATGAAGGGTTTGCATGACATGTAGGTGTAAAGGCCCTCAAGTGTGTGGTAGGTGGGATATAAATGTCCCATGGTAAGTGGTAGGAAAGATCCTATGTTTATCGACATTCTATAGTTTGTTTATCACAAAAACAGACAGCAGATATAAAGATCCTATGGCAGCAAGAGGAGAGGTTCTTTTTCATGGGAGAAAATATCCTATGGTGAGTTACAGATGCCAAAAGGGCAAGTGAGATTTGCTGGTGGAATGAAAAGTTTGCCACCAGCAGGGTAAAATGTCCTCTTGTACTATGCTTAATTTCAAAAGGATTCACAACATATAAATAATCTAAAATTTTCGAATATCTATGATCTTGAATATGCTTGGAGTTGAACAGTGACAGGGATGCTAGTATGCAAGATACACATCACACGTTTTTTATTAGAAAATGAAAATGCAAATTCTAAATTCTGTGTAGATCTGAGAATATAAGTTAGAGTATGCTGTATAATACTTTTTATGTATATCTCTCATAGTTCTAATGTTGGTAATACATAGAATCTTTCAGATTCCTAAAGGTTGTTAAATGTTTATTACAGGAAATTATATCTGTCGCTATGCAAGAAGATTTATTTTAAAGTCAAGTATGTGGAAATACTTAGACCGTGCTGCACTTCATCCATGAAAATGATGCACTTGATCCCTCTCAAAATATACATTGCTTGCTAATATTCAAACCAGACAACATCCAACAGGATATAGTTTGGTTAATCTACCTCTGGGTGTAGAGACTGTGGACCCTGGATTGCCAGGTGGCCCAGGTTTGCCAGGGGGACCACGCCGGGACATACCAGGTGCACCAGGAGGACCTTGGGGACCTTCAATGGATAGCCCTGGAGTACCTGGCAGACCCTGTAATTCATGATAGAAGTAGCTATAATAAAAATTTTCCAACTGAGTGCTTTTCATCTAATGTCTTTTTTGTTACATGAATGCATTTCTTCATGAAGCTGTAACATTTTTGCACAATGAACTGAATTACAATTTATTTACCAAAAAGTAGATGATATAGCCTGTATTATGTCTAGTAACTTGGAAGATGGTATAGTCTTTACAGTGTTCTTAGCTATGTGAAAGCAGATAGTATAGCCTCTACAGTGACTTAAGTTACATGATAGTAGATACTATAAGTTTTACAGTGTCTTTATTTATCGAAAAGTAGATGGTACAGCTTATACAGTGTATTTAGTCATCTAGAAGTTGATGGAATAGCTTCAACATTTACATGACGGTAATGCCTTTACAGTGTTTTAAGTCAAGCTGAAGTTGTGATACGATATCAACTAATTACCTGAATGCAGATGGTACAGCCTCTACAATGTTACTCAATGTAAATGGTATCCCTTAACTGCTAGTTACATGTAGATGGTTTACCTTCTAATGTTACCTGGATGTAGATGGTACAGCACTAACGATATCACCTGAATATAGATGATTCAGCTTTGCATTTTTTGAAGATGGTGGTAAACAAAATCTCTTCAGCATCTGAGATGCTGAGGGTTAAACTTAGGGAATTACAAAATTAGATAATGATGTTTTAATCCTTCTTACCGGTGGTCCAGGTGGTCCAGGTGGACCAGGCACAGGAACATACATTTGCTTCTCATTTTCGTGAACCCTCCCAGGTGGACCTGGTGGGCCAGGAGGACCCGGTGGTCCTGCTAATCCTGGTGGACCTCTTGGACCTGGAACTGAAGATGGTTCTGAACTGCTTCCTCCCTGAAAAAATGTAATGTTCTTTTTTCTTAAAATGATCACTGAACCAAAATTTCAAGGCTTGTACAAATTCAAAATAGGTTCACTTATTTTGAAGGGTGATGTCTGGTGGAGAGAAATAAGCTACTCTAGTGTGTTTGCTTTAAATACATCAAAGGAAAGCATGATAAATTTTCTACACATTCAAAAATATTTTTCTTCTTAAATAGTGATGTTAACAGATCAAACAAAAAGATCACAAAAACTGCCGTATATATATATATATATATATATATATATATATATATATATATATATATATATATATATATATATATATATATTTCCTTATATATATATATATATATATATATATATATATATATATATATATATATATATATATATATATATATATATATATATATATATTTCCTTATATATATATATATATATATATATATGTTAGGGAGGTAAATGCAAGAGTTTTGGAAAGAGGGGCAAGTATGAAGTCTGTTGGGGATGAGAGAGCTTGGGAAGTGAGTCAGTTGTTGTTCGCTGATGATACAGCGCTGGTGGCTGATTCATGTGAGAAACTGCAGAAGCTGGTGACTGAGTTTGGTAAAGTGTGTGGAAGAAGAAAGTTAAGAGTAAATGTGAATAAGAGCAAGGTTATTAGGTACAGTAGGGTTGAGGGTCAAGTCAATTGGGAGATGAGTTTGAATGGAGAAAAACTGGAGGAAGTGAAGTGTTTTAGATATCTGGGAGTGGATCTGGCAGCGGATGGAACCATGGAAGCGGAAGTGGATCATAGGGTGGGGGAGGGGGCGAAAATTCTGGGGCCTTGAAGAATGTGTGGAAGTCGAGAACATTATCTCGGAAAGCAAAAATGGGTATGTTTGAAGGAATAGTGGTTCCAACAATGTTGTATGGTTGCGAGGCGTGGACTATGGATAGAGTTGTGCGCAGGAGGATGGATGTGCTGGAAATGAGATGTTTGAGGACAATGTGTGGTGTGAGGTGGTTTGATCGAGTGAGTAACGTAAGGGTAAGAGAGATGTGTGGAAATAAAAAGAGCGTGGTTGAGAGAGCAGAAGAGGGTGTTTTGAAGTGGTTTGGGCACATGGAGAGAATGAGTGAGGAAAGATTGACCAAGAGGATATATGTGTCGGAGGTGGAGGGAACGAGGAGAAGAGGGAGACCAAATTGGAGGTGGAAAGATGGAGTGAAAAAGATTTTGTGTGATCGGGGCCTGAACATGCAGGAGGGTGAAAGGAGGGCAAGGAATAGAGTGAATTGGAGCGATGTGGTATACCGGGGTTGACGTGCTGTCAGTGGATTGAATCAAGACATGTGAAGCGTCTGGGGTAAACCATGGAAAGCTGTGTAGTGTATATTTGCGTGTGTGGACGTATGTATATACATGTGTATGGGGGGGGGGTTGGGCCATTTCTTTCGTCTGTTTCCTTGCGCTACCTCGCAAACGCGGGAGACAGCGACAAAGTATAATAATAAAAAAATATATATATTTTTTTTTTTTTTTTTTCATACTATTTGCCATTTCCCGCATTTGCGAGGTAGCGTTAAGAACAGAGGACTGGGCCTTAGAGGGAAAATCCTCACCTGGCCCCCTTCTCTGTTCCTTCTTTTGGAAAATTAAAAAAAAACGAGAGGGGAGGATTTCCAGCCACCCACTCCCTCCCCTTTTAGTCGCCTTCTACGACACGCAGGAAATACGTAGGAAGTATTCTTTCTCCCCTATCCCCAGGGATAATATACATATATATATATATATATATATATATATATATATATATATACATATATATATATATATATATATATATATATATATATATATATATATATATATATATATATATATATATGTATATTATCCCTGGGGATAGGGGATTAAGAATACTTCTCACGTATTCCCTGCGTGTCGTAGAAGGCGACTAAAAGGGGAGGGAGCGGGGGGCTGGAAATCCTCCCCTCTCGTTTTTTTTTTTTAAATTTTCCAAAAGAATAAACAGAGGGGGCCAGTTGAGGATATTCCAAAAAAGGCCCAGTCCTCTGTTCTTAGCGCTACCTCGCTAACGCGGTAAATGGCGAATAGTTTAAAAGAAAAAAAAAGAAAGATATATATATATATATATATATATACTGTGGCTGGTACACCAACTTATAACTATAAATAATGTATAATATCAAGTAAATTGCTTGTATACTAACATACAACTATAAATTGTGTATAATATCATGCAAATCAAAAGACATATTACACAACAAGCATGCTTCTAAATACTAAATTACACAGCCAGCATACTGTCCAATTCACAGACACCAGAAACAGGCAATAGAATTGACCAATTGCTTAATACAATATATATATAGACACATAACTTCTAACTGCTTGACATCACACCCAAGTACATACCATTCAAATGGTAAACAAAGGAATGACCATTGTATGGTCTACATTATGCATATTACTTAACCAGCATGCTGTTTGATTGCTAGATACAATATTTAGCCAGCATTCCGTGTCCTAGACAATATAAGGCAGGAATATCATATAAGTAAAGTACATGAACAACATCCTCAGTGTTAGATGAAACAGTATTCAGCCAATAAATTAAGTAGTTGACAAAACATATGGCAAGCATACTAATTGCTAATTCAAAGCCAACATATCAATTTTTAGTTAATATGCATCAAACAAACTATCTACTAAATACAATACAAAGCCAGCATACTGTCTGTCTGATAATACAGAGCAGTCATATTAATTGTCAGATGCAAAACACATCTTATATACTCACTGTAACTGATGGACATAATATAATACCCCAAAAAAATAAATACTAGATAACATATAAACATAGTGTTATGTAAAGAGAGAACAAATGGCCAGCTTATTGCATAAAAACTGCTAGACACTATACTGCTGATATCTTCCAAATTATGTTACTCTGTAATGTTTTATTTAGAAGGTACTGTCTCCATTTTAAGACCACTGAATGTTTTGCACTGGAACACACCATATACTGGCCAAAGTTAGCAGTGTCCAGGAAATGTGACAGTAGCCTTGCTTTGTGGTGATGATATTAATAGGGCTGTGTACTACCTACCATAGGCTATTCACAGTCTAGTTCTCTTAGTCACTTGCTATTCTATCAAAATCATCCAAGTACATCATCATTGTTTGCCTTTGGTTTCATAAAGTCAGTTCCTCGATGAATCACTCACCAAGAGACCGTTGAGAAAGCTGCCACCAGCTGGAGGACCAGGTGGTCCAGGATCGCCAGGTTCGCCCTTCAGCCCAACTCCTGAAGGCCCTGGTGGTCCTGGTGGACCAGGACGCCCTGTTGTTCCCTGAATATAGTCATGTAACAAACTTATTCATACATAAGAATATAAGAATGTACAATATATGTAGTAAATAATTCCTGCCTGCTATTTAATCCGAGGACATCACTATTAAGTCTGTATTATCTGAGAGGTACTGTTAAAAACAAAAATTGAAAACCACTGCATTATGCAATTTTACTCAAAAAACGAAAATATAATTAAGACTGTAGGTCCAGTTATTCATACAATAAATACTCAAATGTATAAGGTACAATACATATAAATAAATAAAGTGCGTAAGACAAGAGAACAAATGGGAACATCGGTGAAGGGGGATGATGGGGAGGTGATAACAAGTAGTGGTGATGTGCGGAGATGGAGTGAGTATTTTGAAGGTTTGTTGAATGTGTTAGATGATAGAGTGGCAGATATAGGGTGTTCTGGTTGAGGTGGTGTGTGAAGTGAGAGGGTTAGGGAGAATGATATGGTAAACAGAGAAGAGGTAGTAAAAGCTTTAAGGAAGATGAAAACTGGCAAGGCAGCGATTTTGGATGGAACTGCAGTGGAATTTATTAAAAAAGGGGGTGACTGTGTTGTTGACTGGTTGGTAAGGAAATTCAATGTATGTATGGCTCACAGTGAGGTGCCTGAGGATTGGCAGAATGCATGCATAGTGCCATTGTACAAAGGCAAAGGGGATAAGGGTGAGTGCTCAAATTACAGAGTTTAAGTTTGTTGAGTATTCCTGGGAAATTATATGGGAGGGTATTGATTGAGAGAGTGAAGGCATGTGCAGAGCATCAGAATGGGGAAGAGCAGTGTGGTTTCAGAAGTGGTAGAGGATGGATGGATCAGGTGTTTGCTTTGAAGAATGTATGTGAGAAATATTTAGAAAAGCAAATGGATTTGGATGTAGCATTTATGGATCTGGAGAAGGCATATGATAGAGTTGATAGAGATGCTCCATGGAAGGTATTAGGAATATATGGTGCAGGAGGCAAGTTGTTAGAAGCAGTGAAAAGTTTTTATCAAGGATGTAAGGCATTTGTATGAGTAAGAAGAGAGGAAAGTGATTGGTTCTCAGTGAATGTCGGTTTGTGGCAGGGGTGCATAATGTCTCCATGGTTGTTTAATTTGTTTATGGATGTGGTTGTTAGGGAGGTGAATGCAAGAGTTTTGGAGAGAGGGACACATATGCAGCCTGCTGAAGATGAGAGAGCTTGGGAAGTGAATTAATTGTTGTTCGCTGATGATGTAGTGCTGGTGGCTGATTCGGGTGAGAAACTGCAAAAGCTGGTGACTGAGTTTGGTAAAGTGTGTGAAAGAAGAAAGCTGAGAGTAAATGTGAATAAGAGCAAGGTTATTAGGTACAGTAGGGTTGAGGAACAAGTCAACTGAGAGGTAAGTTTGAATGGAGAAAAACTGGAGGAAGTGAAGTGTTTTAGATATCTAGGAGTGGATTTGGCAGCTGATGGAACCATGGAAGCGGAAGTGAGTCATGGGGGGGGGCAAAAGTTCTGGGAGCATTGAAGAATGTGTGGTAGTCGAGAATGTTATCTTGGAAAGCGAAAATGGGTATGTTTGAAGGAATAGTGGTTCCAACAATGATATACGTTGCGAGGCGTGGGCTACAGATAGAGTTGTGTGGAGGAAGGTGGATGTGCTGGAAATGAGATGTTTGAGGACAATATGTGGTGTGAGGTGGTTTGATCGAGTAAGTAATAAAAGGGTAAGAGAGATGTGTGGTAATAAAAAGAGTGTGGTTGAGAGAGTAGAAGAGGGTGTTTTGAAATAGTTTGGTCACATGGAGAGAATGAGTGAGGAAAGACTGACAGAGGATATATGTGTTAGAGGTGGAGGGAACGAGGAGAAGTGGGAGACCAAATTGGAGGTGGAAAGATGGAGTGAAAAAGATTTTGAGTGATCAGGGCCTGAACATGCAGGAGGGTGAAAGGTGTGCAAGGAATCGAGTGAATTGGAATGATTTGGTATACAGGGGTCGACGTGCTGTCAATGGATTGAACCAGAGCATGTGAAGTGTCTGGGGTAAACCATCGAAAGTTTTGTGGGGTCCGGATGAGGAAAGGAAGCTGTAGTTTCGGTGCATTATACATGACAGCTAGAGACTGAGTGTGAACGAATGTGGCCTTTGTTGTCTTTTCCTAGCACTACCTCACGTGCATGAGGTGGGAGGGGGTTGTCATTTCATATGTGGAGGGGTGGTGATGGGAATGAATAAAGGCAGCATGTATGAATTATGTACATGTGTATATATGTATATGTCTGTGTATGTATATATTTGTATATGTTGAAATGTATAGGTATGTATATGTGCGTGTGTGGACGTGTTTGTGTATACATGTGTATGTGGGTGGGTTGGGCCATTCTTTCGTCTGTTTCACTGTGCTACCTTTCTAACGTGGGAGACAGCGACAAAGTATAATAAAATGAATGAATAAAATATATATGCACACAATAGTAACCTGTCAAGCTCTATACAAATGCCCATCAAGATTACTATTGAACTCCAGCCTACCAGACACATCCACAGAAGCAACAATCCCCAGAAAAACATCAGTTACACTTCCCTATCTACACATTCTGAAGTCACCCATTCCTACAACACTACAAACACAGTTTTAACATATCCCAAGGCTCTTCCTTCCTATAATACAACTTCCAATTAAGTGCCAAGTAGTTACTCCTCAACTGCCCTGCAGTATCTGCACACTGATGCACAACAATTATACAGCACTTTATGAACTATGTTCCTGACCACTGGAGGTGGCCAGTTTCCTCAGCAGTGCAAGCCTCAAAAAGATAGAACGAACTTCTAAGGTGGGAAGTGAGCAATTGCACAGGGGACTTTGGTTTCAGGGCATTACACCTGACATCTAAAGCCTAGATGTGAATGAATGAGGACATTTCTTTGACTATTCCTGGTGCTATCTGCAAATGTGGGAAATGGCAAAAATGTTTGAGAAAAAATATACTTATATGTGATTGTTATTTTGAATTTTAGTTTCAGTGAATCAATTTTACATTTCTAACTATGTAATCAAATATAAAAAACTTTAGTGTTTATTGAAATACAATACACTGATATGACATTTAGGAAATCATCATATTATACATACTGGATGATCAATAAATGGCACATGGATGTTACATGGAAATGGCACATAGATGTCAAATGGAAATGTGTGGCAGTGCAAAAGCTCTTTCAAGACATCTACCAGTAAATACCAGTTAATGGATCAAACAGCAGGATCTGCTTTGCAATCTATTGGGAATAAAGGACTCCAGGCAAATAATACAAATGCACTGGCTATTGACAACAGAGTCTGGGCAAGTGCATTTCTTGAACTCTGTTATACATCTTGAATATTTTGGAAGATTTTTGGAAGTCAGACAAAGAAACATTATACATGGACATGTTGGCTATATACAATGCACATCAGATGATGCTTTACGTCAACAAATGTTCTATTTCTAACAGGAAAGTTCTAATGTTTATGATAAATTGAACAGTTTCAATATATACACTAGTGAACTTACAGTTAAGTGCTACTTACAGCAATTATCATGAATTATCATGAAAATGAGGAAATGAACACAATACACACACACACACACACACACACACACACACAATAGATAACATCAGAGATATACCATACTGAAGATCATTGTGTGAAGTAATAGAATATAACAGTAATATACTTACAATTGCTGTGTCATTCTAAATGAAAAAGCCAAAGAAAAGATGAAGATGTTAGTAAAATGTCATGCAACAACTGCTAAGGTTAATCATGTAATCACCATTAAGTTCATTAACTTGTTATACCAACTATACCTCCAAACCTCATGAAATGATTAAATCAAGAATATAAATTCAATAGGTTCTTTATCCATCTATCTTTTTATCACTGGCAGTATAGTTTTGTCAAAGAACATCTTACTCCAAAGTAGTTTATATTTCCTTGCTACTGAAAGTAGCACAGTCTTTGGCTGCAGGAACCTAAAAAAATATCCATGGCAAAACCAGGGCTCTTTCATAAATACTGATCCTGGGGTAATGGTAAATAAGTAATATATTACCTCGTTGGAGGGGGGGGGATGCTATTTCATGTGTGGTGGGGTGGCGACGGGAATGGATGAAGGCAGCAAGTATAAATATGTACAAGTGTATATATGTATATGTCTGTGTATGTATATGTATGTATACATTAAAATGCATATGTATGTATATGTGCGTGTATGGACATTTATGTGTATACATGTGTATGTGGGTGGGTTGGGCCATTCCTTGTCTGTTTCCTACATACATATTATATATCAAGATTTTCCATATTTGAATTATATCTTGCTTGATCACCATTTCCTGCATTAACAAGGTAGTGCCAGCTGAAAAATGGCTGCATTCTCTCACATTCACTCCATATCTCTCATGTCTAATGTACTAAAACCACAGCTCCCACAGACCTTTCCATGGTTTACTCCAGCTGATTCACATGTTCTGATTCAGTTCACTGACAGCACATTAACCCCTGTGTACCACATCATTCAAATTCACTCTGTCCCTTGCATATCTTTCACACTCATTCATGTTCAGGCCCAATCACTCAAAATCTTTTCCACTCCGTCCCTCCACCCTCAATAAAGTGTCACCCTTCTCTTTGTTCCTTCCACTTCTGTCACATATATTCTTATTCATTCTCTCCATATCTTCAAACCATTCCAGCACACCCTTTTTAGCTCTCTCAACCACACCTCTCTCTTACCCTTTTATCATTCAATCAATTAAATCACACCATACCACTTACTGTCCTCAAACATTTAATTTCCAACACATCCATCCTCCTCCATACATCCTCATTCATAGCCCATGCCTCACATCCATATTATATTGTTAGGACTACAATGCCTTCAAACATACCCATTTTTGTCCTGCAGGACCTTTTCCTCTCAGCCACCCTATGACTCACTTCCACTTCCATGGTTCCATTAACTGCAATGTCCACTTACAGGTATATAATACAATATATTTCCTCCAATTTTTCTCCATTCAAATTCACATCCTAACTAACCTGTCCCTCAACCCTGCCAGATCTCATAACTTTGCTTAAATTCACAGTTAGCTCTCAACATCTGTGTGTCACAGAAGGCATTTAAGAGGGGCAGGAGTTTGGGGGGCTGGAGATCATCCGTTCTGTATTACTTTCCAAAAGAAGAAACAAGGGGAGAAGCCATAGGAGAAAATTTTTCCTCTAAGGCTCATTCATCAACACTGTTCATTGTGCTCTCTTGCTCATGCAGAAGACAGTTGACATGCATGAAAGATATATATAAATCATTACAGAAATGATACTTGGAAGAGAGTCATGTATGTCTATAATTACGCTACAACATCATGAGAGTACAGATGAGTGAGAACCAGTGGCTAAGACTTACCGGCCACCCTGGGAGGCCCAGATCACCAGTGGACCCTGGGGTCCCAGGCTTGCCACGACGCCCTCGTTTGCCTCGCTTTCCTCGTTCACCCTTGGCACCCTGCAACATGTTGGTGGCAGTCAGTCACGGCGCCCTTGGTGGTATCCTGGCACCGGGGGCATTCCTGCATGTTGAAGGAGAGTGAAACACACCGGAGGGTTTCCTCGCAGGCTTCTGAGAGTCCAGAGGAACCAAGGATATAAGATGGGACCACCCCTGTGATGGGTTCTAAGTTTCTTGGAAATGTATGGGTGGTGTTCAGGAACTCCCATCACTTAAGCAAACCAGTGAACGGTTCAGTTTTCATAGCTGTGGCAAGGTTTGCAGAAGAATGATTATGTGCAACCTTGGCAGGTCCCACACGGACCCAGTAATGTGTGTGTGTGGATGTAACCAGGATGAGGAGAAAGGAGATATAAGCAGTATGTTTGAGGAATGAAATCTGGATGTTCTGGCTCTAAGTGAAACGAAGCTCAAGGGTAAAGGGGAGGAGTGGTTTGGAAACATCTTGGGAGTAAAGTCAGGGGTTGGTGAGAGGACAAGAGCTAAGGAGGGAGTAGCACTACTCCTGAAGCAGGAGTTGTGGAAGTGTATGGTAGAGTGTAAGAAAGTAAATTCTAGATTGACGAGGGTAAAACTGAAAGTGGATGGAGAAAGATGGGTGATTATTGGTGCTTATGCACCGGGTCATGAGAAGAAAGATCATGAGAGGCAAGTGTTTTGGGACCAGCTGAGTGAGTATCTCAGCAGCTTTGGTGCATGCGACCAGGTATTAGTGATGGATGGTTTAAATGTGAAGGTGAGCAATGTGGCAGTTGAGAGTATGATTGGTGTACATGGGGTATTCAGTTATATGAATGGAACTGGTGAAGAGCTTGTGGATATGTGTGCTGAAAAAAGACATGATTGGGAATACCTGGTTTAAAAAGAGATGTTAATGTGCAGAGAGGGGCAGCTGGAGGGATGTCTGGTCACTATCTTGTGAAGGCAAAGATGATCTGTAGAGGTTTTCAAAAAAGTAGAGATTGTTGGGGAGAAGACAGCAGTGAGAGTAAGTGAGCTTGGAAAGGAGACTTGTGTGAGGAAGTACCAGGAGAGACTGAGTGTAGAATGGCAAAAGATGAGAGCAATTGAAGTGAGGGGAGTGGGTGAGGAATGGAATGTATCTTGGGAAACAGTGACGGCATGTGCAAAACATGCATGTGGCATGAGAAAGATGGGAGGTGGGCAGATTAGAAAGGGTAGTGAGTGGTGGAATGAAGAATTAAAGTTGTCAGTGAAAGAGAAAAGAGAGGCATTTGGATGAAATTACAAGGAAGGAGTGCAAATGACTTGGAGATGCATAAGAGAAAGTGGGAAGAGGTCAAGGGGAAGGTGCAAGGGTTGAAAAAGAAGACAAATGAGAATTGGGGTGAGAGAGTATCATCTAAATTTTAGGAGAATAAATAGATGTTTTGCAAGGAGATAAATAAAGTGCATAAGACAAGAGAACAAATGGGAACATTGGTGAAGGGGGCAAGGGGTGAAGTAACAACAAGTAGTGATGATGTGAGAAGGAGGAGGAGAGTATTTTGAAGGTTTGTTGAATGTATTTGATGACAAGAGTGGCTGATGAAGGGTGTTTTGCTTGAGGTGGTGTGCAAAGTGAGAGAAGTCAGGAAGAATGGTTTGGTTAAGAGAGAAGAGGTATTAAAAGCTTTGTGGAAAAATGAAATCCGGCAAGGCAGTGGGTTTGGGAGGTATTGCAGTAGAATTTATTAAGAAAGGGGGTAACTGTGTTGCTGACTGGTAGGTAACGATATTCAGTGTATATATGAATCATGGTGAAGTGTTTGAGGATTGGCAGAATGCATATATAGTGCCACTGTACAAAGGCAAAAGGCATAGAGGTGAGTGTTTAAACTACAGAGACACAAGTTTGTTAAGAAATTGTATGGGAGAGAATTGATTGAGAGGGTGAAGGCATGTACAGAGCACCAGACTTGGGAGGAGCAGCATGATTTTAGAAGTGTTAGAGGATTTGTGGATCATGTATTTGCTTTGAAGAATGTGTGAGAAATACTCAGAAAAACAGATTGATTTGTTTGTAGCATTTATGGATCTGGAAAAGGAATATGATAGGGTTGATAGGGATGCTTTCGGGAAAGTCTTAAGAGTATATGGTATGGGAGGTAAGTTGCTAGAAGGAGTGAAAAGTTTTTACCAAGGATGTAAGGCATTTGCATGGGTAGGATGAGAGGAGAGTGATTGGTTCTCAGTGAAGGTCGGTTGTGGCAGGGGTTTCAGATTTACCCACGGTTGTTTAATCAAATTGGAGGTGGAAAGATGGAGTGAAAAAGATTTTGAGCAACTGAAACCTGAATGTACAGTAGGGTGAGAGGTGTGCAAGGAGTAGAGTGAACTGGAATGATGTGATATACCGGGGTTAATGTGCTGTCAATGGATTGAACCAGGGCATGTGAAACGTCTAGAATAAACCGTGGAAAGGTCTGTGGGGCCTGGATATATATATATATATATATATATATATATATATATATATATATATATTTTTTTTTTTGCTTTGTCGCTGTCTCCCGTGTTTGCGAGGTAGCGCAAGGAAACAGACGAAAGAAATGGCCCAACCCACCCCCATACACATGTATATACATACGTCCACACACGCAAATATACATACCTACACAGCTTTCCATGGTTCACCCCAGACGCTTCACATGCCCTGATTCAATCCACTGACAGCATGTCAACCCCGGTATACCACATCGATCCAATTCACTCTATTCCTTGCCCTCCTTTCACCCTCCTGCATGTTCAGGCACCGATCACACAAAATCTTTTTCACTCCATCTTTCCACCTCCAATTTGGTCTCCCACTTCTCCTCGTTCCTTCCACCTCCGACACATATATCCTCTTGGTCAATCTTTCCTCACTCATTCTCTCCATGTGCCCAAACCATTTCAAAACACCCTCTTAGAAAAATCTTAGAACATTTTGATCACACCTTATACTTTTACAGAATTAGAAGGCAAAAATTGGGAGACATCAAAAGAGGCAAAAGAATGGAACATCCCTGCCAGTGTCTGGGAGAGCTCAGGAGTGTATGTGATGGACATGTCAGAATGAAAGTAATGCACATAAATGCAGACTCATAAGTAATGTTAAATGGAGTAAAATAATTTCAATAAATGTGGTGTAGAGTGTCGTGTGGTGTTGACTGAAAGACTTTGTAAAATAACTTTCAAATTATGAATGAAAAAAATGTCAAAAGTGTGGCATAAAGTGTGGCATGGTGTCAAATGAAAGAAACTTAAAATCACTTTCAAAATATGAAAAAATTAAGTCTGTAGGTATGAAAGAATTGCTTAAATTAACTAAAAATATGAAAAAAAATAGTCTGGTGTGGATTGGAATAATCTATATAGAAAAATGTGTAAAGTGAGGTGTGGTGTTGATTAAAAGAAACCTCTAAAATAACTTATATATACATGTACTGTAATTTTTCATTCTTACAGGCAATGTTCAACCAAAGCCCAGTAATATGGCATCAGCAGCTAAGGCAGGCTCCACTATCAACTATACATGTACTGTACTTTTTCATTCTTACAGGCAATGTTCAACCAAAGCCCAGTAATATGGCATCAGCAGCTAAGGCAGGCTCCAGTATCAAAGAGTAAGAAAATTGGGGCATGGCAACATAGTTGAGAGCCATGCAGCATGGGTGGCACAGTCTGGGTTGGGTGATGAGTTGGTTCATGAAAAGAGGGCAGTTACAAGTCCATCATTTTCTGTAAGTTAACTTTTGCTCTCATTTGCAATGAAGAACTTGGGCCTTTATATCAGACACCATTAACTATGAAGAGCAACTTAAAGGCTGTAGTGCTTAAAACAGCCAACACATGCCTGCCATAATAATATCTTTGTGTTTATTTGAGCCATTTCGTCTGGTTTCATAGTTGACAAAAATAATTTTTCATACCACTTGGAGAAACAAAGATATAAAGATATTTTCTCTTAAATCTTCCAGTTAGATACCACTTACAGAAAACTCTTGAGGCTGAAGATGTACATTCTGGTGCTGTATAGCAAAATATATATCGTATACACAACAAGTGCACCATACCTATAGTTGAAGTACCATACCTGTCACAAGAGCATAGCATAATCCATCAGATGCACCATGACAGAACATGGACACCAAACCCATATGATGTGCACAGTCCATCACTGGATGAAGTAAACAATACAAGAGGAAAAAAAATTCATAATACCATAACAAAGGGATACCATCCTAATGACTGATCTCGGCAGCAGCAAGTGGAGACTCTACTTCCAAGGGATGCCACTTTTGGAAGCTCCATCCTGTACATGTAGCACTCTGGAAAGTTCTATACCAAATGGATAACACTCCTGAAAGCTCTAGTCCACATGGATAGCAATCCTGAAACCTCTAATTTGTATATGTAGCACTCCTGAGGGCTCTGCTCCATGTTCCTGAAAGTGTAAATGCAAGGAAGGAATCTTTCTTCCAGAAAAGTTAATAAAAAGCTGTAGGGTGGCCAAAGCTTTCATAGCATTGCTGTAACTGGGTCAAATTTACATCACATATCAAAAAGACATCAATATTTGCATTAGCGAAATGTTGGTGAAAGATGAGAATAGAAAATTACTAGTGCTGTAGATTGAAGATCTGAGGAATGATGCAGAGAGCATTTTTTTTCATAACAATAAAAAACTATCTTGAAAAGTGACAATGTTTGTTGACTTTATAATCCATAATAATCATAAAGATCAGTGATTATTATCTCCACCAAAAAGCAAGCAACATGGGAACAACTAGGGCTGTGGTGGGTGCTTGGGCATATTTCTGCTTTTGGCCAATGAAAAGTGCAGCAGCGATCTGGAATTCTGCTTTTCATTTTTAGTAAACAAAGTATCTACAAAGTATGATTTATTTCAAGCATCAAAATGTGCTCCAACTTTTGATAAACTCAACAACAGATGATATCAACATTCAAGCATGGATGTCTTAATAAGCATCCACCAGAATATTCATAATGCTATATTCTGGATGCAATGTGTCCAGTGCTTTAACAATTTACTAAAAATCTCTTTTCAGATCTACAGGTGTAAGCTAAAACTTGAAGTGTGCACCACCATCCTTTCCTTTGCATTATCTGACCATATCATGTGACTTGAGGCTCCTTCCCCACACCTTACACCAGTAATATTTAGTGATAGTTAACAAGACTGCTTAATACTAATGATAATGGAAAAAGATCTACTATTTGTTGCACATAACATTATAATAATCTATGAAAAACTGCACATACAAAAAATGAGACAAAAAACAGCATCATGAATCTATAATTATCCCAAGTATGGTGTGGGAGGCAAGTTGTTAGAAGCAGTGAAAAGTTTTTATCGAGGATGTAAGGCATGTGTACGTGTAGGAAGAGAGGAAAGTGATTGGTTCTCAGTGAATGTAGGTTTGCGGCAGGGGTGTGTGATGTCTCCATGGTTGTTTAATTTGTTTATGGATGGGGTTGTAAAGGAGGTAAATGCAAGAGTCCTGGAAAGAGGGGCAAGTATGAAGTCTGTTGGGGATGAGAGAGCTTGGGAAGTGAGTCAATTGTTGTTCGCTGATGATACAGCGCTGGTGGCTGATTCATGTGAGAAACTGCAGAAGCTGGTGACTGAGTTTGGTAAAGTGTGTGGAAGAAGAAAGTTGAGAGTAAATGTGAATAAGAGCAAGGTTATTAGGTACAGTAGGGGTGAGGGTCAAGTCAATTGGGAGGTGAGTTTGAATGGAGAAAAACTGGAGGAAGTGAAGTGTTTTAGATATCTGGGAGTGGATCTGTCAGCGGATGGAACCATGGAAGCGGAAGTGGATCATAGAGTGGGGGAGGGGGCGAAAATTTTGGGAGCCTTGAAAAATGTGTGGAAGTCGAGAACATTATCTCGGAAAGCAAAAATGGGTATGTTTGAGGGAATAGTGGTTCCAACAATGCTGTATGGTTGCGAGGCGTGGGCTATGGATAGAGATGTGCGCAGGAGGATGGATGTGCTGGAAATGAGATGTTTGAGGACAATGTGTGGTGTGAGGTGGTTTGATCGAGTAAGTAACGTAAGGGTAAGAGAGATGTGTGGAAATAAAAAGAGCGTGGTCGAGAGAGCAGAAGAGGGTGTTTTGAAATGGTTTGGGCACATGGAGAGAATGAGTGAGGAGAGATTGACCAAGAGGATATATGTGTCGGAGGTGGAGGGAACGAGGAGAAGAGGGAGACCAAATTGGAGGTGGAAAGATGGAGTGAAAAAGATTTTGTGTGATCGGGGCCTGAACATGCAGGAGGGTGAAAGGAGGGCAAGAAATAGAGTGAATTGGAGTCATGTGGTATACAGGGGTTGACGTGCTGTCAGTGGATTGAAGCAAGGCATGTGAAGCGTCTGGGGTAAACCATGGAAAGCTGTGTAGGTATGTATATTTGCGTGTCTGGACGTGTGTATGTACATGTGTATGGGGGGGGGGTTGGGCCATTTCTTTCGTCTGTTTCCTTGCGCTACCTCGCAAACGCGGGAGACAGCGACAAAGTATAAAAAAAAAAAAAAAAAAAAAAAAAAAATTGTCATGTTTAGTAGCAAGGTACATCTCAACAAACTCGCTCCATGATGATGCTGGTTTAAGATTTATTATTTGGTGTACCTCATTTCACAGAGAATTAATACTTTATAAATGAATGCATATGAAAATCAATATTTGATGCAAAAGCATAACAAATCTGGAATCATTGTGAAAATTTATGAGCTTGAGGTAGAAATGTATACATCTCAAAAATTTCCTGTAACGGCGATGATGATGATATAAGATTTATCATTAGGGGCCCACAGTATTATAGACTAATCATTTGTAAAAAATGTATGTAAAGTAATGAATGTAACATCAGAAACAGCATCATAAATCTATAATCAATGAAAGCACTTCGCAAGGTTTACTCATGTGCTTGTCCACCTCATGGATACCCGGAGAGTTCATCCCCTGGAGAATGAAAGCACTGAGCAAAGTAAGAGTAAAGACAAAACATGTGAAGTTGTGTGAGTGCCAGCACATGAGCACAAGTGACAAATCATTGGACAAACTTTGTCAATGGTAATGCAAGTTTACACAAATGACATATGATACGAATCTCATGAGCTTAAAAAAAAGCATAACCATTAAACATAACATCATGACCCAAGGTTGCACCATAGTAATAAAAAAATCATACAGTCATGCTCAAGGGGATAATCTACAGGAAATTTATGAAATTCTGTGGTCTTTAAGTGGGAACTGAATCCATGAACTGAGGAGTATAAACCAGGTGTCTTGAACCCTGACACCCTCAAGTAGGATGAGAGCATCTTAGTACAAGTTCAAACCTCAGTGAGGACCACAGATTACTTCCAGGCACATTGAAAATTTTGATGTCATCTTTATACTCATGTCACTGTGTGTTCTCTTGTGATGTGATGAAGAAGTGCTCCATGGTGAGGAAGACCCACTCAACAAATACTGGCCATGAATGTAACGTAAATTTGTCCCAGTTAAGAGTGACTGGTCGGCAGGGCATTAGCTCAGGGTCACACAACAACATCTAACCAGGAATTTTTGTCATCTTCCTAGTTGTCTTTTACTTTATGTTGGTTCACTAGATATGTGCAAGATTTAACATGTTTCCTAAATTCCTGTGTATGATTACTACACCTGGAGTAAAATGGTGTAACCTCTTGAGTAGTTGATATAAATCACTGATTATGATAAAGGTCACTGCACTCTAAGCATCATGTTCAAGGGGTTAAGTTGTATTTATGGGGTTTATTCATTGTGTCCAAGGTGCTGTTATATTTAAGGGGTTAGAGTGTAATTCATGATCTTTATGATCTATATAATATCTTGTGGGCTGGGCATGAGCAGCTAAGAATTTTTTATTCAATAACTTTAAGTATTTTTCAAGTTTTCAACAATGCAGATGAAAATAACTCATTTCTTCAACTTATTGTGGAAATGTGGTGATCACACTTGTTCTGAAGATCCTTTGTTGAAAGTAAAAGAAAGGTCTTCTGGAAAATTACTTGAAACAATAAATTCTGTGGCAGATGAGGTTGTGAGAACCATGATAAGCACTTAATGGCAAAAATTCTTGAATATGACTCTCATGACTGAGAACTGAGCTTCTCAGCACATTTTTCAGAAGACACTCTGGAGGGTGAAGGTGCCCTTACCTTGACGACAGTAACATTGGTACCATCTGGTTGAACAACTGTGGTGATGGGTCCAGGTGGTCCAGGTGGCCCAGGGTCACCCTTTATGCCTGCTGGACCAATTGGTCCAACCTGGCCAGGAGAACCAACTTTTCCAGGGTTTCCAGTCTCTCCCTGAGGAAAGAGGAATTACTTAGAATACAACTGACTTGGTTATGTTTGTTTTTATTCATTAATCCTTTTTCTTGCTGTATTTATGTAACCAAGTGCTACAGATAAACTGAAGAATACTAGAGGATGTGGCCATTTTGACATCTGGAGTTAAAAAAAATATCTAAACTCATTTTCCTACCTTAAGACCAGGAGGTCCCTGTGCTCCTTTCTGCCCTGGGAATCCTAAATCACCTTTTGGTCCTGTAAACCCTGGAAGTCCTGCTATCCCTGGAGGCCCTGGTGGTCCAGGGGGTCCTATGGGTCCTGCGGGTCCCCGCAACCCAGAGCCAGCTTCTGTAACCATGAGGGTAATGAGTTACCATATGAGAACATGAGTGCTCACACTGGGAAGAAGAGAGGGAAAACTCTTATAATGGAGAGCTAGATGAGTTCTTTGTTATCTAAAAGTCTTCTAACATTCTCTATGGACAAGGATAGTCTTAGACCCTAGCTTTATGCCAAAAAAGAAGCAGAAAGGGTAAGTGTGTGACCCTAACCCAAAATGGCACACTAAAAAATGAGCTTAGGAATAAGACCTGCACTCATAGCTAAGCAAGACTTTATTGGTAAGTGCAGATGAATTCATAATTCACATTATTTTGTTATAATTTCCTGATATTCATCCACTAAACCCTTATTTCCCCATATCATAAAAGGTTCCCTCCCCATCAGCCCTCTGGGTTCCTTTCTACTCATCATATAAACTGGTGGGATTCCAGCATAAGTTTTGAAAGTATTGTTAATGATCCTTTATGAGTGGTTTACTTTCATGAAGCTTTTGTTTAGCATCCATGATGAGTCTATATGGTAGCCTTGACAGTTCAATTATGACTCCATTTTCTTCAGTCATAGCAGAAGAAAAAATGACAGCCTCAAGTCTTGTTTCAGAATAGGGTTAGACTATATTTGTAACAAATGTATACATTAGGGCATCCTGAATTTTGAGGAAGAGCATGTGTGTCAAGGAAATGTACAATCCAGGTAACCAATCATTTAAAGAAACTAATTGTTGGATGCTCATGTAAAAAAGCATAAAAACAGTTTGAGTAAGTAGTACAAAAATTACCAACTCCATACTTTTCAATTCAACTTGCTGTTAGATCAGTGAAAAAGCTGGTTGTGGCCAATCATCATATGGACACAGAGGTCATTTGTAGCTGTTTGTCAGGTGGATGCAGAGGCCAGTTGTATGGACCCTGAGGTGGGCTGCATCCAACCATTCACTTGATGTAGTGAAATGTTTATAATGTTTATAAAGTCAAGAAGAGAGTATACACAATGCTGTGAAATTGGGCCATTCACAGAGAAAAAAATTGATTTACTCTTAAAATGTTACTGATGGTGGAGGCAGTTATCAAGATTTCAAGAAGACTCTCGCAAGAAATTTTCATTTGTAGAGTGCTGGTATTTACCCTAACCTCCGATTCAGTCTATCATATTTTCATCATTGTCTTGGCTTGACAAGGTGATGCAGTGAACTTCCACAAGTGTAATATGACATGTTTTAGAGAAAAGTGGGTCCAGCATTAAAAAAAAGGCAGTCTGCCTCAAGAAGATGAAATTTGCTGAGATCTGTAGCTTCTCTGCATCTTTTAAGTTTATAATCACTTGTTATCAGTAAGAAAATAACTACATCTTTTAAACAAGCATCAACTTCACCAAGGAAAGTTACATTAACTGATGTAGGTACAGATTATATCAGGCTGAGCACAATTTCAGTAAGTAATATGAATATTCATAAACCTCAATATCTATTGCTACATGGAATCGCTCCATAGTTTAGCTCTCACTGTTACAGAAAGGAACATCATTTTCTTACGATTATGAAGGTAAACTCTGGCAAAACATCATTCATAACACATCTAAATATTTATAACACTAAAGCATTCAATGGAAAATGCATATCTTTCAAGCTCTTCTAAAATGTAAGGAAAATCTGTGTTAGAGCACTTTCCTGACTGTGAACATATTGGTGGTGGGTTAAAATAATTGATGATGACTAGACTGTAATAAAGCAAGAGCACAGACTAGAGAAATAAGGCTTTATATCTCAGGCTTTAATCAGAGAATTTATGGGCAGTTTGACTTACTGACAAACACGAGACAAATTATGACTTACTGACAAACGTGAAGAATTGGACTTAATGATAGATTAGAGACCTATTAGGACTTACTGATAGACATGAGATGTACCAGGCCATATTCAGAGAGATGAGGCATATCAGGACTTACCAAAAGATATGAGGCATATCAGGACCTATTAACAGACATGAAAGAAATCTGGACCTCATGATAGACATGAGACATCAGAAATTATGGAGAAACCTACTCAAGAACACACTAAAAGATAAAGGTCACATAGAGACTTCCTTGAAAATATGATCCATATTGGGCTTCCTTCCAAATATGAACTACAATAGAACTTACAGGTGGTCAAGATCAGCATCAGGACACACTGTTAAACATGATTCAAAGTGAAGCACACTGGCAGCTATGGATCACATATGGGAACATACTGAAAAACCTTAGATAAATCAGGAATTACTCTTAAGATCTTAGCCATCCTGGGACTTACTCTGGGTTTGGAGCCATATAAGGGCTTAATGTAAGCCTTGAGTCATACTGGAACTTACTGTAATACTTGTCCCACATTGGGACTTGTTGAGGGACTTCAACACTGAGACTTACTCTGGGACTAGAGCCGCACTAGGACTTACTGGGATAGAAAGGTTTGTACTCCACCAGGCCAGAGCCCTCCAGGGTCAAGTCTTCATCATCACCCACTGCAGCGTGGTCGAACAAAGGAGATATATCAAGAAAAAGGAGACAGAAGCATAAATTACCACAAGTTCTGTCCGCATCCGAGGGTAAAGTATGTTGGGGTAGCCTTCAGCATGAAACACCTGCCACCAGCTGACAGACATAAGCAGGGTCTGACAGCTGCTGCAGCAGACAAACTTGAGCAGGATCTGAAAGTTGCTGCAGCAGACAGACTTGGGAAGAATCTGACTGGTGCTGCAACAAACAGACTCAGACAGGATCTGACAGCTGCTGTAGCAGGTAGACTTGGGCAAGATCTGATAGCTGCTGCAGAAGACAGACTTGGATAGGGTCTTCTACCTGTTGCAGCAAAGAGACTTGGATAGGGTCTGTTAGCTGCTGCAGCAGACAGACTTGGGTAATGCCTGGGTAGGGTCTGACAGCTGCCAGCAGGGTCCTTCACCTCTGGCCTCAAACATTCACCAACAAGCAGTATATTATTGGCTAAACAAGGCATTACCAGCTTCATCTCATGCAGCAGAAATTGATGCATATAAATAACTCAGTAACATGACTTACAAAAGCTGTAATTGCTATACTTTCCAAAAATAACTGATACACAACACATTAGAACATTTACTGGTGACCATAACAAGAGCTAATGATAAGAAGTAACACAAATGTGAAAAGCAGATTTGGTGCAAAAATTCATAAAACAGACTGAAAATATGCTTCAAATATTTATATACAGGCAAAGATAACAATACTTTTATAGTTAGTGCATAGTAACAAAAGCATTAAAATGCAACTCTACCATCAAAAGATAAACAAATGGATAAATGAAATAATTATATAGAAATATATATATATATATATATATATATATATATATATATATATATATATATATATATATATATATCCCTGGGGATAGGGGAGAAAGAATACTTCCCCCGCATTCCTCACGTGTCGCAAAAGGCGACTAAAGGGGACAGGAGCGGGGGGCTAGAAACCCTCCCCTCCTTGTATCTTAACTTTCTAAAAGGGGAAACAGAAGAAGGCGTCACGCAGGGAGTGCTCATCTTCCTTGAAGGCTCAGACTGGGGAGTCTAATTGTGTGTGGATGTAACAAGATGAGAAAAAAGGAGAGATGGGTAGTATGTTTGAGGAAAGAAACCTGGATGTTTTGGCTCTGAGTGAAACGAAGCTCATGGGTAAAGGGGAAGAGTGGTTTGGGAATGTCTTGGGAGTAAAGTCAGGGGATAGTGAGAGGACAAGAGCAA
The DNA here is from genome assembly GCF_036320965.1 of Panulirus ornatus. Taxonomy (NCBI): domain Eukaryota; kingdom Metazoa; phylum Arthropoda; class Malacostraca; order Decapoda; family Palinuridae; genus Panulirus; species Panulirus ornatus. The sequence goes on along the minus strand of NC_092258.1, from coordinate 898,870 downwards.
GAGCAAGGGAAGGAATAGCACTGCTCCTGAAACAGGAGTGGTGGGAGTATGTGATAGAGTGTAAGAAAGTAAACTCTAGATTGATATGGGTAAAACTGAAAGTGGATGGAGAGAGATGGGTGATTACTGGTGTATATGCACCTGGACATGAGAAGAAAGATCATGAGAGGCAAGTGTTTTGGGAGCAACTGAGTGAGTGTGTTAGTAGTTTTGGTGCAGGAGACCAAGTTATAGTGATGGGTGATTTGAATGCAAAGGTGATTAATGGGGCAGTTAAGGGAATAATTGGTGTACATGGGGTGTTCAGTATTGTAAATGGAAATGGTGAAGAGCTTGTAGATTTATGTGCTGAAAAGTAGGAGAGATGGCCAGAGAGCATTATTGGATTACGTGTTAATTGATAGGCGCGCGAAAGAGAGACTTTTGGATGTTAATGTGCTGAGAGGTGCAACTGGAGGGATGTCTGATCATTATCTTGTGGAGGCAAAGGTGAAGATTTGTAGAGGTTTTCAGAAAAAAAGAGAGAATGTTGGGGTGAAGAGAGTGGTGAGAGTAAATGAGCTTGGGAAGGAGACTTGTGTGAGGAAGTACCAGGAGAGACTGAGTACAGAATGGAAAAAGGTGAGAACAAAGGACGTAAGGGGAGTGGGGGAGGAATGGGATGTATTTAAGGAAGCAAAAAGAGAGCAAATGAGAGTTAGGGTGAGAGAGTATCATTAAATTTTAGGGAGAATAAAAAGATGTTTTGGAAGGAGGTAAATAAAGTGCATAAGACAAGAGAACAAATGGGAACATCAGTGAAGGGGGCTAATGGGGAGGTGATAACAAGTAGTGGTGATGTGAGAAGGAGATGGAGTGAGTATTTTGAAGGCTTGTTGAATGTGTTTGATGATAGAGTGGCAGATATAGGGTGTTTTGGTCGAGGTGGTGTGCAAAGAGAGAGGGTTGGGGAGAATGATTTAGTAAACAGAGAAGAGGAAGTAAAAGCTTTGCAGAAGATGAAAGCCGGCAAGGTAGCGGGTTCGGATGGTATTGCAGTGGAATTTATTAAAAAAGGGGGTGACTGTATTGTTGAGTGGTTGGTAAGGTTACTTAATAAATATATGTCTCATGGTGAGGTGCCTGAGGATTGGCAGAATGCTTGCATAGTGCCATTGTACAAAGGCAAAGGGGATAAAGGTGAGTGCTCGAATTACAGAGGTATAAGTTTGTTGAGTATTCCTGGGAAATTATATGGAAGGGTATTGACTGAGAGGGTAAAGGCATGTACAGAGCATCAGATTGGGGAAGAGCAGTGTGGCTTCAGAAGTGGTGGAGGATGTGTGGATCAGGGGTCTGCTTTGAAGAATGTATGTGAGAAATACTTAGAAAAGCAAATGGATTTGTATGTAGCATTTATGGATCTGGAGGGGCATATGACAGAGTTGATAGAGATGCTCTGTGGAAGGTATTAAGAATATATGGTGTGGGAGGCAAGTTGTTAGAAGCAGTGAAAAGTTTTTATTGAGGATGTAAGGCATGTGTATGTGTAGGAAGAGAGGAAAGTAATTGGTTCTCAGTGAATGTTGGTTTGCGACAGGGGTTCGTGATATCTCCATGGTTGTTTAATTTGTTTATGGGTGGGGTTGTTAGGGAGGTGAATGCAAGAGTTTTGGAGAGAGGGGCAAGTATGCAGTCTATTGTGGATGAGAGAGCTTGGGAAATGAGTCAGTTGTTGTTTGCTGATGATACAGCGCTAGAGGCTGATTCAGGGGAGAAACTGCAGAAGCTGGTGACTGAGTTTGGTACAGTGTGTGAAAGAAAAAAGCTGAGAGTAAATGTGAATAAGAGCAAGGTTATTAGGTACAGTAAGGTTGAGGGACAAGTCAATTGGGAGGTATGTTTGAGTGGAGAAAAACTGTAGGAAGTGAAGTGTTTTAGATATCTGGGGGTGGATTTGGCAGTGTATGAAACCATGGAAGCAGAAGTGAATCATAGGGTGGGGAAGGGGGCGAAAGTTCTGGGAGCATTGAAGAATGTGTGGAAGTCGAGAACATTATCTCGGAAAGCAAAAATGGGTATGTTTGAAGGAATAGTGGTTCCAACAATGATATACAGTTGTGAGACGTGGGCTATGGATAGAGTTGTGCACAGGAGGGTGGATGTGCTGGAAATGAGATGTTTGAGGACAATATGTGGTGTGAGGTGGTTTGATTGAGTAAGTAACGTAAGGGTAAGAGAGATGTGTGGTAATAAAAAGAGTGTGGTTGAGAGAGCAGAAGAGGGTGTTTTGAAATGGTTTGGTCACATGGAGAGAATGAGTGAGGAAAGATTGACCAAGAAGATATATGTGTCAGAGATGGAGGGAACGAGGAGAAGTGGGAGACCAAATTGGAGGTGGAAGGATGGAGTGAAAAAGATTTTGAGTGATCGGGGCCTAAACATGCAGGAGGGTGAAAGGCGTGCAAGGAATAGAGTGAATTGGAACGATGTGGTATACCGGGGTTGACGTGCTGTCAATGGATTGAACCAAGGCATGTGAAGCGTCTGGGGTAAACCATGGAAAGTTCTGTGGGGCCTGGATGTGGAAAGGGAGCTGTGGTTTCGGTGCATTATTACATGACAGCTAGAAACTGAGTGTGAACGAATGTGGCGTTTGTTGTCTTTTTCTAGCGCTACTTCGCACACATGTGGGGGGAAGGGGTTGTTATTTCATGTGTGGCGAGGTGGCGATGGGAATGAATAAAGGCAGACAGTATGAATTATGTACATGTGTATATATGTATATGTCTGTGTGCATATATATATATATGTATACGTTGAGATGTATAGGTATGTATATTTGCGTGTGTGGACGTGTATGTACATACATGTGTATGTGGGTGGGTTGGGCCATTCTTTCATCTGTTTCCTTGTGCTATCTCGCTAACACGGGAGACAGCGACAAAGCAAAGTGAATAAATAAATATCCAGGCCCCACAGAACTTTCCATGGTTTACCCCAGACGCTTCACATGCCCTGATTCAATCCGCTGACAGCAAGTCGACCCCGGTATACCACATCGATCCAATTCACTCTATTCCTTGCCTGCCTTTCACCCTCCAGCATGTTCAGGCCCAAATCACTCAAAATCTTTTTCACTCCATCTTTCCACCTCCAATTTGGTCTTCCCCTTCTCCTTGTTCCCTCCACCTCCGATACATATATCCTCTTGGTCAATCTTTTCTCACTCATTCTCTCCATGTGCCCAAACCATTTCAAAACACCCTCTTCTGCTCTCTCAACCACGCTCTTTTTATTTCCTCACACCTCTCTTACCCTTACATTACTTACTCGATCAAACCACCTCACACCACATATTGTCCTCAAACATCTCATTTCCAGCACATCCACCCTCCTGCGCACAACTCTATCCATAGCCCACGCCTCGCAACCATACAACATTGTTGGAACCACTATTCCTTCAAACATACCCATTTTTGCTTTCCGAGATAATGTTCTCGACTTCCACACATTCTTCAAGGCTCCCAGAATTTTCGCCCCCTCCCCCACCCTATGATCCACTTCCGCTTCCATGGTTCCATCCGCTGCCAGATCCACTCCCAGATATCTAAAACACTTTACTTCCTCCAGTTTTTCACCATTCAAACTTATCTCCCAATTGACTTGACCCTCAACCCTAATGTACCTAATAACCTTGCTCTTATTCACATTTACTCTTAACTTTCTTCTTTCACACACTGTACCAAACTCAGTCACCAGCCTCTGCAGTTTCTCACACGAATCAGCCACCAGCGCTGTATCATCAGCGAACAACAACTGACTCACTTCCCAAGCTCTCTCATCCACAACAGGCTGCATACTTGCCCCTCTTTCCAAAACTCTTGCATTCACCTCCCTAACAACCCCATCCATAAACAAATTAAACAACCATGGAGACATCATACACCCTTGCCGCAAACCTACATTCACTGAGAACCAATCACTTTCCTCTCTTCCTACACGTACACATGCCTTACATCCTCGATAAAAACTTTTCACTGCTTCTAACAACTTGCCTCCCACACCATATATTCTTAGTACCTTCCACAGAGCATCTCTATAAACTCTATCATATGCCTCCTCCAGATCCATAAATGCTACATACAAATCCATTTGCTTTTCTAAGTATTTCTCACATACATTCTTCAAAGCAAACACCTGATCCACATCCTGTACCACTTCTGAAACCATATATATATATATATATATGTAATGAAAAAAGAATTTCTGTTTTGCATACCTATAAATACATTTAGATTGTCTAGGTAAATCAACTGTATGTGCAAGCTACAAATGACAATAGTAATTAAAGAGAACTGACAAGAATATTTTGCTGCAGACATCACATTACTGATAACGAAAATATAGCAGATATGCTTACTACCTATCATGAAGCACAGGCATCATAAGAGACAGTTCTCAAGACACAACCACTCGCAGAATCAAAGGTCCCACTGAAATGACTCAGTCATTTTGTCCTAGTCTCCTGGACATAATCTCTAGAAACCAGCTGTTAGGACGCAAATTACTAGATACCTGCTCCAAGACCCTAGTTTTTCTTGTCAATTCAAAAGTAACTAGTGACAAGGCTCCAGTTTCTATAAACCACTTAACAGAACCCACTTTCCAGAATTCTTTTCCTTAGTATCTCATCATCAGGACTTAGTCACAATGACCCTATCACAAGCATTCAGTCACTGGGCTACATATCATAAATTTCTATGACTCAGCCACAATCACACAGTCACCAGGACATTCCTAAAGAATGTACCACTAAGAACTGGTCACTACAGTCTCTGGAGAGTGATATGGGCATGGTCATCTTACCTTCCAACCAGGGAAGGCCTCCCACATTGTCCCACAAGTTGAGGCCACTTCCACCACCAGTCTCTGGAGAAGACCCACTTTTGCTGTCCAAGCTCTCAATCAACTGAAATCCAGAAAGGAAGCACAGAGAGGCTGTTAGTTGATGATGATCTGTGTGTGTGTGTGTATATGTGTGTGTGTGTGTGTGTGTGTGTGTGTGTGTGTGTGTGTGTGTGTGTGTGTGTGTGTGTGTGTGTGTGTGTGTGTGTGTGTGTGTGTGCGTGTATTTGTATACTTATAAATCATAGCTCATTGCATACACATTCTTAGATGGGTTTTTCTTTCATGTAACAACAAAAAAGTGCTTATAATACTAGGTTATATCTACAGTGCATGTAAAGAAAACTGAGGATTAGATAAAGCAGATCTTCACTAAAAATGTATTCAAATATAAAGGATAAATGAAGAGTTTGTTCAGTATGATAATGATTTACAGAAACTTTCACTTAAACATTCTACTCCATGAGCAAACAAAGCAACACGAAACCTGCTATTTCAACACAAGAGTAATACATTTCATAGAAAGGAAAAAAATCTTATTCTTATACAAGTTCACACCTTCAAAAAAACACCCAACAAGAGAGGGCAGCTCCTCAGTAACCTAACCTCACACTCACCTCATCAATGATGATCCTACGGTCCTCATCAGAAAGACCTCCAGGAGGACCAGGGGGGCCTGGACTGCCCACCCCAGGGGAGCCACTCTCACCTTTGGGAGGAGGAGGAACCACTGTTTAGGTTATAGTTCCCCTCCACTGTCTTATATCTATGCCCTCTTAAGCTATAAACCAGTTAGGAGAAGAAAAAACTTAATAAGAGTGATTCAGCTTTTACTGTTTTGTAGGTTCTTGTAGGTTACTGCCTTAATCTAAAGAGAGAGAGAGAGAGAGAGAGAGAGAGAGAGAGAGAGAGAGAGAGAGAGAGAGAGAGAGAGAGAGAGAGAGAGAATATATATATATATGTATATATATATATATATATATATATATATATATATATATATATATATATATATATATATATATATATATATATATGATAAAGCACAAATAAGTTAAGAACACACACAAAAGGTTTTTTAAAAAAAGCTTTATTTCCTAACCTTTCTGTCCTGATGGACCAGGGGAGCCTTGTTCCCCATCAAACCCTGGGGGACCTGGTGCACCATTCATTCCTGGTATTCCTGGCTCCCCTTTTTGCCCATGCACCCCAGGTTCACCTGACAGCCCCTGTTGATAGAGATGCTGGCTGAAGTCATGTGTAGCCAAAACAGCAAGGGACTGTTGATTTCGATTCATAAGAGCATTAAAACAAGGGAATGATGGTTTGTAATACATCACATTAAAGTTAAGAATGACATTAATTCTTTAAATGCACCAATGTGCTTGGTTGTTATGGTCTTTCACTGATGTTCTGAAAACATATAAACCCTTAACCTGCTACAATAATCTACTAACAATTCAATCACTGTCTATCTATTCGTCTATCTCTCTATATCTCTGATGCCTGTTCCTACAGGAACTCTCATCAAGGGGTGGCCACGGCAAAAGTCTCCAATTATCCCTGCCTTACATGCCTCCCTCACATAAACCATTCCATGCATTCTTCCTCTGTTTCTCTCCCATCAGTATTCCTCCATCCTATTTGCCCATGTCACAGGTGGTTTTCCACTCACACAAACCCCTTTAATTGTACCATCATACACTCTCCTTGTAAAATCCTGGTCTTGCATTGTTTCCACATGCCCAAACCACCTCAAAGTATTATGTTTCACTCATTATACCACTCCACAATTCATTCCCTTTGCATACCTTGCCATACCACACCTCTCATTCACCCTTTCATTTCTTTCTTCATTCCATCTAGTTACACCACATGCTCTTATCAAATAGCTCATTTCCACAACCTGAATTCTTGAACTCCGTGCCTCATTCCATGTCCAAGTTTCAGCTGCATAAGTCAGGGTTGCGATGTGCTGGAAATGAGATGTTTGAGGACAATATGTGGTGTGAAGTGGTTTGATCGAGTAAGTAATGTAAGGGTAAGAGAGATGTGTGGTAATAAAAAGAGTGTGGTTGAGAGAGCAGAGGAGGGTGTTTTGAAATGGTTTGGTCACATGGAGAGAATGAGTAAGGAAATATCGACCAAGAGGATATATGTGTCAGAGGTGGAGGGAACGAGGAGAAGTGGGAGACCAAATTGGAGGTGGAAAGATGGAGTGAAAAAGATTTTGAGTGATCGGGGCCTGAACATGCAGGAGGGTGAAAGGCGTGCAAGGAATAGAGTGAATTGGAACGATGTGGTATACTGGGGTCGACGTGCTGTCATTGGATTGAACCAGGGCATGTGAAGCGTCTGGGGTAAACCATGGAAAGTTCTGTGGGGTCTGGATGTGGAAAGGGAGCTGTGGTTTCGGTGCATTATTACATGACAGCTAGAGACTGACTGTGAACGACAGTAGCCTTTGTTGTCTTTTCCTAGCACTACCTCGCGCACATTTGGGGGGAGGGGTGGTTATTTCATGTGTAGCAGGGTGGCGATGGGAATGAATAAAGGCAGACAGTATGAATTATGTGCATGTGTATATAAGCATATGTCTGTGTGTGTATATATAAGTTGAGATGTATAGGTATGTATATTTGCGTGTGTGGACGTGTATGTATATACATGTGTATGTGGGTGGGTTGGGCCATTCTTTCGTCTGTTTCCTTGGGCTACCTCGCTATATATGTATATATATATATATATATATATATATATATATATATATATATATATATATATATATATATATATATATATATATATATTTTCCAAAAGAAGGAACAGAGAACGAGGCCAGGTGAGGACATTCCCTCAGAGGCCCAGTCCTCTGTTCTTAACGCTACCTTGCTAACGCGGGAAATGGCGAATAGTATGAAAGAAAAAATATATATATATATATATATGTGTGTGTATATATATATATATATATATATATATATATATATATATATATATATATATATATATATATATATATATATATATATTTTTTTTTTTTTTCTTTTTCTTTCTTTCAAACTATTCGCCATTTCCCGCATTAGCAAGGTAGTATTAAGAACAGAGGACTGGGCCTCTGAGGGAATATCCTCACCTGGCCCCCTTCTCTGTTCCTTCTTTTGGAAAATTAAAAAAAAAACAAGAGGGGAGGATTTCCAGCCCCCCGCTCACTCCCCTTTTAGTCGCCTTCTACGACACGCAGGGAATACGTGGGAAGTATTCTTTCTCCCCTATCCCCAGGGAGAATATATACATATATTTCTTTCTTTTCTTTCAAAATATTTGCCATTTCCCATGTTAGCGAGGTAGCGTTAAGAACAGAGGACTGGGCCTTTGAGGGAATATCCTCACCTGGCCCCGTTCTCTGTTCCTTCTTTTGGAAAAAAAAAAGAAAAGGAAAGAGGGGCAAGTATGCAGTCTGTTGGGGATGAGAGAGCTTGGGAAGTGAGTCAGTTGTTGTTCGCTGATGATACAGCGCTGGTGGCTGGTTCATGTGAGAAACTGCAGAAGCTGGTGACTGAGTTTGGTAAAGTGTGTGAAAGAAGAAAGTTAAGAGTAAAAGTGAATAAGAGCAAGGTTATTAGGTACAGTAGGGTTGAGGGTCAAGTCAATTGGGAGGTAAGTTTGAGTGGAGAAAAACTGGAGGAAGTAAAGTGTTTTAGATATCTGGGAGTGGATCTGGCAGCGGATGGAACCATGGAAGCGGAAGTGAATCATAGGGTGGGGGAGGGGGTGAAAGTCCTCTGAGCCTTGAAGAATGTGTGGAAGTCGAGAACATTATCTTGGAAAGCAAAAAATGGGTTTGTTTGAAGGAATAGTGGTTCCAACAATGTTGTATGGTTGCGAGGCATGGGTTATGGATAGAGTTGTGCGCAGGAGGGTGGATGTGCTAGAAATGAGATGTTTGAGGACAATATGTGGTGTGAGGTGGTTTGATCAAGTAAGTAATGTAAGGGTAAGAGAGATATGTGGAAATAAGAAGAGCGTGGTTGAGAGAGCAGAAGAGGGTGTTTTGAAATGGTTTGGGCACATGGAGAGAATGAGTGAGGAAAGATTGACCAAGAGGATATATGTGTCGGAGGTGGAAGGAACGAGGAGAAGGGGGAGACCAAATTGGAGGTGGAAAGATTGAGTGAAAAAGATTTTGAGTGATCGGGGCCTGAACATGCAGGAGGGTGAAAGGTGGGCAAGGAATAGAGTGAATTGGATCGATGTGGTATACTGAGGTCGACGTGCTGTCAATAGATTGAATCAGGGCATGTGAAGCGTCTGGGGTAAACCATGGAAAGTTCTGTGGGGCCTGGATGTGGAAAGGAAGCTGTGGTTTCGGGCATTATTACATGACAGCTAGAGACTGAATGTGAATGAATGGGGCCTTTGTTGTCTTTTCCTAGCGCTACCTCGCACACATGAGGGGGGAGGGGGATGTTATTCCATGTATGGCGAGGTGGCGATGGGAATAAATAAAGGGCAGACAGTATGAATTATGTACATGTGCATATATGTATATGTCTGTGTGTGTATATATATGTGTACATTGAGATGTATAGGTATGTATATTTGCGTATGTGGACGTGTATGTATATACATGTGTATGGAAAGATAATTTGGTAAATGTCATATTTTGGTACAAACTGCAGTATGAGGGTTGTTAACATCAGTAAAGACAGACCATACAGACACAGGATATCACTTCGTTAAATCTGTAACATCTTGGTGTAAAATGAAGCCATTATAAGGAGATTACAGCATACTATAACTCTTGCCCATGAAAAAGAGCACAGGTGTGAGAGTGGATAGTTCTAGAAGCAAGAAGACCCAGATGACTAGAAGGCATCTCACCCGTTCTCCTTTTTCTCCCTTCTTGCCACTGTTTCCTCTCTCTCCTTTGGCTCCAGGATAGCCACGTGTACCACGGGGTCCTGTTACACCCTGTTCTCCTTTGTCCCCTGGGGTCCCTGGTGTGCCAGGTCTTGCTGGGGCCACAGCTAAACCACCATCAACCTGAGGACATACAATAATTTAAAAGTATAATTCACAACTTTTCATGCAAAGATGATTTCCTTCAGGGAAGTTAGGAGGTATGAAAAGTACTGCTATGGTCCTGAAGTCATGCTAGTGCAACACTAGAAAAAATCCTTACATTCATGTAATATGGTACCTGAGATACTCAAGCCAAAACTGAACACATTTTAGGAATTTGAATGAAAGAAATATGATAATAATTCACAAGTAGAATTTATACACAATTTGTGGCAATACAATTCCAAACCTTCCAGTGGAATGACAGAAAAATGGTCATGATTCTGAAATAATTGTACACACAGTATCACATATGCATGTAATGAAAACACTGCCTTCATAACGCCAACAGTTATGATATAGCTCATGACTAGGTGTAGACAGAAGCAAACAAGAACTGTGAAGATAGGAAAGTGTTGTTGGTGGTCTAGAGGTAGGATTTCAAAATTGGATAAGTATTCCTTGTAAAGATGGAGGTGATGAGAAATATGGAGAGGGGTAGACAAAGGTAGGCAAGATGAGGAACCTGAGATATGCTATAATCATGATAAGTGTTTGCTGATATAGCAGAGTTTGTCAGGTTTAGTTCAGCCAAACTTGGTGTCAGGAGGTTAAACCTTACTTACCAATAGCATGATTAAAAAATTGTACACATTGTGGAGATTAAAATTCTGAGGTGAAAAGTGGATATCCTGGGGTTAGAAGTGAATATTTAGGGACAGGAGTGGAAAATGACATTGGGATTGGATATCTGAAGTTAGAAGTCGGTGTCTTGGATTAAGAGTGGGTACTTGTGGTTTGGAGAGGGTATCTGGGATGAGGATCTGGTGTAAGATCATGTGTTATAGAAGAGCATGGTAGAATAAGATAAAGCACTGAAATGGATTGTTACTGAAACCTACGAATGGAGGAGTCCTTAGGTGGTGCAGACATATGGAGAGGACTGATGGTGTGAGATGACTATGACAGTCTGTCTGAGAAATGTGAAGGAAGACAAGAGAGACCAATAATATGACGGAGGAACTTAATTGTGGAGTACACTTTTGAGAGTAGTATAAGAATGAAAAAGTGTCATATATCATGCAAACTTAGTGGCTGTACTAGGGAGGTTTTGTAGCGCCATGGTGATTACTGATGGTGGTGCACTAAATACAGAGATGAAGTGATTAATCATCTACAGTATGGGTAAACCACAAAATATGTTACCTTGAACATAGTGCGGGGCTTCCACATAGGCTGCATGAATGATACAATAGGTTTGTTAATTCTTCCACTTCCAGTGAATCTCATCATTAAATTAAGAATATATGAGTTAATGTAAAGGGAATTCTTGTCTAGTGATCCATGAAATGTTGGAAATGAGATTTCTGATACTAACATGCAACTAAACTTATGAGCTTCAAAGGTTAATGAAACACTAATAAAATGTTGATGAAATCTGAGAAAGACTGGTAGCAAACATTTCTGTGACATAACTTGTGGTGCTGGGATCATCAATCTGCACTACTCTGGGAAAATAAAAACCCAAACAGCTGTATATATATATATATATATATATATATATATATATATATATATATATATATATATATATATATTTTTTTTTTTTTTTTTATACTTTGTCGCTGTCTCCCGCGTATTGCGAGGTAGCGCAAGGAAACAGACGAAAGAAATGGCCCAACCCCCCCCATACACATGTACATACACACGTCCACACACACAAATATACATACCTACACAGCTTTCCATGGTTCACCCCGGACGCTTCACATGCCTTGATTCAATCCACTGACAGCACGTCAACCCCTGTATACCACATCGCTCCAATTCACTCTATTCCTTGCCCTCCTTTCACTCTCCTGCATGTTCAGGCCCCGATCACACAAAATCTTTTTCACTCCATCTTTCCACCTCCAATTTGGTCTCCCTCTTCTCCTCGTTCCCTCCACCTCCGACACATATATCCTCTTGGTCAATCTTTCCTCACTCATTCTCTCCATGTGACCAAACCATTTCAAAACACCCTCTTCTGCTCTCTCACCCACGCTCTTTTTATTTCCACACATCTCTCTTACCCTTACGTTACTTACTCGATCAAACCACCTCACACTACACATTGTCTTCAAACATCTCATTTCCAGCACATCCATCCTCCTGCGCACAACTCTATCCATAGCCCACGCCTCGCAACCATACAACATTGTTGGAACCACTATTCCTTCAAACATACCCATTTTTGCTTTCCGAGATAATGTTCTCGACTTCCACACATTCTTCAAGGCTCCCAGAATCTTCGCCCCCTCCCCCACCCTATGATCCACTTCCGCTTCCATGGTTCCATTTGCTGCCAGATCCACTCCCAGATATCTAAAACACTTCACTTCCTCCAGTTTTTCTCCATTCAAACTCACCTCCCAATTGACTTGACCCTCAACCCTACTGTACCTAATAACCTTGCTCTTATTCACATTTACTCTTAACTTTCTTCTTCACACACTTTACCAAACTCCGTCACCAGCTTCTGCAGTTTCTCACATGAATCCGCCACCAGCGCTGTATCATCAGCGAACAACAACTGACTCACTTCCCAAGCTCTCTCATCCCCAACATTTTTTTTTTTTTTTTTTTTTTTAATACTTTGTCGCTGTCTCCCGCGTTTGCGAGGTAGCGCAAGGAAACAGACGAAAGAAATGGCCCAACCCACCCCCATACACATGTATATACATACGTCCACACACGCAAATATACATACCTACACAGCTTTCCATGGTTTACCACAGACGCTTCACATGCCTTGATTCAATCCACTGACAGCACGTCAACCCCGGTATACCACTTCGCTCCAATTCACTCTATTCCTTGCCCTCCTTTCACCCTCCTGCATGTTCAGGCCCCGATCACACAAAATCCTTTTCACTCCATCTTTCCACCTCCAATTTGGTCTCCCTCTTCTCCTCGTTCCCTCCACCTCCGACACATATATCCTCTTGGTCAATCTTTCCTCACTCATTCTCTCCATGTGCCCAAACCATTTCAAAACACCCTCTTCTGCTCTCTCAACCACGCTCTTTTTATTTCCACACATCTCTCTTACCCTTATGTTACTTACTCGATCAAACCACCTCACACCACACATTGTCCTCAAACATCTCATTTCCAGCACATCCATCCTCCTGCGCACAACTCTATCCATAGCCCACGCCTCGCAACCATACAACATTGTTGGAACCACTATTCCTTCAAACATACCCATTTTTGCTTTCCGGGATAATGTTCTCGACTTCCACACATTTTTCAAGGCTCCCAAAATTTTCGCCCCCTCCCCCACCCTATGATCCACTTCCGCTTCCATGGTTCCATCCGCTGACAGATCCACTCCCAGATATCTAAAACACTTCACTTCCTCCAGCCTCTCACCATTCAAACTCACCTCCCAATTGACTTGACCCTCAACCCTACTGTACCTAATAACCTTGCTCTTATTCACATTTACTCTTAACTTTCTTCTTTCACACACTTTACCAAACTCAGTCACCAGTTTCTGCAGTTTCTCACATGAATCAGCCACCAGCGCTGTATCATCAGCGAACAACAACTGACTCACTTCCCAAGCTCTCTCATCCCCAACAGACTTCATACTTGCCCCTCTTTCCAAAACTCTTGCATTCACCTCCCTAACAACCCCATCCATAAACAAATTAAACAACCATGGAGACATTACACACCCCTGCCGCAAACCTACATTCACTGAGAACCAATCACTTTCCTCTCTTCCTACACGTACACATGCCTTACATCCAGTGAAAAGTTTTTATCGAGGATCTAAGGCATGTGTACGTGTAGGAAGAGAGGAAAGTGATTGGTTCTCAGTGAATGCAGGTTTGCGGCAGGGGTGTGTGATGTCTCCATGGTTGTTTAATTTGTTTATGGATGGGGTTGTTAGGAAGGTGAATGCAAGAGTTTTGGAAAGAGGGGCAAGTATGAAGTCTACTGTGGATGAGAGAGCTTGGGAAGTGAGTCAGTTGTTGTTCGCTGATGATACAGCGCTGGTGGCTGATTCATGTGAGAAACTGCAGAAGCTGGTGACTAAGTTTGGTAAAGTGTGTGAAAGAAGAAAGTTAAGAGTAAATGTGAATAAGAGCAAGGTTATTAGGTACAATAGGGTTGAGGGTCAAGTCAATTGGGAGGTTAGTTTGAATGGAGAAAAACTGGAGGAAGTAAAGTGTTTTAGTTATCTGGGAGCGGATCTGGCAGCGGATGGAACCATGGAAGCGGAAGTGAATCATAGGGTGGGGGAGGGGGCGAAAATCCTGGGAGCCTTGAAGAATGTGTGGAGGTCGAGAACATTATCTCGGAAAGCAAAAATGGGTATGTTTGAAGGAATAGTGGTTCCAACAATGTTGTATGGTTGTGAGGCGTGGGCTATGGATAGAGTTGTGCGCAGGAGGGTGCATGTGCTGGAAATGAGATGTTTGAGGACAATGTGTGGTGTGAGGTGGTTTGATCGGGTAAGTAGGGTAAGGGTAAGAGAGATGTGTGGAAATAAAAAGAGCGTGGTTGAGAGAGCAGAAGAGGGTGTTTTTGAAATGGTTTGGGCACATGGAGAGAATGAGTGAGGAAAGATTGACCAGATGATATATGTGTCGGAGGTGGAGGGAACAAGGAGAAGTGGGAGACCAAATTGGAGGTGGAAAGATGGAGTGAAAAAGATTTTGTGTGATCGGGGCCTGAACATTTAGGAGGGTGAAAGGAGGGCAAGGAATAGAGTGAATTGGATCGATGTGGTATACTGGGGTTGACATGCTGTCAGTGGATTGAATCAGGGCATGTAAAGCGTCTGGGGTAAACCATGGAAAGTTCTGTGGGGCCTGGATGTGGAAAGGAAGCTGTGGTTTCGGGCATTATTACATGACAGCTAGAGACTGAATGTGAATGAATGGGGCCTTTGTTGTCTTTTCCTAGCGCTACCTCGCACACATGAGGGGGGAGGGGGATGTTATTCCATGTATGGCGTAGGTGGCGATGGGAATAAATTAAAGGGCAGACAGTATGAATTATGTACATGTCATATATGTATATGTCTGTGTGTGTATATATATGTGTACATTGAGATGTATGGGTATGTATATTTGCGTATGTGGACGTGTATGTATATACATGTGTATGGAAAGATAATTTGGTAATGTCATATTTTGGTTTACAAACTGCAGTATGAGGGTTGTTAACATCAGTAAAGACAGACCATACAGACACAGGATATCACTTCGTTAAATCTGTAACATCTTGGTGAAAAAATGAAGCCATTATAAGGAGATTACAGCATACTATAACTCTTGCCCATGAAAAAGAGCACAGGTGTGAGAGTGGATAGTTCTAGAAGCAAGAAGACCCAGATGACTAGAAGGCATCTCACCCGTTCTCCTTTTTCTCCCTTCTTGCCACTGTTTCCTCTCTCTCCTTTGGCTCCAGGATAGCCACGTGTACCACGGGGTCCTGTTACACCCTGTTCTCCTTTGTCCCCTGGGGTTCCTGGTGTGCCAGGTCTTGCTGGGGCCACAGCTAAACCACCATCAACCTGAGGACATACAATAATTTAAAAGTATAATTCACAACTTTTCATGCAAAGATGATTTCCTTCAGGGAAGTTAGGAGGTATGAAAAGTACTGCTATGGTCCTGAAGTCATGCTAGTGCAACGCTAGAAAAAATCCTTACATTCATGTAATATGGTACCTGAGATACTCAAGCCAAAACTGAACACATTTTAGGAATTTGAATGAAAGAAATATGATAATAATTCACAAGTAGAATTTATACACAATTTGTGGCAATACAATTCCAAACCTTCCAGTGGAATGACAGAAAAATGGTCATGATTCTGAAATAATTGTACACACAGTATCACATATGCATGTAATGAAAACACTGCCTTCATAACGCCAACAGTTATGATATAGCTCATGACTAGGTGTAGACAGAAGCAAACAAGAACTGTGAAGATAGGAAAGTGTTGTTGGTGGTCTAGAGGTAGGATTTCAAATGTGAAATTGGATAAGTATTCCTTGTAAAGATGGAGGTGATGAGAAATATGGAGAGGGGTAGACAAAGGTAGGCAAGATGAGGAACCTGAGATATGCTATAATCATGATAAGTGTTTGCTGATATAGCAGAGTTTGTCAGGTTTAGTTCAGCCAAACTTGGTGTCAGGAGGTTAAACCTTACTTACCAATAGCATGATTAAAAAATTGTACACATTGTGGAGATTAAAATTCTGAGGTGAAAAGTGGATATCCTGGGGTTAGAAGTGAATATTTAGGGACAGGAGTGGAAAATGACATTGGGATTGGATATCTGAAGTTAGAAGTCGGTGTCTTGGATTAAGAGTGGGTACTTGTGGTTTGGAGAGGGTATCTGGGATGAGGATCTGGTGTAAGATCATGTGTTATAGAAGAGCATGGTAGAATAAGATAAAGCACTGAAATGGATTGTTACTGAAAGCTACGAATGGAGGAGTCCTTAGGTGGTGCAGACATATGGAGAGGACTGATGGTGTGAGATGACTATGACAGTGTGTCTGAGAAATGTGAAGGAAGACAAGAGAGACCAATAATATGACGGAGGAACTTAATTGTGGAGTACACTTTTGAGAGTAGTATAAGCATGAAAAAGTGTCATATATCATGCAAACTTAGTGGCTGTACTAGGGAGGTTTTGTAGCGCCATGGTGATTACTGATGGTGGTGCACTAAATACAGAGATGAAGTGATTAATCATCTACAGTATGGGTAAACCACAAAATATGTTACCTTGAACATAGTGCGGGGCTTCCACATAGGCTGCATGAATGATACAATAGGTTTGTTAATTCTTCCACTTCCAGTGAATCTCATCATTAAATTAAGAATATATGAGTTAATGTAAAGGGAATTCTTGTCTAGTGATCCATGAAATGTTGAATGAGATTTCTGATACTAACATGCAACTAAACTTATGAGCTTCAAAGGTTAATGAAACACTAATAAAATGTTGATGAAATCTGAGAAAGACTGGTAGCAAACATTTCTGTGACATAACTTGTGGTGCTGGGATCATCAATCTGCACTACTCTGGGAAAATAAAAACCCAAACAGCTGTTTTTTTTTTTTTTTTTTTTTTTTTATACTTTGTCGCTGTCTCCCGCGTATTGCGAGGTAGCGCAAGGAAACAGACGAAAGAAATGGCCCAACCCCCCCCATACACATGTACATACACACGTCCACACACACAAATATACATACCTACACAGCTTTCCATGGTTCACCCCGGACGCTTCACATGCCTTGATTCAATCCACTGACAGCACGTCAACCCCTGTATACCACATCGCTCCAATTCACTCTATTCCTTGCCCTCCTTTCACTCTCCTGCATGTTCAGGCCCCGATCACACAAAATCTTTTTCACTCCATCTTTCCACCTCCAATTTGGTCTCCCTCTTCTCCTCGTTCCCTCCACCTCCGACACATATATCCTCTTGGTCAATCTTTCCTCACTCATTCTCTCCATGTGCCCAAACCATTTTAAAACACTCTCTTCTGCTCTCTCAACCACGCTCTTTTTATTTCCGCACATCTCTCTTACCCTTACGTTACTTACTCGATCAAACCACCTCACACCACACATTGTCCTCAAACATCTCATTTCCAGCACATCCATCCTCCTGCGCACAACTCTATCCATAGCCCACGCCTCGCAACCATACAACATTGTTGGAACTACTATTCCTTCAAACATACCCATTTTTGCTTTCCGGGATAATGTTCTCGACTTCCACACATTTTTCAAGGCTCCCAAAATTTTCGCCCCCTCCCCCACCCTATGATCCACTTCCGCTTCCATGGTTCCATCCGCTGACAGATCCACTCCCAGATATCTAAAACACTTCACTTCCTCCAGTTTTTCACCATTCAAACTCACCTCCCAATTGACTTGACCCTCAGCCCTACTGTACCTAATAACCTTGCTCTTATTCACATTTACTCTTAACTTTCTTCTTCCACACACTTTACCAAACTCCGTCACCAGCTTCTGCAGTTTCTCACATGAATCCGCCACCAGCGCTGTATCATCAGCGAACAACAACTGACTCACTTCCCAAGCTCTCTCATCCCCAACATTTTTTTTTTTTTTTTTTTTTTAATACTTTGTCGCTGTCTCCCGCGTTTGCGAGGTAGCGCAAGGAAACAGATGAAAGAAATGGCCCAACCCACCCCCATACACATGTATATACATACGTCCACACACGCAAATATACATACCTACACAGCTTTCCATGGTTTACCACAGACGCTTCACATGCCTTGATTCAATCCACTGACAGCACGTCAACCCCGGTATACCACTTCGCTCCAATTCACTCTATTCCTTGCCCTCCTTTCACCCTCCTGCATGTTCAGGCCCCGATCACACAAAATCCTTTTCACTCCATCTTTCCACCTCCAATTTGGTCTCCCTCTTCTCCTCGTTCCCTCCACCTCCGACACATATATCCTCTTGGTCAATCTTTCCTCACTCATTCTCTCCATGTGCCCAAACCATTTCAAAACACCCTCTTCTGCTCTCTCAACCACGCTCTTTTTATTTCCACACATCTCTCTTACCCTTATGTTACTTACTCGATCAAACCACCTCACACCACACATTGTCCTCAAACATCTCATTTCCAGCACATCCATCCTCCTGCGCACAACTCTATCCATAGCCCACGCCTCGCAACCATACAACATTGTTGGAACCACTATTCCTTCAAACATACCCATTTTTGCTTTCCGGGATAATGTTCTCGACTTCCACACATTTTTCAAGGCTCCCAAAATTTTCGCCCCCTCCCCCACCCTATGATCCACTTCCGCTTCCATGGTTCCATCCGCTGACAGATCCACTCCCAGATATCTAAAACACTTCACTTCCTCCAGCCTCTCACCATTCAAACTCACCTCCCAATTGACTTGACCCTCAACCCTACTGTACCTAATAACCTTGCTCTTATTCACATTTACTCTTAACTTTCTTCTTTCACACACTTTACCAAACTCAGTCACCAGTTTCTGCAGTTTCTCACATGAATCAGCCACCAGCGCTGTATCATCAGCGAACAACAACTGACTCACTTCCCAAGCTCTCTCATCCCCAACAGACTTCATACTTGCCCCTCTTTCCAAAACTCTTGCATTCACCTCCCTAACAACCCCATCCATAAACAAATTAAACAACCATGGAGACATTACACACCCCTGCCGCAAACCTACATTCACTGAGAACCAATCACTTTCCTCTCTTCCTACACGTACACATGCTTACATCCAGTGAAAAGTTTTTATCGAGGATCTAAGGCATGTGTACGTGTAGGAAGAGAGGAAAGTGATTGGTTCTCAGTGAATGCAGGTTTGCGGCAGGGGTGTGTGATGTCTCCATGGTTGTTTAATTTGTTTATGGATGGGGTTGTTAGGAAGGTGAATGCAAGAGTTTTGGAAAGAGGGGCAAGTATGAAGTCTACTGTGGATGAGAGAGCTTGGGAAGTGAGTCAGTTGTTGTTCGCTGATGATACAGCGCTGGTGGCTGATTCATGTGAGAAACTGCAGAAGCTGGTGACTAAGTTTGGTAAAGTGTGTGAAAGAAGAAAGTTAAGAGTAAATGTGAATAAGAGCAAGGTTATTAGGTACAATAGGGTTGAGGGTCAAGTCAATTGGGAGGTTAGTTTGAATGGAGAAAAACTGGAGGAAGTAAAGTGTTTTAGTTATCTGGGAGTGGATCTGGCAGCGGATGGAACCATGGAAGCGGAAGTGAATCATAGGGTGGGGGAGGGGGCGAAAATCCTGGGAGCCTTGAAGAATGTGTGGAAGTCGAGAACATTATCTCGGAAAGCAAAAATGGGTATGTTTGAAGGAATAGTGGTTCCAACAATGTTGTATGGTTGTGAGGCGTGGGCTATGGATAGAGTTGTGCGCAGGAAGGCGGATGTGCTGGAAATGAGATGTTTGAGGACAATGTGTGGTGTGAGGTGGTTTGATCGAGTAAGTAGGGTAAGGGTAAGAGAGATGTGTGGAAATAAAAAGAGCGTGGTTGAGAGAGCAGAAGAGGGTGTTTTTGAAATGGTTTGGGCACATGGAGAGAATGAGTGAGGAAAGATTGACCAAGATGATATATGTGTCGGAGGTGGAGGGAACGAGGAGAAGTGGGAGACCAAATTGGAGGTGGAAAGATGGAGTGAAAAAGATTTTGTGTGATCGGGGCCTGAACATTTAGGAGGGTGAAAGGAGGGCAAGGAATAGAGTGAATTGGATCGATGTGGTATACTGGGGTTGACATGCTGTCAGTGGATTGAATCAGGGCATGTGAAGCGTCTGGGGTAAACCATGGAAAGTTGTGTGGGGCCTGGATGTGGAAAGGGAGCTGTGGTTTCGGGCATTATTGCGTGGCAGCTAGAGACTGAGTGTGAACGAATGGGGCCTTTGTTGTCTTTTCCTAGTGCTACCTCGCACACATGAGGGGGGAGGGGGATGGTATTCCATGTGTGGCGAGGGGGCGATGGGAGTGATTGGGGCAGACAGTGTGAATTGTGTGCATGGGTATATATGTATGTGTCTGTGTATGTACATATATGTGTACATTGAGATGTATAGGTATGTATATTTGCGTGTGTGGACATGTGTGTGTGTGTATACATTGTGTATGGGGGTGGGTTGGGCCATTTCTTTCGTCTGTTTCCTTGCGCTACCTCGCAAACGCGGGAGACAGCGACAAAGCAAAAAAAATAAAATAAATAAAATAATGTATATCTATTTATTCATTTATTTTGCTTTGTCGCTGTCTCCCGCATTAGCGAGGTAGCGCAAAGAAACAGATGAAAGAATGGCCCAACCCACCCACATACACATGTACATACATACACGTCCACACACAGCACATATACATACCTATACATCTCAATGTATACATATATATACACATAAACATATACATATATACCCATGTACATAATTCATACTGTCTGCCTTTATTCATTCCCATCGCCACCCTGCCACACATGGAATAACAACACCCTCCCCCCTCATGTGTGCGAGGTAGTGCTAGGAAAAGACAACAAAGGCCCCATTCGTTCACACTCAGTCTCTAGCTGTCATGCAATAATGCACCGAAACCACAGCTCCCTTTCCACATCCAGGCCCCACAGAACTTTCCATGGTTTACGCCAGAGATAGACCATATCGTTCCAATTCACTCTATTCCTCGTACGCCTTTGACCCTCCTGCATGTTCAGGCCCCGATCACTCAAAATCTTTTTCACTCCATCTTTCCACCATCAATTCGGTCTCCCACTTCTCTTCTTTCCCTCCACCTCTGACACATATATATCTTCTTGGTCAATCTTTCCTCACTCATTCTCTCCATGTGACCAAACCATTTCAAAACACCCTCTTCTGCTCTCTCAACCACACTCTATTCATTACCACACATCTCTCTTACCCTATTATTACTTACTCGATCAAACCACCTTACACCACATATTGTCCTCAAACATCTCATTTCCAGCACATCCACCCTCCTGCGCACAACTCTATCCATAGCCCACACCTCGCAACCATACAACACTGTTGGAACCACTATTCCTTCAAACATAGCCATTTTTGCTTTCTGAGATAATGTTCACGACTTCCAAACATTCTTCAAGGCTCCCAGAATTTTCGACCCCTCCCCCACCCTATGATTCACTTCTGCTTTCATGGTTCCATCCACTGCCAAATCCACTCCCAGATATCTAAAACACTTCACTTCCTCCAGTTTTTCTCCATTCAAACTTACCTCCCAATTGACTTGACCCTCAACCCTACTGTACCTAATAACCTTGCTCTTATTCACATTTACTCTCAGCTTTCTTCTTTCACCCACTTTACCAAACGTATATGTACATATATATATATATATATATATATATATATATTCCACTCCCAGATATCTAAAACACTGCACTTCCTCCAGTTTTTCTCCATTCAAACGTACCTCCCAAATGACTTGTTCCTCAACCCTACTGTACCTAATAATCTTGCTCTTATTCACATTTACTCTCAACTTTCTTCTTTCACCCACTTTACCAAACTTAGTCACCAGCTTCTGCAGTTTCTCACCCGAATCAGCCACCAGCGCTGTATCACCAGGGAAAAACAACTGACTCACTTCCCAAGCTCTCTCATCCACAACAGACTGCATACTTAACCCTCTCTCCAGAACTCTTGCATTCACCTCCCTAACAACCCCATCCATAAACAAATTAAATAGCCATATATATATATATATATATATATATATATATATATATATATATATATATATATATATAGAGAGAGAGAGAGAGAGAGAGAGAGAGAGAGAGAGAGAGAGAGAGAGTTTTTATTAGTGCCTTACATCAATGCCAGCATTGCCCCAGCCAGGAGGCCCCTGTGGTCCCTGGGGACCCCGCTCGCCAGGAAGTCCTGGAGCTCCATCCACACCTGACTCACCCTTGGGGCCCTGCAGTCCTTCTGGCCCTGGGCATGGGGATACAAAAAGTGTCATAATTCACCTACGCTCATTTTATTTATTGTGTTTTATTCATTGTGTTATGAAATGCTTTTCTAGGTCCTAAGACATAAGATGATACAAAGTTATTATGGGTCTCAAGAAGTAATGTAATATATAGTTATTAAAGATAAAAAACAGTTTTGTGTCAAGGAGATACATGTGATAACATACAACAATAAAATACAAAACTAGAGTCTTTGGTTAATCCTTTACTTTTCCTTGAGTATAAACATGAATACATGATGACTATGATGCTACATTTAATTCACAATGGAACTATGTGTACTGAGAATTCAACACTGTGCTGCAGATTGAACCCAAGTTCATAGTATACAAAAACTGCATTCTGGACCAAGTAGCAATCATACACCAACAAGAGGACACAAGGGCTAAGTAAGAGCCACTCACCTGGAGTGCCAGGATCTCCTCTGTCTCCCTTCATGCCTGGAGGTCCTGGAGGTCCTCGTTCCCCTGGGGGCCCAGGCCGCCCTGGGGTTCCTGGGGTACCCGACACCCCATCTCGTCCTGGAGGGCCCTCAGGGCCTGGCATGCCCTTGGGTAGGCGGGCCAATACTGTGGCCACCAAAGTGCTCACATTGCATGAACACTCACCCTTGGGGCCAGGAGGTCCTCGCTGACCAATTCCAAACTCCACTGGCTGCGAGACAGAAAATATATCTATATACAAATAAAAAAAATCCCAACTTTGTTTATTGGTTAGATGCAACAAAATATAGTACAAAGAAGGTTATGATGAGATGAATCTAGACAGTGGGTAGTACAATATCTAAATAGGAAGGTTTATCCCTCAACACTTCTCCAACACAAAGTAACAGCTATCACTTACAATGAGGTCCTCGCCGTCACCTGAACCAAAATCAGGCATATCTAAGCTGAGGCCTGACCCTGGGGGTCCTGGAGGGCCTGGGGGACCAGGCGGCCCTGCTACTGACTCTCCTGGAGGACCCTGCATAAACAAATAAAGCACAGATAATATCATATAAAAAATCTTTTGAATAAGTAGGCTCTCTTTTTAAGTTTTTTCATTATCAAGAACAGACAACTTACAATGCAGTTTGAAACATTCTTCTTTCCTAAGATGAAGTTTGAAGTATTCTTCTTTTCTATGATGACCGGAATCCTAAGCTACTGAACCAAACATCCAAAACAATAAATCCACAGATCTCTACAAATGATATGTATCAAACTCATTATGAAAGCTGAGGTACCAGCATTGCTTTGTCACCATTTGTATACTAACCCACATTCTGTGACCACCTTTACACCTACCTCTAGTCTGTGACCACTATCATACCAATCACACTCTATGACCACTATTACGCTGATGCATCCTGCAATCAAATTCATGTATCCCATTTACCATTCACAGATATTCTTCCTTACTGTAAAATCAGTGGTGCACTTAAGTCAATCTATGACCTCTAGTGTCTTTAGCATCCCTTACACCACCAAGGAGATAAGGGAGCACGTCCCTTCTCCCTTCCAACATTACCAACTCATCTTTATTGTTTGCATGTCTTTTTCTTTTCTTTTCTGTATTAGTTGAGACAGCACGGGCAAACAAATTCCCTAATCATTACTGCTCTCTCTCTCTCTCTCTCTCTCTCTCTCTCTCTCTCTCTCTCTCTATATATATATATATATATATATATATATATATATATATATATTATCTATTTATTTTTGCTTTGTCGCTGTCTCCCGCGCTTGCGAGGTAGCGCAAGGAAACAGACGAAAGAATGGCCCAACCCACCCACATACGCATGTACATACATACACGTCCACACACGCAAATATACATACCTATACATCTCAATGTATACATACATATACACACACAGACATATACATATATACACATGTACATAATTCATACTGTCTGCCTTTATTCATACCCATCGCCACCTCGCCACACATGGAATAACAACCCCCTCCCCCTTCATGTGTGCGAGGTAGCGCTAGGAAAAGACAACAAAGGCCCCATTCGTTCACACTCAGTCTCTAGCTGTCATGTAATAATGCACCGAAACCACAGCTCCCTTTCCACATCCAGGCCCCACAGAACTTTCCATGGTTTACCCCAGACGCTTCACATGCCCTGGTTCAATCCATTGACAGCACGTCGACCCCGGTATACCACATCGTTCCAATTCACTCTATTCCTTGCACGCCTTTCACCCTCCTGCATGTTCAGGCCCCGATCACTCAAAATCTTTTTCACTCCATCTTTCCACCTCCAATTTGGTCTCCCACTTCTCCTCGTTCCCTCCACCTCCAACACATATATCCTCTTGGTCAATCTTTCCTCACTCATTCTCTCCATGTGACCAGACCATTTAAAACACCCTCTTCTGCTCTCTCAACCACACTCTTTTTATTATCACACATCTCTCTTACCCTTTCATTACTTACTCGATCAAACCACCTCACACCACATATTGTCCTCAAACATCTCATTTCCAACACATCCACCCTCCGCACAATTCTATCTATAGCCCACGCCTCGCAACCATATAACATTGCTGGAACCACTATTCCTTCAAACATACCCATTTTTGCTTTCCAAGATAACGTTCTCACCTTCCACACATTTTTCATCGCTCCCAGAGCTTTCGCCCCCTCCCCCACCCTGTGACTCACTTCCGCTTCCATGGTTCCATCCGCTGCCAAATCCACCCCCAGATATCTAAAACACTTCACTTCCCCTAGTTCTTCTCCATTCAGACTAACCTCCCATTTGACTTGTCCCTCAACCCTACTGTACCTAATAACCTTGCTCTTATTCACATCTACTCTCAGCTTTCTTCTTTCACACACTTTACCAAACTCAGTCACCAGCTTCTGCAGTTTCTCACCCGAATCAGCCACTAGCGCTGTATCATCAGCGAACAACAACTGACTCACTTCCGAAACTCTCATCCACAACAGACTGCATACTTGCCCCTCTCTCCAAAACTCTTGCATCCACTTCCCTAACAACCCCATCTATAAACAAATTAAACAACCATGGAGACATCACGCACCCCTGCCGCAAACCGACATTCAATGAGAACCAATCACTTTCCTCTCTTCCTACTTGTACACATGCCTTACATCCTCGATAAAAACTTTTCACTGCTTCCATCAACTTGCCTCCCACATCATATATTTTTAATACCTTCCACAGAGCATCTCTATCAACTCTATCATATGCCTTTTCCAGATCCATAAATGTTATATACAAATTCATTTGCTTTTCTAAGTATTTCTCACATACATTCTCCAAAGCAGACACCCGATCCACACATCCTCTACCACATCTGATGCTCTGTACATGCTTTCTCCCTCTCAATCAATACTCAACAAACTTATACCTCTGTAATTTGAGCACTCACCTTTATCCCCTTTACCTTTGTATAAAGGCACTATGCATGCATTCTGCCAAACCTTCGGCACCTCACCATGAGTCATACATACATCAAATATCCTTACCAACCAGCCAACAACACAGTCACCCCCATTTTTTTAATAAATTCCACTGCAATACCATCCAAACCCGCTGCCTTGCCGGCTTTCATCTTCCGCAAAGCTTTTACTACCTCTTCTCTGTTTACCAAATCATTCTCCCTAACCCTCTCACCTCGCACAGCACCTTGACCAGAACACCCTATATCTGCCACTCTGTCATCAAACACATTCAACAAACCTTCAAAATACTCACTCCATCTCCTTCTCACATCACCACTAACTGTTATCACCTCCCCATTAGCCCCCCTTCACTGATGTTCCCATTTGTTCCCTTGTCTTACGCACTTTATTTACCTCCTTCCAAAACATCTTTTTACTCTCCCTAAAATTTAATGATACTCTCTCACCCCAACTCTCATTTGCCCTCTTTTTCACCTCTTGCATCTTTCTGTTGACCTCCTGCCTCTTTCTTTTATACATCTCCCAGTCATTTGCACTATTTCCCTGCAAAAATCGTCCAAATGCCTCTTTCTTCTTCTTTTTTACTAATAATCTTACTCCTTCATCCCAACACTCCCTACCCTTTCTAATCTGCCCACCTCCCACGATTCTCATGCCACAAGTATCTTTTGCGCAAGCCATCACCTCTTCCCTAAATACATCCCATTCCTCCCCCACTCCCCTTATTTCCTTTGCTCTTACCTTTTTCCATTCTGCACTCAGTCTCTCCTGGTACTTCCTCACACAAGTCTCCTTCCCAAGCTCACTTACTCTCACCACTCTCTTCACTCCAACATTCTCTCTTCTTTTCTGAAAACCTCTACAAATTCAACTTCGCCTCCACAAGATAATGATCAAACATCCCTCCAGTTGCACCCCTCAGCACTTTAACATCCAAAAGTCTCTCTTTCGCGCGCCTATCAATTAACACGTAATCGAATAACGCTCTCTGACCATCTCTCCTACTTACATGCGTATACTTATGTATGTCTCTCCTTTTAAACCAGGTATTTCCAATCACCAGTCCTTTTTCAGCACATAAATCTACAAGCTCTTCACCATTTCCATTTACAACACGGAACACTCAATGTACACCAATTATTCCTTTAACTGCCTTGTTACTTACCTTTGCATTCAAATCACCCATCACTATAACCCGTTCTCGTGCATCAAAACTACTAACACACTCACTCAGTTGCTCCCAAAACACTTGCTTTCATGATCTTTCTTCTCATGCCCAGGTGCATATGCACCAATAATCACCCATCTCTCTCCATACACTCTCAGTTTTACCATATCAATCTAGAGTTTACTTTCTTACACTCTACCAAATAATCCCACTACACCTATTTCAGGAGTAGTGCTACTCCTTCCCTCGCTCTTGTCCTCTCACCAACCCCTGACTTTACTCCTAAAACATTCCCAAACCATTCGTCCCCTTTACCTTTGAGCTTCGTTTCACTTAGAGCCAAAACATCTAGGTTCCTTTCCTCAAACATACTACCTATCTCTTCTTTTTTCTCATCTTGGTTACATCCAAACACATTTAGACTCCCCAATCTGAGCCTTCGAGAAGGATGAGCACTCCCCGCGAGACTCCTTTTTCTGTTTCCCCTTTTAGAAAGTTAAGATGCAAGGAGAGGAGGGTTTCTGATCCCCCCCGCTCCCGTCCCCTTTAGTCGCCTTCTACGACACGTGAGGAATGCGTCGGAAGTATACTTTCTCCCCTATCCCCAGGGATATATATATATATATATATATATATATATATATATATATATATATATATATCCTAGAATAATCTAGTTTTCCATTTTTATGACCAGGCCCTAGGGGAGGATAAACAGCTGGGTTAACAGCAGACTGGCTGCTTTCACCAGGATTTGAACCTATGCAGACTTGACCCTTGGTGACCCCTGAATATGTCACAGTCAGAAACACTAATGTCTATATATCTATCTTATCCTACGATTGAACCTATTAGTTCTTGCTTATCATGCAATGTCACCCATTACATCTCCCACTTTTCCTGTACAACCATACACCTATAAGCCATCACTCCCAGCCCATCTCTTAGCTACAGCCCATTGTTTCCAATCTGTCCTGCCTCTGCATTCTTTCTACATTGTGATGTAGAGGCCATGATCATGAGGGCAGGACGGCTCTAATCCGTCAGTCTTGATGTCAGGATAGTCTCAAAACTATTAGAGGGAAGCCAGGATGGTCTCTTATCCATGACCTGGAGGTCAGGATGGTCTCTACATCGTGATCTGGTGAACAAAGTTAACTCCAGACCATGATCAAACAGACCAAAGCTAGAACCTGATTTTGACATACTTGCTCTCTATTAGTTCTTGTGAATCCTGTGGGAAAGGATACTCACCTTGGGCCCCGCCTCTCCCTTCTCTCCTTTGGGGCCCTGTATGGGATAGCCTGTGAAAGAAACAGAATGTCAAAAAATATAACGGCAACAAATGAAGCCTTGATATTATTCCATTTTTACACTCTTTGATCAAACCTATTAGAAATATGTTGTATTTGACTTTATAAGCTCAGGATATAAGTAAATAGTCTGGGACTCGTATGGTGATATGTGACTGTTTATGCATCATGTGGTACTGTGATCTACTGGGCATAATCTAAGAAAGATAAATTCATCAGTATAAAAGAAATGAAGTTAATGAAGACGTGATATATATACGTATATATATTTTCTTTTTCTTTTAAACTATCCGCCATTTCCCGCATTAGCGAGGTAGCGTTAAGAACAGAGGACTGGGCCTTTGTGGAATATCCTCACCTGGCCCCCCTCTGTTCCTTCTTTTGGAAAATTAAAAAAAAAGAAAAAATATGTATATATATATATATATATATATATATATATATATATATATATATATATATATATATATATATATATATACATATTAATTGAGAGAGTGAAGGCTTGTACAGAGCATCAGATTAGGGAAGAGCAGTGTGGTGTCAGAAGTGGTAAAGGATATATGGATCACGTGTTTGCTCTGAAGAATGTGTGAGAAATACCTAGAAAAACAGATGGATTTGTCTGTAGCATTTATGGATCTGGAGATGGCATGCAATGGGGTCGATAAAAATGCTTCGTAGAAGGTCTTAAGAGTATATGGTGTGGGAGGTACATTGCTAGAAGCAGTGAAAAGTTTTAACCAAGGATGTAAGGCATGTGTACGAGTAGGAAGAGAGGAGAGTGATTGGTTCCCAGTGAATGTCAATCTGTGGCAGGGGTGTATGATGTCCCCATCGTTGTTTGATTTGTTTATGGATGGGGTGGTTAGGGAGGTAAATGAAAGAGTAAGCTGGGGATGAGAGGGAATAGGAAGTGAGTCATTTGGTGTTTGCTGATGATATAGCTCTAGTGGCTGATTCAGGTGAGAAATTGCGGAAGTTGGTGACTGAGTTTGGGGAGAAAGGTGAGAGTAAATGTGAATAAGAGCAAGGATATTAGGTTCGGTAGGGTTGAAGGACAGGTTAACTGGGATGTGAGTTTGAATGGAGAAAAATTGAAGGAAGAAGTGTCTTAGATATCTTGGAGTAGACTCAGCAGCAGATGGAACCATGAAAGTGGAAGCGAGTCATAGGGTGGGGGAGGGGGAGAAGATTCCAGGAGCAATGAAGAATGCGTGGAAGGAGAGAACGTTATCTCGGAGAGCAAAAATGGGTATGTTTGAAGGAATAGTAGTTTCAACAATGTTATATGGCAACGAGGCATGGGAAAATAGGGTTGTACGGAAGAAGGTGGATGTGTTGGAAATGAAATGTTTGAGGACAATATGTAGTGTGAGGTGGTTTGATCGAGTAAGTAATGAAAGGGTGAGAGAGATGTGTGGAAATAAAAAGAGTGTGGTTGAGATAGCAGAAGCGGGTGTGTTGAAATGGTTTGGACATATTGAGAGAATGAGTAAAGAAATATTGACAAAGAAGATATATGTGTCAGAGGTGGAGGTAACAAGGAGAAGTGGGAGACCAAATTGGGGGTGGAAGAATGGAGTAAAAAAGATTTTGAGCGATTGGGACGTGAACATGCAGAAGGGTGAAAGGCGTGCAAAGAATAGAATGAATGGGAACGATGTGGTATACCAGGGTTGACATGCTGTCAGTGGATTGAACCAGGGCATGTGAAGCGTCTGGGGTAAACCATGGAAAGTTTTGTGAGGCCTAGATTTGGAAAGGGAGCTGTAGTTTCGGTGCATTACACATGACAGCTAGAGAGTGAGTGTGAACGAATGTGGCCTTTGCTGTCTTTTCCTTGCGCTACTTCGCGCGCGTGCGGGGAGGGGGGATGCTATTTCATGTGTGGCGGGGTGGCGACAAGAATGGATGAGGACAGTAAGTACGCACATGTACATGTGTATATATGCATATGTCTGTGTATGTATATGTATGTATACGTTGAAATGTATAGGTATGTATATGTGCGTATGTGGGCGTGTATGTATATACATGTGTATGTGGGTGGGTTGGGCCATTCTTTCGTCTGTTTACTTGCGCTACCTCGCGAACACGGGCGACAACGACAAAGTATAATAAAGATAAATAAAATATGTATGTATGTATATATATATATATATATATATATATATATATATATATATATATATATATATATATATATATATATATATGAGAGAGAGAGAGAGAGAGAGAGAGAGAGAGAGAGAGAGAGAGAGAGAGAGAGAGAGAGAGAGAGAGAGAGAGAGAGAGAGAGAGAGAGAGAGCTTGTATCCTCTCCCATACAGAGGAAGCAGGACCCAGCCTTGGGGCAGCAGATATGAAATGGGGATCTTTACCTTGTCTTCTCCTTCCTGGAGGCATTCCAAAGATGAAATAATGTTTGGTTAATTACTATCATACAAAATGATCTTGTCATAAACAATGTAATGCACTGAATGAATCTCATTGTTTTACAGTATAAATCTTTTAGTTTGTTGTCGTTAGCATTTCAGACCATCATCCCATTCTTAGGCAACCACCACCTTTTTTTCTATCTCTCTTCACATTTTCTTTCGTCTGTTACACTTCATTCACATGTACCTGGTGGTGGCGGGGGTGGAAGCGGTGGCAACGGCGGCAGTGGAGGGGGCGGCGGCATGCCATCCATGTCTGCTTCTCCTGAGCCTTCGAAGGGCGGCAGTGGAGACTCAAGGTCATTCTCCATGTCAGCCTGAGGAAGGAAGAACCAATGTCAGGAGGCAAGTAGATATATGGGAGGCGGTAGCCAGGGCTTGTGTTGCTCATGGCAGGATAGTCAGGCAAGGGTTAGACTAATCATCACCCATAAGAGCATGAGACAAGATATAGTGACCCTTTGCCAATAGAGGCAAGATGTAGTGAACCATTACCAATAGAAGCAAGATGAAGCGACTCATTACCAATATACGCAAACGTCAGGATTTAATCGAAACCAGAACTTTAATTAATCTCTCTCATGATATTCAATTACAGTGATTAAACTTTTTGCTTATTTTTCTTCAGGCGCAGACATATACAGGTGTATCTATTTTGTGTGGGTGTGTTTGAAAACATTTAATCCTTCTGATTATGCTAATAATGTTATGTACTGTGAGGTGGATGTTGAATCTCCCCTTCATCAAGTACGTGCCTAATGAGATGAGAAGGCTCTCTTGCATTACTCTAAATGAAGATGACCTGTGGCGATAATAATGAAAAACGATGGGAGAACTGGAAAAGTTGGAAACCAGCAGGAAGCAGAAAACAGTGAGAAAGAGAACTGAACAAGAGAGAGATCCATGGTATACATAGGACTCTGACACTACAGCCAGGAAAGATGTCTTCACATGAACTTTGTTGTTGGACCTAATGGCTCAGGACTGCTGGAGGGTTACTATGACCGCCTGTGCCCCGAGCCTCAAAAACACACAATTAAGAATCTATATCTATATGTCTGTCTATCTGTCTCCTTATTCATCTATCTATTTCTATCTAAGTCTCTCTCTCTCTCTCTCTCTCTCTCTCTCTCTCTCTCTCTCTCTCTCTCTCTCTCTCTCTCTCTCTCTCTCCATACTTGATAACTGTTCCGCGTTAGAGAGGTAGCGCCAGGAACAGACAAAGAAAGGTCGCATCCTCACATATCCATTTTCCAGCTGTCATGTGCGATGCAAAATGAATGTGAGCACATGTAGCTTCTCTTCTTCAGTTCCTAGCATTACCTCGCTCGCGCGGAAAACACCGACCAAGTGTGTGTGTGTATATATATATATATATATATATATATATATATATATATATATATATATATATATATATATATATTTTCTTTTTCTTTCATACTATTCGCCATTTCCCGCGTTAGCGAGGTAGTGTTAAGAACAGAGGACTGGGCCTTTGAGGGAATATCCTCATCTGGCCCCCTTCTCTGTTCCTTCTTTGGGAAAAAAAACACAAAAAAACAAGAGGGGAGGATTTCCAGCCCCCCGCTCCCTTCCCTTTTAGTCGCCTTCTACGACACGCAGGGAATACGTGGGAAGTATTCTTTCTCCCCTATCCCCAGGGATATATATATATATATATATATATATATATATATATATATATATATATATATATACATATATATATATATATATATATATATATATATATATATATATATATATATATATATATATATATATATGTATATATACTTGACCGCTGCTTCCCGCGTCAGCGAGTCAGCGCCTGGAAACAGGCGAAGAAAGACCCACCCACCCATTTACACACATATATACATACACTCCCATACACGTACATATACATATACATATAAACATATGCACATATACATACACATAAACAGCCATGCACATATATACAAATGTCCATATTCATACTCGCTTGCCTTCATCCATTCTCGACGCCAACCCGCCCTGCGAAACATCATCGCCACCCCATGCGTCTGCAAGGTAGCGCCAGGAAAACGATAAAAAAGGCCACATTCGTTCACCCTCAGTTTCTAGCTGTCATGTGTAACGCACCGAAACCACAACTCCCTAGCCACATCCAGGCCCCACAGACCTTTTCAGGCCTTACCCCAAACGTTTCATATTCCCTGGTTCAGTCCATTGACAGCACGTCAACTCCGGTATACCACATCGTTCCAATTCACTCTATTCCTTGCAAGCCTCTAACCCACCCTTCCTGCATGTTCAGGAACCGATCGCTCAAAATCTTTTTCACTCCATCCTTTCACCTCCAATTTGGTCTCCCACTTCTTGTTCCCTCCACCTCAGACACATATACCCTCTTTGTCAACATCTCTTCATTTATTATCTCCTTATGTCCAGACCATTTCAACACACCCTCTTCTGCTCTATCAACCACACTTTTCTTATCATTACCACACATTTCTCTAACCATTTAATTACTTACTCGATCAAACTAGCTCACACCACATAGTGTTCTTAAACATTTCATTTCCAACATATCCACTTTCCTTCGTACAACACTATCCGTAGCATTTTCGCCCTCCGAGATAACGGTCTCTCTCTCCACACATTCTTCATCGCTCCCAGAATATTCTCCCCCTCCCACACCCTATGACTCCCTTCCATTTCCATGGTTTCATCCGCTGCTAAGGCCACTCCGAGATATCTAAAACACTTAACTTCCTCCATTTTTTCTCTATTCAAACTCACATCCCAACTAACTTGTCCCTCAACCTTGTTGAATCTAATAACCTTGCTCTTATTCACATTCACTCTGAACTTTCTCCTTTCACACAAATTTCCAAACTGAGTCACCAACTTGTGCAGTTTCTCACTCGAATCAACCACCAGTGCTCTACCATCGACGAACAAATGACTCACTTCTCAGGCCCTCTCGTCCCCAACAGACTGCATACTCAACCTTCTCTTCGAAACTCTTGCATTTACCTCCCTAACCACCCCATCCATAAACAAAATAAACAACATCACACACCCCTGCCGCAGGTCGACTTTCACATGGAACCAATCACTCTCTTCTCTTCCTCCTCGTACACATGCCTTACACCTTTGATAAAAACTTCTCACTGCTTCCAGCAGCTAACCTCCCACACTGTATACTCTTAAGATCTTCCACAAAGCGTCTCTATCAATCCTACCAAATGCCTTCTCCATATCCATAAATGCCACAAACAAATCTATCTGTTTTTCTAAGTATTTCTCATACATTCTTCAAAGGAAACACCTGATCCACACATCATCTACCACTTCTGAAACGCACTGCTCCTCCCCAATCTGATGCTCTCTACCTGCCCAATATATATATATATATATATATATATATATATATATATATATATATATATATATATATATATATATATATATATATATATATATATGGAGAAAAACAGACAGATACGTATAGATATTCAATGTGTGTTTTTGAGGCTTGGGGCACAGGCTGTCATAGTATCACTCCAGCAGCCCTTTTCATGTAATGCACTCCAACAAGAGGTATCCTCCATAGCCAGTCCCCACAGACAATTCTGTGGTTTATGGTTTACGTTGACCATTTCACATTCCCTGCTTCCCAACACACCGATCCAATTCATAGTATTTCTATTACGCGTTTCTTCCACCTGAATGATCAAATCCCGATACCTCATAGTCTGTCACTCCAACCATCCATCTAACTCTAAGCAGTCCCCTACCCCATGCTCCCTCTACTTCTCACATGTAGATCCTCTTATAGTAAGTCTTTCTTTTTTTTTCTCATCCTTTCTGGGTGTCTGAACTATATCAAAACGCCCTGGTCAGCTTTCTCAATCAGATTGCACTTACTGCCATACATCTCTCTTAGACTGTCATTTTCAGATGGTGAACTCACTCAAATCATGCATAATCCACAAAAAGCTAATTTGCAAAATGTCCATCTTTTTTATTCAAGGCCCCATATTCACATCCATACAACACTGTCGGGACTAAATTATAACTTCAAACAAACCCAACTTTTCTCCTAACAGTGATCTCTCCTTCCACACATGGTAATGCATCTATAACCTTAGCCTCTGGTCTAATTCACTTTAATCCCCATAGCTCCATCCACAGCCACGTCTACTCCCAGGTCCCTAAAGCACTCACACTCCCTCCAGGTTGTCACTCTCTAAACTAAAACTCAAAACACCATGTTTCATCGTCCTGCTGTACCTCATATTCTTGCTATTGTCCACAAATACTTTCAAATTTCTCCTTTTGAACTGTCTTCCAAATTCTTTCACTAACTTCTGTAATTTCTCTTTGGGGTCTGCCACCAAAGACAAGTCACTTGAAAACAGCAACTGACTCCCATTCCATTCCCCCTACCCCTAGCATACCATACCCAGTGTTCGAAGACCCTTGCATTTACCTCTCACATCTATAAACAGATTAAGTAAAAAAAAAGAAGACTGTGATGTCACACTTCACTCAATCAAACTCATCTTTATGGGAACTACTCACCCTCTTCCCTTTCTAATCGCACACACGCCCTCACCTTAGTTAAAGCTTCTTATTACATTTAGTAATTTTCCATATATTTATAGCACTATCCGTAAGGCCTCTGCCAACCTTATCATACGTCCTCGCTCGTCTCCGTCCCATAAAGCTATACACAAACTGTCTTTTCCCTAGTATTTTTTTCGTGTTAATGAGCTTGTTAATACTGTTTGTGTTTTACGGGCAGAGTTTCACACTCGTGTTGCCTCTTCTTATTGTTGTATATGTGTATCATGTCTTTACACCTATGTATGTATGCACACACAAACACACACTGTGGCCTACGCCAAGTGCTTATATTTAAACTCACGTGTACAATTATATATATATTCATTATCATCTTAAATATGTACTTGTTTATATTTATAACCACATATTTAGCTGTTATCAAGGGATGAAGGACTTTGTTAGTTGACAGGGTTTATTAGATGGAAACCTATTGACAATCTTCACGGCTGTTGGAACACCTGAAGACATTTAACATGATCTACTTTTGCCGTCCTTCGTCAGATCATGCAAGGAAATTCATAGCTTATTTACATAAAGTGAGATTTCACCCTCAAATATGGAATGACCCATGGTAAACTACTCGGTTTCTCTACTTGGTCTTTATGGCTGTATGAATGAATTTCTAGACACGACTTACCCTGTAATATCATAGTCTTTATGGATGATTTATCATCTTTCATTAAGAACGAAAGTGAATCTCACTGAGTCATTGTTAGCAACAAGATCATGCGACTATTAACTAGGTCAGTGGGTGTGAGATAACATCTTGGTTGGACGGACGGAAGGTGTTGGTGCAGTTCCCAGCTAAAGCCACACGGCTGAGAATGGGTTAGTGGTTGAGGTGAAGGGTGGACTATAACAGCCAAGCTCTAGCTAGGCCACACCATACTCACCAGAAAATCATCCGTAATGCTAATATCACTTCTGCCCTCTCCCGAGCCAAAGGACTGTAAAGAACAAACAAAAAACTAAATACGGGAAAATAAATGGAAGAACAATGCATACAAATAATAAAACAAGCCACAATCTCTCTCTCTCTCTAAAAAAAAAAAAAAATAATGACAAGAAAATGTAACGCAAACACCATACTGATGGTTGGAAAAAAAATGGGAACTCAAGATGGGTGTTACAGAGCACTGTTGGTCAGGGGCAGGCAGATCCGTAGAGCACATGACGGCTGAGACTCAGACGAGAGAGAGAGAGAGAGAGAGAGAGAGAGAGAGAGAGAGAGAGAGAGAGAGAGAGAGAGAGAGAGAGAGAGAGAGAGAGAGAGAGAGAGAGAGAGAGAGAGAGATTGTGGAAGTAGTGCACAGCTGATAATGAAGAGACTCTAAAAGTAAACATAAAGTGAGTTATTCATTTCCAAATAAAAATAAACTGAAATCAATCAGTAATATGCTAGTAAGATAAAAAAAACAATAATTTCATATAAATGTAACAATGATGACAGTATAGATATCAAATGTTTCTTAATTAATAATGGAAGTGATGAAGAAATGGAAGGTGAGGAGATAAGCATGAACCAGGCGACATATCTTTTACGATCTTCCAACAAGAAGATGAGGAACTTATAGGTTTTGTATACATGTACCTCCATACCTTGAGGGAGGAAGTGGGTCAGGTCTATCAACCTGAGCTCATACATTCTCAGCTTATGTAGCTTTTACGAAAGTGATCTTCATTTTCCTTACAAATGAGAGAACTACAATTACCGTTCACTTTGCATCTCAAACAGAATCGATATTTGACACAAATTTCCATCCAAAGTGTGACAGTGAACAGCGGTTGTCCGGACAAAACTATCCCAGCTTCTTCCGGTCCTTCTACATCAACCGTGGGCTACCTTTTCTTTTCCTTCAGGTCGTCACACACTTCTAACTTGCTAAACATTTCACAAGACCGGAGAATTCGAAAAAGCTTTTATTCATGTGCATTTCTTCAGACATTTTGATTTCATAAATATTCATTTTCACATCATAATAATATCATTGTCAACAGCTTACACCTTCACAACACTTGAAACAGCTTGTTTTCTAACGGCAAAATGCGTCTGATTTTTTTGCTTGTGTTAAAGATGCTGAAAATATAAATAAACTTGTATGATATTATGAAAATCCAAGATAATTATAAATGAAGAAGACTTTCGTGTGTTCATTTTTACTTTATAAGCAAAAATACCTCCAGAACAAGTGACACTGACTCGTCCAGATGCGATCACTATGATGAGAAATAGTGACTACAATATCTTTGAATTGCTTTTCCCTCCGTTTTCTTACAGGTCGTCTGGTGGCAGTCTCCTCCCCAACCAAACATTCCCTCAGAACGTCAACGCTTCGCTCTTACAAGGAAACAGACAGGATGCCAAAACTCATATCATATCATCCATCCATTCCACTCATCAAGTTGAGAAACATTGCCTTATAAAGAAAGATGATAGAATCACTCGGAGCAGTCCTGGACAAATGCTTGTGACACAGAAGAGGCACACCACCATCTAGGGGGCCGAAATCAGAAGAAGGGCTAGCTTATTTTTCAGTTCATAGATGGCTGGTGTAGTCAGAATAAAAGTAATGCGTGTGTTTATCCTAGAGTTAGTTGCATCATAACGTCGTGTTGATTATCTTGAAAGAAATAACCCCAATAACCCAACCAACTTCGGATATACGACGGTATAACATCCGCATGAGAGGCGTTCTTGAGGAGCAAAACATGACATGCAGTTGGGTAACAACGCGGGAATCAAACTATTCACTTTCAGCGAGTTGAATCTATTCATGATAGGATCGTTGACCTAACGTTTATCTTGCCATGGATAAACGTAGGATACATGAGGAATCATTTCTTATCCATCATGAGGATCATTATTCATATGTTTTTCTTTCCACTATCAAATAATTTTTACGGGCCCTCGACAACTTGCCTCCATAGATACATTAATCTTCATTCTAGTCAACAAGGTGATCGTATGGCCAGTAATGCATCCCAGTCCTAAGAGTGAATTTTTTCATTAAGCTTATCTGTAAGTTACAGCTGAAATTCAGTCATAAGTATTCTGTATTAACTGAATAATCTAGTCTTCTTCTCAACCAGAAATGATCACACTGTAAAAAATCTTGCCTGACCAATACGAAAAACAATACGATTCTTTGCTGATCAGCTGGAGATTACTTTCTCTCTCTTTTCTATTATTTTATTTTTTCATTGCCTATATCTTCATGTTCGTCTGCATGAAAAGAATAACTAAGATAATCATAGTATTCATATTGATATGGTGATCTTGTATGACAACGAAGTTGCTGGAGAGGTTCATATCACACCACTGGGAACACTGGGGTCAGGCCCTTCAGGTAATGTCTTCATGTGCATACATTTTCCTTCTCTCCCCTCCCGTGCAACTTTTCCTACACTGCAAGGCGACAGGTCCGTCCAAGGGGAGGAGGGCATCCTTGTGAAGATTCTTTCTTTTTGGACAATACGATTCCTGAGCGTCCAAAGCACCGATGAATTTGCTCAGATAAAAGAAAAAAAAATGCTGACAGTGCTGGCAGCGTCTACTACAGTAAGGGAAGAGCATGCCTGACAACTTCAGACACAGAGCGGTTGCTACAGAGAAATATCATCACTACCGTTTCTTTGTCTCACATTTTTCACTATCGTTTCTTTATCTCACATCTAATACTCTTTTTATGTCTCACTAGAGACATATAGCAACGGGGGTCGCTTCACACACGCTTAAAAGGGAGAGGGGGGGGGGGGATAATGAGGCTGTTAAGTGCGCTAAACACCTCCATACAGACAACAGACTTTTTCATGAGGCAGCTGTCCTCTGCGCCAGGGAGCGTTTGATGTAAGAAAAAAATAATTACCCAGTGGCTGCCAGAGATTGTTGTCACATATTGTTAGGAAGTTAGACATTTTCTTTCGTGTTTCATTAACCTTATTAGACTTATTAGAATGTGTGTGTGTGTGTGTGTGTGTGTGTGTGTGTGTGTGTGTGTGTGTGTGTGTGTGTGTGTGTGTGTGTGTGTGTGTTGTGTGTGTGTGTGTGTGGATGGTGAGTCAACCATAAATAAGACAAAAATTGTGAAGATTCCGACTTCATGACTTGTGAGCGTTCACAACATAGGGTAACCCTATGAAATGATGGTACGATCTTTGAGTACAGAGATGCGATATATGAACACAACAGTAAGATTTTTGAGCGCGACGGTACGGTTGTTTAAATTATTTCAAGCGAGTGTTAGAGAATATTTTGACATGAAGGAGCAACACTCCCTGGCGACCGTCCATCGCTCCTGCAGAATGAAGTCACACAAGAAAGCCCAATTATTTCCTGCGGAATAATCATACTTGGCTTGTCCATAATTGTGTTAGTCTTTCTGCCAGCAGCCGATCCGTGCAGGACCAGCCCCGGGGACCAGCCTGCAGGGCTAGCCCTGGGGGCCAGCCATGAAGGACCAGCCCAGGGGACCAGCCGTAGAGGACCAGCCTTGCGGACACAGCAATGTGGAACCAGCCCCCGGGACCAGCCGTAGGGAAACAGGAAACGTATGTATATATCGTAGTCTAACTCGTCTTTGGTATGAGTGTAGGCTCAGCAGGAGGCCTGAGTGTAGTGGAGGCTACCATATCTTGGTGGCTCTTGGGACATTCCTGAGGACGTCGTAGCGCTCCTCAGTAGGAAATACACATCTTCTCCGACTGAGCTCAGCAATACAGGGCTCACGGAATATACGTACACCAATAGCAGTACCAACAACTGTGTAGGTTACCTCAAGTTACCTCTTGTCACATACTCACCTGGAAAGATAAAGAAAAACAATCATTAATGACGTTAGTAAATGATGTGATAATAACTACTGACTATGATAATCATAACAGAAATCGATATGAAGTATCACTGATAATCATAACAATAACTGAACAATAACATAGCAATACTGACATGCTCCGAATGCTGCCACCAACCACAACTAACACGTGCTTGGCCAGTCGGTCAAGCCGAGCACATTCGCACTGGTAATGTTATAGTAACCAACAAGATTTGTTCAGCTGATTTCAGTAACAAAGTAGTAGTTCCTCCTGACAAAAGATTTTGCTGAAAGACTGAAGAGTGAAGGTATGCAGCCACTGACCAGGGATGTATATTACCAGTACTGCTCACCTGGGTATCGGGAGGGTTAGTGACGACTGCGAAGTGAGCCAACGCTTCAGTGGTTGTCCTCGAACCCAAGTCGCTGTTTTTTCATTTGTGCCTCACCCACATGTGGACAGCTGCCATTCTGCCCACAAACATACAATCTCTCCTTTTAACACTTAACACTTGACAACACTTAACTCACATTCTTCGTAACTCTAGATTTTCCTGCGGTGAGCACTATGCACTAGTCCTGCCTTTTTGCAAAACGGTTGGAACAATAGACTGAAGAAGTAGGGAAGGAACATTAAGCAGGAGCATTATTACATAAGAACATTAGGCGGGAACAATGGGCAGAAGTAGTAGGCTGGAACATTAGGCAGAACTCTGAAAACACTGCACTAGTGGCCTGTAAAGGCTGAGGCACTAAAGGTTTTGAAGCGGCACTGGAGTTCACCAGCTATGGAGACTTTCGCCGTAGCCACTTCTTTGAGAGTGTTCCCAGAGGGAGGGGGTGTCAGAGATACAGTTAGATAGATAGATAGATAGATAGGTTATAAAGAGAACGTTTAAAGTTAAACACAACACAGATAATAGGAAAACATGGAAAAACTACAGAGACGCAATCTTGAGAACTGTATGAGGAGCAGGTGAAGAATAATGGAAAAGTATGTTGTCATTAAGAGAGAGAGAGAGAGAGAGAGAGAGAGAGAGAGAGAGAGAGAGAGAGAGAGAGAGAGAGAGAGAGAGAGAGAGAGAGAGAGAGAGAGAGAGAGAGAGAGAATCAAAAGGAGGAGCTGAGGTTAACTCCAACAAAACCAGTTGAGGTAGTCGCTGTGACAGCATAGAAAAGAGAAAAAGAGAATTTCCTTTGTTAAACAGGCGCTGCTGAGAGAGGAAAAAACTGGTAAGGTTTATTTACGATTAGAAAAATAAAGTTGCCAGGAAAGAGAGAGGAAAAAGTAAGGAAAAGAGTGAGAAATGTGAGTGAATATGAGAGCCCGAGAAGCTGAGACTTGAGAGGGACTGAACAGACAATGGTGGGACTCAGTCTTGGGTAATGTGATATGACTCATGCGGAGTAAGGTGTTATTACCGTGGCCCGCTCCCTGGGAGTGGCCCTCTGAGAGGCCGGGTGAGCTGAGGCACACAATACCTAGAGTGAGGCCGGGCAGAGCTGAGAACAAGGAGCAACACTTCACATAGGCGAGGCGTAAGGGGAAAGTAGCAGCAGCCTGGGGTACGGGGAGAACTTACAACTTATTGTGGGTCAGCTTTTCAAGACAAACTTCTTCAGATAGGACAGGATGCTCCTATACCTCTGTCGTAGAATCTGTGAGTCGCGAGGTAGAAGGGATGTCTGACATGATCTGATCAGACGTATCAGAACACCCATCCATCATGTTAACACAGTTAGTCATCCCATTCACACAGCCAACATTAATCTTAACACAACCGGCTATATGACAACACAGCTAACCATCATATTAACAAAGCCAGCCTTTACGGAGTTCTAAATGCATCGGACAGTTACCTCTGAACAGGGATAGTGACCTCAGTGTTAATGATGGGTATCTAAACAGTGTGTAAAGATAAGGTTGTCTCTTATGAGACTATATATTGAAGAGGGTTGGAGAGAGAACTGCTCCCCTGGGAACTCCACAGTAGAGCTTGAGGACTTGAGAGGTGAAACCTTTGTAAACACGTCCGGCTTGGCGGCCATCTAAGTCTTAAGTTGGCTAACCATACGAGGACTAACACTAGTTTGCCAATAAATATACCAATGGACAATAAGTTCAAGTATCCTATAATGCAATAAGAAAATAACGTTACGAGAATAAGGAAGCATTTAACTCTTCACGATACGACGCCATGAATTCCTCTGCTCTCGTCCATCGTTTTGAGACAGATCTCAAATATAGACCCAATACAACTGAAGCCATCCTGTCTCAAACCCACCGGTATAATGGAAGCATTTGCCAGGAAAAGAGGAGAAAAGACTCCTACTATTTGTCAGAATCTGGAATTTGTTCTCGGGACGCCGTCTGCCAAGTCATTCCTCAACGGTCGATCCATTCGTCAAGATTTCCAACTAAGTTTCCAGCGTTTGTGAAGACAAATTTCGATTCCTTTTTGAACCTTTGGTGTTTTGATATTGGGTTCATACTTTGTTCATGGCAATAATTCAGGATCTCTCCCCAGAGTGTAACAATTCCTATCTCTCACTGTAAGTGTGTAATATCATCACTGACAATAATGATACTAATAATAATCATCATCACTGTCACCAGGTCAGTGGAGATTATAAAGAGTAAAAGGGGGAGGGGGAAGGTCAAACACCGAGTTTTTACATGTGTGTGTGTGTGTGTGTGTGTGTGTGTGTGTGTGTGTGTACTATCCATATGTTGAGGTCTATAACTTATATTCTATATTTGTGAGTTTCGTTTTTGGTCACCATTCAAATGAATGACACGTTTTTCAAGGCTGGGATTTTGAGGACTGAATAATCAGTGGAAACCAATGTCGTTCGTCTTATGGTCAGGCGGCGCACACTGGTCAGCAAGAGTGGAAGGCAGATGACGCGCTGGGAATCCTACCAAAACATTGGAAAAACAGTGGTGGCACCTTTAACAGTAGAGATAATTAGAGTAATAACTGGAGACGCAGCAGACATAAGAAACACAAAAGGACCCCCACTGCATATACATAAAAATAGCCGCATTCGTAGCAGTAACCAGCAGTGGTACTTACTGTAGCAGCCAGCAGTGATACCTATAACAGCAGCAGCAGCAACAGCATTATTGCCTACAACAGTAGTAGCAGTAACAGACACAGGTCTGGTATGAGGAGCAGCAGGGAAGTGATGTGCCAGTGGTCGAGGTGATCATTGTTATGGACAGAGTGTCGCTGGTCCGCACCCCACCACCACTGTCTCTCCCCCATCCTCACACTCAGCCACACATCTCTCTTGTTCCACGCCAGACATTCTTCTCTCCTCAACTATTCTCCCTCTTACTACTCTTTTTCTTCTTCCCCATCATTACCCACTCGTCCTTCCCCCCCTCCCCATCCCTGCCATAACCTCCCCAGACTCATGTTGGTTAGATAAGAAGAGTTATCCTATTCATCCCGCGTAGCCTCCAGCTGGAGATACCACGCTAGCCCTCTAATATCACTGTCACTCGTGGCCCTGTGTCACTTAAAATGAAGCAAGACGAGACAACACCTTATGATAACATACCTACGATAGAAGGAGGGTTACCTGCTCGAGGTTATCACTGCAACAAGAATACAAATCAAGCGTTGTTCCTGATAAAGTATTTATGATATAAATGGCGTCGTATCCTACAGCTGGGGACTCCAGCTGGGACACCGGCTGGCAGGACTCGCGCTGGTTGCGCCACCGCACAGCCCCTGGATTACTTTCCATTGGGTCTGGTGCTCCGTAGGATTCATGCTAGAGTCGTCACAAGCCTCCGGGGGTCCTGAAGGTTCTCTTCTGGAGGCGCTATCAGCTCTTAGCTCTCTCCCTTCAATCGCAGGGTTTTGACAGGACTCCTTCTAGGATTGCCAGTAAAATCCCTGGCTCTTTACCTTATGAGAACGTCATGGGCCATGGAAGACGCAGGTGACTGATTGCTACAAGCAGGAATCACCAAAGAAGATTGCATCTCCCTTGTAATGTTCGTTGGTCCTGAAGGCTTCTCCCTATCTCCAAAAGTTGTCTT
The DNA here is from genome assembly GCF_036320965.1 of Panulirus ornatus. NCBI lineage: Eukaryota > Metazoa > Arthropoda > Malacostraca > Decapoda > Palinuridae > Panulirus > Panulirus ornatus. Next base: position 854,485 of record NC_092258.1, on the reverse strand, counting down.
GGAACCAACCTGTCACATCTTTGTTTCTTTGGTCTCTGAGAACGCAACCTACATGACCATTTACTCTAAAAAGTCTAGATGATTAGGCGCATTCTCGACACATGCTGTAAAAGCTACTTCTTGATAATCTATCATTTTCGTTTTAGTTAAAACTCATTTAGAATGCTACTGTCATGAAGCTTTTTGGAAAAAAAAGGAGAGAGAGAGAGAGAGAGAGAGAGAGAGAGAGAGAGAGAATTTCCTACACTCCTGGTCAATGAGTCCATCAGTCACTCATACAAATTACAGAGTACAGTGAGTTCTTCCTGTGCCTCCCAGACCTTCTTCCATCACAGCCGCACGGCTGGCCACGGTGTGTGTGTGTGTGTGTGTGTGTGTATGTATGATGGTCGTGCGTGTTGCTGTTTCCTCACTCTCTTATCCCGCCACTTTTGGCGCTTCAATCATCTCTCCTCACATCATCCAGCCCAGCCTCCCGTGGCAGCCAGTTGTTCGGCAAGCCTGCCGGAAGAGATTTTAGTCGGTATAGAATCACGATGTTTTTGCCTGATCTAGAGCTGCGGTTGGTGAGATTGTGTTACTGGTTGCTGAGACTGGTTCCTTCAGACCTTGTGCTGGAGCTGCCTCCTGTAGGCTTCTTACCAATATGGTTAGATGCCCTGGACCTTCATCCAATACATCTCGCTATACCCAACCTCATACTCTTGTATATGGTCTCTCGAGACCCCTTACCATCTTAGTTGGTTCCTCTAGAACCATTACAGGTTGTGTGCAGCTGCCTCAGATCCCGAGTGCAACTAAAGGGTGAGGCCAGACCCTCGACTGTGGCGAGTGGTGGTGGCAGGCAGGAGATATGTGTACATCAGGAGCACAGAGAACGTTATGCACCCCTTGGCCTTGGCTGGCTTGCAGGAGATGAGGGAACAAGGGATGAGCAGTGTACTCCTGTAGCACCTCTTACATCAACGGACGCCGCCCGACTTCCTCACCTCGGTCAGGTCAGTGTTACCAAGACATGTCTACCTCTGGTTCATTTCATGAACTTCCGCATTCCTCTAATCAGATGGGGTCGTCCTTCGACCCTTCGCTGAGGAAGTTTCAGGGATTCCTTTAGTCACAGTGACCGCAATACAGTGAGGTTGTGAGTACTTGCAGTTGGGGTGGGGGAGGTAGGTCCTCCAGAACCCGTGTTAGGGATTCTGGACGCCACGATGGGGGCGCCTGCCCAGGCCGCCACCTCTCTTCTTTAGTGGGGTTATGGGTCACCGTCGGGGTGGTGAAAAACCTGAATCACACGTTGAAACCCTTCCATCCATTAAGCACGAGATTTTATCAGAAACATTTATACATCACACACACACACACACACACACACACACACATACACACGGCCATGTGTTGATCTGGTTGGCCACAGTGGCCTGGCCGTTGCAAGGCAAGGGCTGTGGTCACTCGGCGGCCCTCATTGTCTCCAGCCGATGATGTATGTACGACGTCAGGCTCTTATCACACAGCTATTCTGGACCTGTGTGTGTGTGTATGTGTGTGTGTGTGTATGTGTGTGTGGAAGGCAACCATCAGCCTGTACCTACAATCGATTTCAAGTAGAATTTCTTAAGAGCGTCAGTGCCTTTGGTTCTCAATCCTTGATGGCATCAGCCACCCTGGACCTGACATTATTCTGAAACATTGACATTAGCCTAAAACTCTGACTTCAGTCTGAACCCCTGACGTCACTATGAACCTCTAAAATCATCAGCAAGATGATTCCCCAGAGTGGGTTTCGATCCTAAAAGTGACCACATGTTGTAGGTTTAGGTTAGCTGATGGTTCTGTTTATACACTGCAGTTGAGTCTCTCCCCCCCACTCTCCATCTCCTGTCCAGGATGTGTGCGGGCCGGGGGACTGTCATGTTGAGCTGGGACCACATAACTCAAGAAAAAAAAAACAAAAAAACTCGGGGTCTCACCGTCATGCTGTGGCAAGTGGAGTTGTGGGAATGGGAAATGCGGGAGGAGTGGTTGTGGGAGGGATGGGGAATGGGAGGGATTTGAGTGGGACTGCCGTTACAGATCGGTAAAAGTGACGGCGCTAGTGAGGACGGCACACCCAGATTACCCAATTATCTTAACACACTGGACACGCCCCTCCGACCTTGGCTACGGTGTAGGGGGAGAGAGTACCTACCTACCTAAGAGTACCTACATACCTAAGAGTACCTACCTACGTACAGTACCTTACCTAAAAGTACCTACTTACCTAAGAGTGCCTACATACCTAAGAGTACCTACCTACCTAAAAGCACCTATTTACCTAAGAGTACCTACCTACCCAAAAGAAGTTAAGACCAGATTTTGCTCCAACACGGGGCGCTCAAAGCATATGTTGCTTGTACTGTTACGTTCTTTTACTCAGTAGATAGACATCTTTTGTGATAATGAGCTCTTGTTGGATGTTGGTCAGGCGCTTCACTTAACCATCCACCTGATGTTCTTTTATGATGTCTTCTGAGATATTTCTTATTTTCCCGACTAGCTTCTCTATCTTTCTCATAAAGCATTCATATATTTTTGTTCCGTATCTTTTCAGCATATTTCCAGAATATAGTGAATTTACTTAATCAGTGAGTATACTTAACCACTCATTTTCATCTCTTATGAGAGGCTTTAGACATCAATACATTTGGTTTTGATCCTATTTGCTTCCAAAAAGAAATATCAAATATATATATATATATATATATATATATATATATATATATATATATATATATTTTTTTTTTTTTTTTTCTTTTTTTTTTTCTCCCGTCAAGACTATATATTGCAGCTTTTTAGGTGTTCCATTCCCTCAATTTTATTGACTTCAGCTTGTTTGCTGATCATACAACATAGCAGTAGTCAATGTTATTCCATATATATAGTTTGTTCTTTGAGTTCATATTTCTCGTTTAAGATAACCAGATCTTTGATGTTTTCCTTACATCCATCTTTCTCTCTCTCTCTACTGATCCTGCGTAGGATGTGTCTGTTATATTTCTATGATTCGTGAAAATATAGAAATTCCCTCTGGAAATTATGTTAGGACTCGAATTGTTCAATAAATTCCTTCAGAAATCACAACACAACAAGAAATGGCCTACATATCAGTGAGGAGGGTTGATCATATAAGGAGCGACAGAGTAAGAGCGAGGTGTAGTAATAAGCGAAGTATGATTGAGAGAGATGACCAGTGTGTTAAAATGGTTCAGGCGTATGGAGGATGAGCGAGGAAAAACTGACTAATAGAATCTATATATCAGAAGTGATGGTAGGAGGTTGGAGGGGAAGATTGAGGAGATGGAAGTAGGGAGTGAAAGGAGCTGTAGGATATTGGGGCCTGAACATTTAGGAGTGCGAGAGGCGTAAATGCAGTAGAATGAAATGGACCGATGTGGTATATAAGCGGCAATGTGCCGTAAACAGGCTGCACTCTGATATATGAAACAGTGAAGATAATCCATGGAATAGTCTGCAGGTCTTGGCTGTGGATGGCGGGCGCAGTAATGTGGTGTATCTTGACTGAAATGTTTCAAAGATCTCTACGCTTCAACGACAGAAAACTCCATATAATCACTTGTGGATGGAAGCGGCATAACAATTCTAATCTATCCAATGTTGCTGACAAACTGCAGCAAGAAATATTTACACTGGAAATTATATAAACTGATAAACAATTTGAATCACCATGTGAGGGTTTACCAGTAACATACGAAGGATGCTACAAGTCACGTAATTTGCTTGTAATTCAATACATAAAATGGTTTCCCGTCCGAGCGACAACTCTGTACGACAGTTTGAGAGTCGTGACTTTCGAAGGTGGGCTGAAGCTGTTCCAGAGCTGCTCTATTGAGCGTCCAATAAATCACCTTTATCATGACATTTGTAAACTGATGGTATGATGCTTGGAACTCGTACAGAAAAGGATGCTGCTGCTGTGAAGAAGCTGAGCAAACACCAGCCTTTGGTCTCAGCCGGGGAGGTGCAACGAAAAAGTAAAGAATTTTAACGTAAGGTGTGAACATGGAGGGACATGGGACAATTAGGACAGCTATCTTTGGCCAGACCTGTTCGGGCGAAGCCATAAGATTCCCTCTTAGTATGCAAATGTGCTGTACAACAGAATTCAGCCGTCCACTTAAGTTAAGAGAAATTCTTTAAACCCACCTACCCAGATAAACTGGCTGTAACATAACACAAATGTGACCAATGAAACCCAGCCTTGATTATGTATCGAGAAGGTCATCTCTACAGATAAAATCATCGACAGCTTGAAGGTACCGTCCTGATTTAACCTGGTAAAGAGTTAACAAACAAGTGTGGCAGAGGTGACCACGTCTTAACCTAACCCTTGTGATATGAACTTACTCCTGCTTCTTTTATATGCTTGATGATTTCTTCATTCAGTGACTTCAGTTACTTTTGTGAAGAATAGATATTGACTGAATCAGCTGTGTTTATCTTGTACGTATCAGGCACACTGTAGCTTGGTTTAAAACATGATGCAATCTGTGTTAGGACGTTGTATATCCATCTTTCCATTTCAGTTAGTCATATTTTACGCGTTCTATTGCTATGACAACCATGGTGACACTGTTAAAGTATTTTGTATTACTTAGTTGGTCTGTTTGCTTTGCAGTGATTCTTCAGTTTTACCACAGCAATAGAAAATATGAGCCATGATTAACTTCCTACTGAAATAATGTTCCCTCAAACTGTAAACATCGTTTAATTTATGAAGTCAGTCAGTTGTTTGGAAATGTTTTTCTTCCTCCTTTACAGATCATCGAGCTATACGTTCATCTTTGTATATTCTAGGACCAAACTAGTGGTAGTTCACTTTCTCCAGATGATGTCAGTGTTCACATTTATGGTTATGTACAGTCTTTTAGAAAAGACGGAGTTGCAGTCAGATCCTCGATGGATGCGCCTAAACATACTCTCACTGGCCCTCTCTGTAGTGGTCTTTCCGTAATAAACTATTTCTGAGGACATTCCTGAACAAACACCCTTGTAGTCACACCTTCCCGTACACACCCAGCTAGCCGCTCCCCAGCAGACAGTGACTACCAAACACTTTTCCTTAAGGACTTCCTATCAGGCAATCCCTTCTTGTTACCTCACACCTCTCCAAACAAGTTTACTACGAAGGAAAAATCCAGTAAAGTTGTATGAGTCCCTAAGAAATAGACGTATGACGTCATAACGCCAGACCGAGGAAGTGTGGAGGGCGAAACACTTGGCCACAACCGGTTTCTTTTACTGCCGCTCTTTATAGTGATTCTTGCTACAGAACATCCTTATCAGAGGAGAGGACCAGCTGAGGTTTCTACAGTCGCTCCATATTCTCACATTCTTTCCTACGTTCTTGTTCACAATTTTCAAAGTATAAAGAAGCAGAGGAGTCATCACTACAGTCACGTCTACAGCTGCTGAGACTTACTAGTGTCTCTAGGTACACTTCCAGTTTATTACCTACGATTCATACGTTCACACAGCCTTAATACTTGACAGCTTCAATATATTGATGTCATTGCTTTTGATTTATATATCAAATTATGACGAGGTCTGAGAATTTGAGAATCAATAAGAGTTCTAAAGCTATATGAAACGTTAAGAATTTCTGGAATCTGTGTGAGGCGGGCGAAGACAGTGGTTCAATGCTGGTCAAATGTTACTTGTTCTTCCGCTCAGCACTTCTACTTCAGCGCTTCTCGTCATTTGTTCTGTAATCATCCAGCTTTAAGGATTTTCACTTAAGTTACTAAACGTTTCATCCAGTTATGTGTTCATACTAACAATGATTTTGAAATGCTTCATTCTAGGCAAAAAGACACCGTCACTGAAAGAAGTTAGCGAGGGGCAATACTGGGTGTATGCCGTACCCAGTATGCTAGGGACGTGCACTTCTAAAACATAGACGATTCCTCATCCAGGACTTTTAGAAAGTAGATTGACCAATCCTGCGTGTGCTACATTGAGTTGTACGCTACCACTTGGTGTCCAGTTTTGAGGGTGGATCCCCAGTTTTTTCTTACCTTTACCTAACATTTTCTCTGTATAGTTTTCGCTTTGGCATTATCCAGTTATCATTTCCAAGGAAAGTGGAATCTTCACGGACGAAAGTAATCGGATTATGGAGAGTTCTCTTAAAGTACGTATGATATTATAATCCCTGTCCTGAGAGTTCAGGTCCCTGGTCGACCTACTCCAGGTACTCCTTAGGTCCTCCCCGTGGGCTGGGACGCGGTGTCAAAGGCCTCCGTGTCTAGCGGAACTAATTTACGTTGACAGACCAATCTGCGTCGGCGTCAGTGGTGGCTGCCTCCCAGATTATTATCGTCGCAGTTCAAAGCTCTGGTAGGAGCGACCCATGAGGAACTGCCCCGGCGATGACCTCCTCTACAGAAGAAAACCGCAAGTTTAGCTCGTGAATCATCCTCCAAAAGGCGGCGTTGCTTCAGGACATATCCAGTAAATTCCAAAGTGAGAGACGAGGGTCATGAGCAACTTATCTAGCGGTCATAAGTGCCTTGGAAGGCCGCACAAAAGCCGGACAATTCTGGCACTGTAAATCCTGAACCTGGTGACGACGTTATGCTGAGGACGACGCTTGTGACGCCAGAACAATAGTGACTTATGGCAGTGGAGCGGAGGGACCATGTGAGGGGACGACAGTGGGTAGTGAAGCAGAAATAGCGGGGCAAGAATGCATGGAGGGCAGTGGAGGGGCTGAGCACCTGTGGTGGCGGCACTGAGCACGTGTAGTGGTGGGACTGAGAATCTATGAGAGTGGGTGAGCACCTATAGTGGCAGGAGTGAGCACCTGCAGTGTTAGGACTGAGCACGTGTAATGGTGGGGCTGGGCACCTGTCGTGGTGGGGCTGAGCACTCGTGGTGGGGCTAAAATCCTGCAGTGCTGGGGCTGAGTGCCTGTGATGGTGGGGCTGAACACCTGAGGTGGTAGGCTGAGTCACTCTAACACTTATGGATGGACGTCCAGTGGATGAGTGGAGGATGAGCAGATGGGATTGGCTGTGGGCCGATTACCGCTCTAAGGATTCGAACCTGTACAGGTCTGACCCCGGGTGGGCCTATGAAGGCTTATGGTAAGTAACGTGTGTGTGTGTGTGTGTGTGTGTGTGTGTGTGTGTGTGTGTGTTGGCTAAATACATCTCTGTGAGGACTCTCGTCCCACACCTGCAGCCATACACTAACCTCGAGCAGGATAACAAGGAGCATCAAGACTACACAATAATGTTCACCAGGTCAGTTAGTGCCACCAGCCCTGATGGGGCCTTATCCCGTTACCTCAAGGTGCCCCAGCCTGACACAGTGTCATGGAGAAGGTAACCTCTCCCTCATCTGCATGTCTTCATGTGGAGAACAATAAAATATACGTTATCTTACATAACTTAGTCCCATTGTTAAGGTTGGCAGCTCCCACTCTCTCCCACAGCAAGGTCGGAATATTAACACAACTACTTATAAGGAACTAAATTACACTTAAGATCGCGAACTTAATGTTATTTCATGTTTCTGTTCCAAGTATTGTTTTACTATATAAATGTCCTCAGAAGTTTACACGTGAAGATAACAAACCAGGCAGTTCACATGTGAGCAGTAAAGAAGTCTGCATTCGCAGAAATCTCCCAGACCAACCATGAACGTAATGAAGGATAAGATAATGACTCAACACGAGATCCTGATTCTCATCATGTGTTCACTTCGCAGGAAGAACAGCCATAGGATCCACCGGTCACCAGAGCCTGAGTTGAAGCTTCATCGGGGTACCAGGACTGGTGGCCTCGCTGGGCCTCACCAACCTGATGGATCAACAGATCAAGAGTCTAAAACCATCCTGCTGTTCCAAACAGTGAAAGATAATCTAAATTTTCACCATTATATGAGACATATCTTACTAGGTTTGCTGTGTCCTTTAGGTAGAACCTTGTGATATTTTTTCCAGTATAATCAGAAGCTTGACCATATACTGCTGGTGCTAAGAAACAACACCATATCACACGATGCCAATAGGCTGTCACAGGTATTATGAATAACCGCTACAACCCTGAACACTTAGGGTAACACGAGATCGTGTCAGCATGGCGGTGTTGTGTCCTCAGGTACATAACAAAAAAGTTTGGAAATTCGGTTAAGGTGCAGCAGCTGGTCCTGTAACGGCAGGGATCCTACGTTACATTCCAAGATAACCCCTCCCCCACCTACATCCCAACTACCACTATTACCACAACCTTTTACTATCATCAAACCTGTCGCCTCCACCATCATCAACACAAGAACCACCATCAATACTTTCTCCATCAAAATCATCCACATCTCCACCAACATCATGAATACCACCATCACCAGCACTGTCACTGAGTATCGGGTCCTTCTCTGGCTAGTTGTGGTGTCTAGCACTTAAGTCCTTCACCTGGTTTGTGGCCTCTCCTGGCTTGTGGGTCCATCCTGATTCGTGGGTCCTTCCCTGGTTCGTGGGTTATCTCTTTCCTAGGTCGTGGGTCCTTCCTTATCTGGAATCATCGAGTGACACCGCCCCAGCAAGCCGAGTGGGAACCGACTCGCCTGTGTAAACAAACACTTGAGAACACTCGGCCGGACATTGTCTTTATCAGGATTTCTAGGAAGAATATTTTCAGTCATGATCCTCGGTGGGGCAGTTCTTGAGCTCTCATAATGTTTACAAAAATTTTGTTGTAATTAATGGTTAGGTTACGACATTCTTGGGGAGCCGTGTCATATACTACCTATTTCATACTCTAACGATTATCATACAGTGCATAAATCTCCTGCAGAGAGCAGGTTACACATGATGGACGAATTCTTGAGAATACTTAACTAATGACTCTTTTTGTGACATTATTTATACCTCAAATGTTGTTGCTCGAATGTCTAGGGGCTAGTCTGCTGCCCTGATCCCAGGCTAGCTCACCCTGGTTCCTGGCTAGCCTGCCTTGATCCCAGGCTAGTCTGCCTTGCTCCTAGGTTTACCTTCCTTGGTCCCAGGATGAATAGATCGTAGTTCTTTGCTACGGCTCGTTCGTTCCCTGAAGACCTACCTGGTCAGTGGCGTTGACCCTCTCACCTACGAGGAACTATACGACGGTACCGGTGTGCAACTAGTTCTGCCAAAGTAGTGGAACATAAACGAAGAATTTTTTCTCGTAATGAATATCTTGTGCTATACAACGTTTGACTCCTACAAACTTTCTCAGTGAATAAGCCATTTTGACTCCCACGGATGGCCTCATTACACTGAACCTCACAAGGAAACCACTCGTCGTCTTGATCAACAAAGTCACAGAAGTGATAACAGGATACAGATGAGGCTCAGGAAAAATTACTGTGATGAAGACAGAGATGAATATAACTTAAGATAACTTTATCAGTTTAATCACCGTTTCAGTTTCTATTTTCTGAGCTAAATACATCAAATTCGTCTCGACTTTCTAGAGGCCCTTAATGGATTTGTTTCTCAGTCTGTGATTCATCTTGGTTTCTCTCTTTCCTACATATATCACTTGATGTCAGATAGAACAACTAAAGCTGAAAAGTAGGGACGCATCAGTTAGTTGCAGAGTGCGGGTTGGTTTCTTAGGTTTGAATTCGAATTCCCTCAAACCTAAAAATTTGTCCGCCTTCTTTTTATTTATAGCTTTTATGAAGTGTTTGCGTTGCTGAGGTCATCAGAGACTTTTACACCCACGTCTCTTTCCTCAATTACTTCAACACAGTTCATACTGGAGCTCATTCTTTCATTTTGTAGGGCACATTAATAAAATTTTGTCGGGTATACAATTTAGAATGCTGCTACGCATGTTTGACATCGGCTGGGAAGTATAGGGTGCACGAAAAATAGTCTTCCTTAGTCACTGTTGTGGAGAGTGAATTGTTAACATTATAAAATTATGCATAACTAAGAGAGTAAGAAGTTAACCTGTGAGCATCACGTGGGGTGCGATGTGTTTCTTTCTGAGAAAAGAAAACATTCAAGTGGTCAGTGAAGAGGGAAAGTTTATGAAGACCATCTGGCGATCTCTCCTGTCAACCAGACTAAACACATCGTGGTCCCATGAGCTCCCATGACGCAAGCAGCTCCATGGAACTCTATCAGTGGCAGGAATGACTCAGTGTTGCATGACGCAAATCACTGAGATATGATTGAAAGTATTTCCTCTGTTGGTGGCAGCCGCAGCCATCAACCACACGTTCTGAGTCACTGACTCTCAACCTTCCTGAGGCCCTGTCTTGTTCCCATTAGCACCCAGGACGGAAGCTTGAAGGCCAGGATCGGAGGCGACCACTCCTGCGGTTGCAAGTGCTGCTGGCACAGCATACAAGGGACCTCAGACACGTCTGAGATCCTACCACCCCACCACCCTCACGAGAAAGGTATTGGAGAAAGGAACATTCTTATTAAACACTTCACCCGACCGCGGACGCCTTCATATACGGCTCTCTTCATCAAGGAGAGATTACCGAGGATGAATCTGCACACTGGCGATTTTCTGGAGTTACTTAGCACTCGACATCTGACCTGTCCCAGCAAGAGCGGGATAAAAACTGGTGACGTCACGTAGCAGTACGCCCAGCACACCTGACAAGGCCAGCTCTCATTGGTCAGATAAGGGAGTAGCAGCCAACCGTATTCACCTTTAATTGGTCGGTAATTTTTCCTTTCATTTTTGACTTTTTACATAAATCTGGACCATGCTGTACTGTCCTCATACCTGAAAACGTGACGTTGTGTTGTGTTGTGTTGTGTTGTGTTGTGTAGAGTTTATTAACTTTGGCCAGCTTATTGGTAATCTACTTGAACAGCACAACAGAAACGTCAGTCAATCAGAGGACATCATCAAGAAAATGATAAATGCTGAATTATCAGTTATATTAAATGAAATATATATATATATATATATATATATATATATATATATATATATATATATATATATATATATATATATTATCCCTGGGGATAGGGGTGAAAGAATACTTCCCACGTATTCCCTGCGTGTCGTAGAAGGTGACTGAAAGGGGAGGGAGTCGGGGGCTGGAATCCTCCCCTCTCGTTTTTTTTTTTTTCAATTTTCCAAAAAAAAAAAGGAACAGAGAAGGGGGCCAGGTGAAGATATTCCCTCAAAGGCCCAGTCCTCTGTTCTTAACGCTACCTCGCTAGCGCGGGAAATGGCGAATAGTTTGCAAAAATATATATATATATATATATATATATATATATATATATATATATATATATATATATATATATATAGATTTGAGGTAGTGGAGAAAGAATTTTACCTCCTTATTACTTGCGTGTCGTAGAAGGCGAAGGAGCTGGAAATCCTACCCTTCAGTTTTTACTTTTCCAAAAGAACAGAAAGGGGGCCAAGTGAGGATTTTTCCTATAAGGCTCAGTCCTTTGTTCATCTATATAATCAGGTCCTGAGTGAGAGCTGCCATCGGCGGCGGTGTGAATGACGGTGACTGAGGACCCTGAAAGAGTAATGGACGGTCGACTGACAACCATAAAAGCTGGAGAGGCTCGACCAATTGTCCTGTAGGTGGGACCACTTCAGCAGGTGCAATACAAGGTTGTGTGACAGCTAGAAGCCTGTATAGGTATAGCTGTATGGGCAGTGATTTCCAACTGCTGCTACGAATGAGTTAGTTATCCAGATGGTAGGTGGTGTTCGTCCTGGGGTTGTAGGATTGATTATAAACCAGTCAATAAACATACTTAGTACATTAAGACAACGATAGGTGAACCCATGTACGTTCCTGTGAACACCCTGAGGCCTCAGAGCTTAAAACGATTCTTTTATTATTTTCCAGAGGTGAAGGTAAATATTCCCTCCGAGAACGAGAGAAAATTGGCTCTTTGTGGTGCATAAATCATGAGTGGCGCTGAGTACCGCTCGCGAGGCTGGAGGGCTGGGATGACCATAAGGTATATAAAAGATTTCTACTTTACCTTACATGCAGATGGGTCTCCATACAGCTTGGCGGAGCACTGTCTTGCCCCGAGCCTCCGACTAATCAGCAGGGCACCGCAAACCTACACATCAACCACAATTCTTCCTAATGTTTACCTTTGATGGAAAATTGAAAATGGTCTATACATATTTTTGATCATAGAACATGATACTGAACGAGAGTTCGATAAGATCTTACAGACGGCGTCAGTCATAGCCAATGGCGACCCCGGGTCACGGCTGCGGCCACAACCGACTCCTTCGTGTTGTGCTCGTGGGAACAGCTGGGCGGGTGTGCGTCCGTCGCCCAAAGACCATAATTTATGGATATTCATCTCGTGCAGTCACACTCCGGCCGCCACCATACGATGGTTGGGGTGGGCAGAGTGTAAGGGTAGCGTGTTGGAAGCCACCATGTCCGCCTCTCTCCCGACAGGTACTTCTATAGAGCAGATGCCTGACTTTAGCGACCACGTCTGTCTAGTCGCCAGTACTAATCTTTACTTTTTTATATGACATAAAAGATGGGTCACTTTCCCATGACTGTCTTTTTAAGGAGGGTTGTTATAACTTATAATTCAAGCGCCGATGCTCCTTCAGGAAATGATAGTCACTTTAATCATGAAGATATTGTGGGAATACAGGAGGAGGAACAGATATGTTCGTAGTCTGTATAATATGCTACCAGAGTCGGTAAAGACCCTTGAGCTGCGTGCAGCAGCCAGACCATCACCCCTCTGGTCATACTCACTATTGGTAACATCCCACGTAGCCACTGTCTTCTTGGCGGCTGGAAGATAACCTTAGATTATTTCTTCCGTGGCCATATAACCAGTGACTAGGAAGCACTCAGGGACTCTAGTATTACCAATAGATCTCCGGTTACCTTGCCTGTGATCGATAGAGACCCGGTTTTTTTCTGACTGGCAGATACCAAGGTATGTTCCTCGTCTCCGACAGGTGCCTAGTCATCTCCAGATGCGCGACATAATGATGGTAACAGCAGAGGGACCACCGGCTGGGACTGTTGACTGTGTAGCAGGGTTTGGTGTGCACTTTTAACCAAGTTTCCGGCGTCACTGAATCATAGTATAATGCTGATAACGCGAAAAACAGGTAATAATTCACAGTATACGACGAGGAAACAGCTTAGTATTTCACTGTAACATTAATCAAGCAGAAAAGGCCGTTTTGTTGTATTTGATGAAAGTTTACGCATCTTTTCCGTTGTTTTGAAACCACAACGTACAGCTGGTGAGATGGCGCATGACATACGGGGATCCTCGCCGAGTGGAATTACAGAGACCCACTATCCCCAGTACATAGGCACCCCCTCACAGTCTCCTCTACTCTCGCCCTCCTTTCTGGCTCAGGGAAGGAGGGTGGGGTGCGTTCATTGGTGTGGTGGTGGGGAGGGGGGGGAAGGTGTATGAGAAGCGGACGCAGGGGGCGGAAGAGATCGGGACGGTGTAGTCAGCAGACACGCTGCTCTTGCGGGGAGAGTGCTGGTCATACGAGCCGACAAGGAAGGTTTATGTGGCGGAAACTGGAAGAAAATGCTGCTTAACAAAGGCCAGGGGGACGAAATTAGATGAGGGGAAGATAATAGGACCATACAGGAGGGACGAGGGAGAAGGATGATGATAGGGTCGTACGGGGAGAAAAGAATAGTGCAGGGCCACCGAGAGTGACGCGTCGGTATGCGAAGCTGGCCATGAAATAACATTGTTGGTGAAGCCTGCTCAGCGGTGCGGCACGGATGAAGAGAGAGAGAGAGAGAGAGAGAGAGAGAGAGAGAGAGAGAGAGAGAGAGAGAGAGAGAGAGAGAGAGAGAGAGAGAGAGAGAGAGAGAGAGAGAGAGAGAGAGAGAGACGGGTTGAGACAAACAGATGAACGCCGGGAGGATTAGACTGAAAAAATAGAATATACCGGTATATATAGATGACTAAACGCCAACACGTAGGAGCAATTAACCGCAGATCACGATCGCTGCCAGACAGGCTTTTCAGTGGTAATGAGGCTTGTGGCAGTCCCAGGTCGTATGATGGAGTCTTAGGACATTTGTGGGTCACATGGCGGTTGCTTAAACTGTGTGAATGACACAAAACAGATCAGAAGGAAGGCTTGGCCCATTCCCGCATAGTTAGGTGTCTTAAAGAAAAGATCGTACATGAGACATCTGGAACGGTCTCAAACAATTTTAGCGTGGAATAGGCCAGGTAAGATCGCGTGAGGAAGGTCTTAAAATAATCCTAACAGTGCGAGAGGAACTACGAAGAATCTTACGCCGTAATGGAGGTGTAGGAAAGCCATAGGTCTTGTACGAGAGGTTCTTGACGAATCTAAATCGGATTAGGAAGGTTTGAGATTGCCGATGTTTGCTAGCTAAAACCGGGAGAGGTCCAGGTCATGGCAGGGGACTGGGAAAGTTTTAAGTCGAGAGGAAGTCTCGAGCCAAAGTGTCACAGAGTCTAAACCTTCCTATGGTGTGAAAGGATTTGTGACAGTCATCACTAAGCTGTTTTAGAGGGTCTAGAAGTATGGACGGTTTAAGACATGTCGAAGTTGTGTGTGGACTTTGGTACAGCTTTTAGTGCACGCCTTTTTTGTGTTAAGGAGACTCAGAATTGTCTTAGATCACGTGAGAGTGAGGATTCTTCTCAGCTGAAGAGGAAGATTTATAACAGTTCTGGATGGAAGTGACAGCGGCGCCTTGAGACGGAGTGACTATCCATGACCGGTTGATGGCTGGCTGGCTTGACTCCCTGAGGCACAAATGTTATCAGTCTGTTTAACTTCGTCTCGGTCCCCGTCTTGCACTCTTTTTTTCAGGGAATATTTGCAGTTATGGGAAATCAAGGTCTGGGGTAGTCTGACCGGGTTCATTGGATGTGTGAAGAGCGAGGCCAGTTAGATATGGCGAAACTGAGGATCTGGCGGGGGGAAAGAGAGGCACTCATCAGCGCTGTAGAGGAAATCCTCGTGAAGCACTTGACGAGGATTGTCGAGGAAGAGAAATGAGTCAGCTCAAGGGAAGCAGACTCGCCTTAACCTGGTCATCATCCCAGCAGCTGACCTGCCCACGAAGGTTAGAGTCGTCATGTGAGAAAATGACTACCACTGCTCAGCTCATGAAGGTCATTACAGGTGAGAGTTTAAGATGATGAATTATGAAATATAAATAAGGGCGATTATTGTCCAATATCACTTAGATCTGAAACAGTCTGCCATGTTAAAGAGATCATGTTAGAGCTGCTGAAGATGCAGAAAAAAAACCGGTAAAGGAGATCAAAGCAAGATCAGGCTAAGACTCAGGGGTCGATGTGAGCGACACAACTTTCTCAGCAAGGGGTCAAGACTCCCACTGGCCCTGCTAGCGGGTACACTGTAGTAAGTATAGGTCGGGAACTCCCTCGCCACCAGAGGGCTGACCTCACGCCGGGGCACACTGCGACATCTTGGGAGAGAGAAAGAGAAAGAGAGGGAGAATGATAGACTCTGAGAGACAGATATAGAGATAAAAAGTCGAGACTGTATAATTGGTGTGTCTGATGACTGGGGCGGAGGAAGGAGGCTGGACGTAACTCACTCGTGAGGTGGCCAGCGTCTGTGTGTGGCGGCCACCCAGGTGTCTACACCTGTCCCTTTATACGAGAGGTTTGGTGGTTGGTCATCCAGATGTCTACATCTATCTCTCCTCCATCATACTGCACGCTTGGGCTTCACCACGCTACTCTGGTTACGGGTTTGGGGCGTGAGTGGGGCAGGTGTATCTGGAAGGGAGGGACAGGTGTAGGGATGCAGCGGGCCGATATCTTGGTACCTGTGTCCAGCGGTGGCAGGCGGGTGGGCAGACATGGTGTTCCCCACACCTGACCGGGTATCAGACCGCAAGGAACGCTTCACCACATTGTGCAGGAAAGTTCATCACGTACTACTGACGCTGGTGGGGAGAACTGACGCTGGTACTACTGGAGAAGATGGGAAGTATTTGTGGCTTTTGTGGGCGTGCCCACGGTGCAGGTCAGGGCTGGAGTCCCCAAGCACTATGCATGACAGGATAATGTAATCTCGAGATCTATAATCCCTGATATGGCAGACATATCTCCCAAATCAGACACAAATCCATCGGAATGACCCACCAGACGAGTTCCCAAGCCTATCTAGATGGAGTCCCGAGGACACATTGCATCATCCTTCCGCTTCTCCATCATATTTTACCCTCGCTGTAAACACAGAGGGGCGTACCGATGGCGGTGGGTGGTGTTGGAGTGATGTGTTGGTGACGGATGGGCTGCCGTCAGGCACCAGTGTAACAGTTGCGCCACCGTTCGTACGCACGCGCATTATAGCTTCACCTCTACCTTGATCCTTGCTGATAACTTCGTCTGGAAGAGCTGCAGACACACACCAAGACCCAGATCCTGTTCCACCCAGGGCGGTGGTACCAATACTTTGCTCATCAGATATTTCACCTAGCACACCAGGGGAATCAGATCGCCGATCAGGTCTCACAGCGGGATGCGAAGCGGGTGTAGGTGAGCCACAATGTAGGTGAAACAAGGTTCCCAGCAGCAAGATGTACTACCAACAGCCGACCATTATTCAGGGGCAATGAACCTATTGCCGGACCCGGAACGCATGCACGACGCCATTACTCCTCCTACTTGGCTAGCACGCCTCTCCCTCACTACACGTTCCTGGTGGGCCAGATACACTCTGCTGCCTGGCCAAATACACCCTGGTTACACCTTGTTAGGGAGATACACCTTCGCTGCATTTTATGGCAGGATTCACCTTCGCTACACCCAGGTGATACGCCAGATACACCTACGTTACCTTGTGCTGCCTGTGCAGATACACCTTACTGTAGAGATACACCATTGGTATACCTTGCTGGCTGCCAGATTCCCTGGTGCTCCGGCTTGTGAAGGACCCACTGTCCTCTCACAACACAAGAGCCTCAGCGCATTACGTAACCTTCTATTCTCACGGGAGAACAAGGGAATCTCCCTCCTCCACACGAGCACTGTGAGACGGAGCTCCGGCCTCGCACCTCCCACACCTGGGATGGCTAACTGTCTGGAGTTTACCAGAGAGGTGGACACCAAGAATCATTAAGACTTTAAACCTTTCAACATATCTAATCTGAGTTTATAGTTCACTTTAATCAATGTAGACTAAAACCGCCCGTGCATCAGTCAGACCAAGACTGCAAGTCCCCCCCGAGTCACTGCGGACCAAGCCCATATCATGATAGCTAAGTCAAACCCTTCCATGCCTAGATTAAAGTCATATAGATAACTGTAAACCAAGACCACAGACCCTCTACATCACAAGCGTCTCATGGCCACAACAGAACAAGACCGGCGGAGGTTGAATCTCCGTGAGCGAGGTCTGTGGCGTCGGACCATCCTGTCTAACCGTCGGATGATCACAGAGGAACACTAATGTCGGCGAGACAATCCTCTATAACTAAACATTATTGCCGTAGGAGAAGCACAAGTTGGTACTGCTACGTCAAGGTTATCTCTTTGTGGTCCTCTTGGCTATGTTATACTCTCTACTGCAAAACTCAGTTTTGGGGCTCGGGATCCTTGTACCTCTTGACAATAAACGTTTTAAAGGAATCTCTGTTCCATTGATCTGACACAAGCATTTCTATTATCTTGGTGTGGAATTCGATATAATGAATGGCATATCTCTTTCTGCGGCTTCAAAGAATGTTACCTGTTTTTTTGCTACTCTGTTATCTGCGATTGTAGATAACAGCTATGCAATTGTCTTAATTTGACGCTGCCATTGAAGACTGAGAAGATCGAATGTGTTGGATGCTATCTGGGTGGTTTTAGGATGAGACTTGCTACTGATGACAACCTCAGGCTCAGGCGCTGCTACAACAAATCACCGTTGGACAAAATCCCACATGTTATGTTTCTGGAGCCTCATGAATCAACTTGCTTCACATGGGTCGACTATCATCCCAGAAAACCCTAAACAAGTGAAGACTTGAAACTGAGTGTGTAATAGTCTCTGCAGCACCCTAACTACTCTGGCTTAACCATCACCAGCCACATCTTTTTTTCTATTGTCATACTTGTCAGTGTCAAGGTCAGCTAATATTACACTAATGTTATCACATCTGGAGAGAGAGAGAGAGAGAGAGAGAGAGAGAGAGAGAGAGAGAGAGAGAGAGAGAGAGAGAGAGAGAGAGAGAGAGAGAGAGAGAGAGAGATTACTGCCTTATATAAAAGCCCTTGGCAGCCCCTCATTACCAGAGCGGATGACGACACGGAAATGGTGATGCATACGGTGGCATTAATTACGTATTTCCTGGAACACTGTTTTGTGCTCTGTAATGGGAAGTGTTCACTAGATGTTCTTATGTTGCCGGAGACAGTGTGTTGCATACCGGGCGCCTCTGGAGACCTCCAGGAGGAAGCCGCCTAGACAAGGAAAAGAAATAATTCCTGGAACACTTTTGCCACTACCATCGTCCAGTGAGCGTCAGCAGTCACTGAGCGCCATCACCGCCACCACCACCAAAAAGAGTCTCTCCAGCAACTTAGGCGGCTCATGATGGCTGAACCATAAGGCAATAAGACTTGGTAACTCACGGCGTGCTAGTGACTGGCTGAATCCTGCTAGGTGAGGTGCACCTAGCGAAAGCTCAGCCCTGGAGATAAGAGCGTCGGAAGAAAGCCTAGCCTTGGAATTAATCATCTTTGGAAATAACTTTGGCGACTGTCAAGCCTAAGAGAATAACAAGCTTTAGATAAAGCCTAGCTTTGGGGATAATTCAACTTTGAAGATTATAATCTCTGGACCCAGTATTTGTGGGAGGGTTGTGCTGGGTGTTTGGCTGGACCGCCAGGCCAGACACAACCCAACCTCTCACACCAACAAAAAAAGAAGGAACAAATATTGCCCAACGAATAAGAAAGACGTTTGATGGAGTTTAGGTCATGATGGAGGCGGTTGGGACGATACTTTGGGAGGCTAATGTATGTAATGAACCTAAATTACCTTGATACAACCTGTGCTTCTGACATGAAGGTTCACCTGGCAACCCATCCTACGACAGGTTTCTAAGTTCAATCAATTCATCTTAAAGTTTACTTTGGAACAATTGGATAATCTTTACAGATATTCTAAGATGAAACGTTGCATCACATGTATGTTTCTGACGCATCATAATAAGAGAAGCATCGTCATTAACACGTCATATTATATCTTAACATAAAACTAATCTAGTTTGCTGATGGTGCGTCCAGTCTGCTGGTCCAAGTTATTGAGACATATAACACACCCATGGGACGTCTAATCTGACCAGTGAGATAAGAGAGATTCGTCTACGATAATCTTTAAGGTCTGCAATCATCAGCACTTGTATCATGTTGTAAATTCGTCGCAAGACACAGGCCCTCCTTTCAAGAAGCACTGGCAGGGTGTTGCAAGTGATTCATCATGGCCTCACACTGAGTGTTGCGTGCATAATGAAGCTGGTGGTGTTGACTGTGTGGGTGTGTTAGCTGCGTCTGGAATACTATAGTGTTGGCTGACCTCTGACCACCGACCTCCAGCCACTGGGTGAAGGGTTAAAGCAACCTCGTAACGGCGGGAAAGGTTTTCGATTGTTACGGATATGCAAAGAAAAAGTGAAAATGTCACTGTTGAGTTTCTGAGAGAAATGATGTATTAGTAGACCTAGAGATGCTAGACACCTCCGGACGCTGGGCATTGGGGACGTGTCTTCTAAAAGTGAAGTGAGAGTAGATTCTGAATCAACGTAAAGACCGTTTTCAAAATTCATTAACGATTGGTTTTAGAGTTTAGTTTCCGAAAAGGTTTACATGGAGAGTCAATAGACATTAAGTTAATCTTTGATAAAGGTTTAAGCTGGACATGGAGAGGCTGGAGGACGGTGATGAAAAGTATATTGCAGATACGTATTTACTGAGCTATAGAAGATTAATTTCTGAGATGACTTTGGAACGATTCAGTACTTGTCCTGTTGGGATAATAATACGTAGGAAGTCCCCAGAGCGTGTACTGTCACCTGAATTAAACCAAATTATAGATTATTGCGCCAGGAAAAGGATATTGTCGTATCTATCCTTTGAACTGACATGAGATGAGACATCTTACTTATCCAGAGGAAATGACTTAACTTGCGGTATGAGGAGCGTCATGTTCAAGTCAGACGGACCTTCATAACATAGGTTTACCTCCCTTCCTCACCCTCTCCACCTTCCTCCGTAGCCACAACTGGCATAAACCTCTACCTCGGAGTTATTTACGCCACGTACACCCCACCATTAACTCCCAACACTCCCATATTTTCTCATACGTGTACCGGAGTAATGTTCCCCGACCAGTCACATTATCCTGACAAGATCTGGTATCACACGGCCAGCTTTGCATATGATATTCTACCGACGTCTCTTTTTTCTTATTTTTGTGAATGTTTCATTTTCTTTCATGTACTGGAGTAGATATCATTCATCTACTGCAACTTTTGTTTTGCTTGTATATCTTGAAGGTTGCTTTCTAAGATGCTTCCCGATGACTTATATAAATTCTTGTCTTGTTTGAGGCCCGTGGGTCTGGTCTTTCCTTATGATGTGTGTGTGTGTGTGTGTGTGTGTGTGTGTGTGTGTGTAGGGGTAAGTGTTCATGTACGTATGTGTGTGCGTAGTGTTTGTTTATGTACAACTAAACTGTTCATCCTTTCATAGGTTCCTCCTGCTGGTCGTTTCGTCCACCCGGCGTGCTGGTCGTCTCGTCCGCCGGGCGTGCTGGTCGTCTCCGCCCGACGTGCTGCTCGTCTCGTCCGCCCAACATGATGGTCGTTTCGTCCGCCCGGCGTGCTGGTCGTTTCGTCCGCCTGGTGTGCTAGTCGTTTCGTCCGCCCAGCGTGCTCGTCGTTTTGTCCGCCCGACGTGCTGGTCGTCTCGTCCGCCTGACATGATGGTAGTTTCGTCCGTCCGACGTGCTGGTCGTTTCGTCCGGCCGACGTGCTGGTCGTTTCGTCCTCCCGGCGTGCTGGTCGTCTCGTCTGTCCGGCGTGCTGAAATCATAACCCGAGCCTTGAGCCGCCATGTACATATACTGGTGAGATATGAACCTGCTGAACCCTTCCAGTGTTCCATCACCGGAGCTGCAGTGTGCAGAGTTATAAGTTCCTCCTCTAATGTCTGCCGAGAACCATACCGGGCATGACCTGCCTGCATAACACGCGTGCTGAATGCTGCTGCTCGGTCCTCGGTGTCATCAGAATCCTGTGGAGGGAAGGAGTTCACCTGAAGCAAACGTTGACCTGATCAAGACACTCCACTTCAGCATAGTCAAGTAATAATACCAGACGCTGGAGTCCTTACAGATGCAAGTCTTAAATAAAGTGAGTTACTTTATATATACGTATATATAGTTTCAGTGAGTGGTTGCTATATACTGTACTTGTGTTTACTTTCCGCAAGTCTGTCATACAGGCAAACACAGTTTGTTTCAAATTATCACTCGTCTTCCACTAGGAATCAACCCAGTCGCTAGAGCTGCTTCATCATCTCACTTTCGTGATTGGCACTTCAGATATTCGCACCTTTGTTGCTCATAACTCAACCTTCTCCGCGCCACGTATACATACATCTACGTTAGTAAGTATTTCAGATTAAAACAGTTTCCTTAGATGTACGATGCAACAACAATAGACCGGAGCACCATGGGATAACCACAGACTCCTGCTGGGCACCCCAACACCCTCCTTCATACCAAGTTCTTCTTGGACAGCCACAAGCATAACTCTCTTAACTTGAAGTTTAAGTATCGCGTTCCTCCCAGTAATAATACACATGCATCTGCTAACAGTCACTGTGGTAACGGATTAAAAACTGAGGGATATCTTTTGTCAGCAGTTATTGCCTTGTTTGAACCTTTCGTGATCATGGTCAGGGACAAGCCTCTGGAATATTAACTTAACGGTCGCTACACAAGTTTCTTCTTATATATCGTAACATAACCTGAGGTGTAACAGTAAGTTATGGTAGCTTATGTGACGTCTTTCCCCGTCCAAGATTGGCTCGAAGACCCTATCATTTGTGATATAGATAAGGTGAGCAAGAGACCAAGGAGAGTCCCGTCCATACACAAGCTATCAACCACGCCCCACCGTCCCGTATGTCAACATGGTCGAGATAGTGTCATCGAGACAATAAGTAGTAGTGCGCAAGGTACGAGGAAAGGAGGGGTGGGGGGTTCGTTACTAGCTTAATGATACACTAGACTGACTCAGGCTAGAGCAACTCTCGGCCACTGCTCAGCAATACTACCCTTATCTTACTTATTGATTTCTTTATCGACGGCTGATTGTCTTTACGAGTGTGTGTTTATGATTCTTTGTGTATGTGTGTATGTATGTACGTATGAATGTATACATATATGTAGCTCAATACTTGTGGGATGTCGGTACGTGTGTGTGTACAGGGTCGTGTCCCCTGATCTGCCTCAGGCACAGGGAACAGTATGCAGGAATGTGGACCAGACTCCGCCAGCTGAGTAACACAAGAGAGACTCAAAGAACATGACGATCAGGATCATGATGATGACGAACATGAAATCCATTTGTGCCTTCAGATTTCTTTGTGCATGTATTTTCTATTTGTCTTTGTCTAATGTCTGTCCTTCTGGTACTATTCATCCGTGTCTTTGTTTTCCTTGTTCTACTTTTCTGTAGCCGTCATTTTCCTCCTGCCTGTTCCACAAGTGAGGCAAAAAGCAAGACACGAAGAAGCTATCTCGCGACGTTATTATATTGACGGGAAAGAAGGATTCCAGTCTGCTCATGGTACAGGGAACACCGAAGCTCAGACCTGTGTCAATGAGTTAGGCTTCCCGTCAGTGCCAACAGTGATCAGGGATGGTCCATGACCTAGGTTGATCGGGCCAGTGCCTGCAGTGACCGGAGATAGCACGTTTCTCCTCATTGTACCAGACATTAAGATGGATTTGACGAAAGACGCAGGCGGAAGGGATCACCGTCCCACTCAGTACTCTCACAGGTTCTTGGTTCCGTCAGATGAAGTGTCCAGTGTCTGTTGTAGGGGCTGGCTGATGATGTGCTCGGTGAAGCTATCAGTTGTACACCATGAATCAATAGTCCACGACCTGCTCAGCACCAGTCACCATCAAGTTGCTACATTGGTTACAAACATTTATGAGTCACGAGAAGCCTTACCGTCTGGATCGTTTACTTTGAAATATGAAGGAGGTGAGGGGTTCCCGAGGAACAGGAGTCAGATGACAGGTAATAATGTACATCTGCGTCAGGTGCTTCTTCCTCAAGATGGCTCACACCTTCCGGCGAGTCTTAAAGCGTCCAGTTAATCACGGCAGCTGGTAAGGCTCATCCTTAACGAGGCCACAGACTAAGCACCACTACCATCGCGGGCGGTACTCATCCCACGAGACCATCAATAACAGGGTCTAGCGACGCTTATCGTCTGTGTTAATCCAGGCATCAGCGCCGCATATCTTAGGAGGTCCAGGCGGCCCTCAGGTAGCGGAGATCATTAGGGTGCTCTAAATGTTGCCCGAAGGACTCATAGCATACGGCTCTCCCTCCGGCCCTTAGTGGCTGGGTGAGATGGAGGTTGTGACCTAACCACTGGGCCGACCTAATATGGCCAAGGGACATCGTCTTCCTTATGTTTCCATTCAGAGTTCTGCTACCGGGCGGGAAGGGGTAAAAACATAATTGACTCCGCCAACCTGGTGACCCATTAATTACAGCTCGTTCTCGACCGATGTGATGAAGCAATTGTGTGCGAGGCGTGACTCCAGGGCTCGGGCCTAGCTGGTGTGGGTGATGAGGGTTGCCTGCTCCAGGTTAGGTTAGGGATGAATGCCAGAGAGAGAGAGAGAGAGAGAGAGAGAGAGAGAGAGAGAGAGAGAGAGAGAGAGAGAGAGAGAGAGAGAGAGAGAGAGAGAGAGAGAGGATAATATCAGGGCAGAAAGTTCCAATAAACTGAGAAAAGTAAAAACAAAAAGGGGAAAATATTTCAGTTGGGAAAAAAATCGAACACCATAACCACAGGAGGCTCAAGGCCTTCATAGTGAGGTTGTCCAGCCAACACCACCCAACACCGGCTCACCCCACAGCCAACACCCCCCACCACCGCCTCACCCCACAGCCAACACCACCCAACACCGGCTCACCCCACAGCCAACACCACCCACCACCGCCTCACCCCACAGCCAACACCACCCAACACCGGCTCACCCCACAGCCAACACCACCCACCACCGCCTCACCCCACAGCCAACACCACCCACCACCGGCTCACCCCACAGCCAACACCACCCACCACCGGCTCACCCCACAGCCAACACCACCCAACACCGGCTCACCCCACAGCCAACACCACCCACCACCGGCTCACCCCACAGCCAACACCACCCAACACCGGCTCACCCCACAGCCAACACCACCCAACACCGGCTCACCCCACAGCCAACACCACCCACCACCGCCTCACCCCACAGCCAACACCACCCAACACCGGCTCACCCCACAGCCAACACCACCCACCACCGCCTCACCCCACAGCCAACACCACCCACCACCGGCTCACCCCACAGCCAACACCACCCACCACCGGCTCACCCCACAGCCAACACCACCCACCACCGCCTCACCCCACAGCCAACACCACCCACCACCGGCTCACCCCACAGCCAACACCACCCACCACCGGCTCACCCCACAGCCAACACCACCCACCACCGGCTCACCCCACAGCCAACACCACCCAACACCGGCTCACCCCACAGCCAACACCACCCACCACCGCCTCACCCCACAGCCAACACCACCCACCACCGGCTCACCCCACAGCCAACACCACCCACCACCGGCTCACCCCACAGCCAACACCACTCACCACCGCCTCACCCCACAGCCAACACCACCCAACACCGACTCACCCCACAGCCAACACCACCCACCACCGCCTCACCCCACAGCCAACACCACCCACCACCGGCTCACCCCACAGCCAACACCACCCACCACCGCCTCACCCCACAGCCAACACCACCCACCACCGCCTCACCCCACAGCCAACACCACCCACCACCGGCTCACCCCACAGCCAACACCACCCACCACCGGCTCACCCCACAGCCAACACCACTCACCACCGCCTCACCCCACAGCCAACACCACACACGCACGTAATATTGATAAAAGTTTACAAGCGAATGACAACCTCGTCATCACTCGTCTGACTGTATTAGTCTGTAACATTTTCTGGTTTTCCTGGTATTTACAAATGCAGGAAATATGTTTGCCATATCCCAGGACATCGTCAGAGGTAATGAGATATAATGATGACTTAGATAATTCATAAAAAAGGGAAAAAGCGAGGTCAATTTAACTGAGTGAAGTTATGAAATATTTTAGTACATTTTACAGCCTTGTACAAGGTCTGGTATCGTTTGGCGAAGCAACATACAGATCCAAACCTGTATAACACTTGCCGTCACACGGCTTCAGTGAAAAATGGAAAGTAAAGCTATCTATTATGCACAGGCTGCAACCTGATAGTGATCAGGGAATGATGGATACGACTACATAGCTCCGAGATAGAGGGATGTTATGAATAATCATAATGAAGACCACACGGTTGACTCCGTTGTATATAATACCACCACCACACTGTTACCTCTGTTATGTATACCACCACCAACACCACGCTCTTAGCTCTATTATGCATAACAACACCACTACACTGTTGGCTCTGTTATGAACACTACCGCATCTATACTGTTGGCTGACAAAACCAAGTATTCACAACACCACTATGCACAACCGCCAGCGTTCACAACATGACCATCATCACTTACAACCTCTACTCTCAAAGCCTACAAAACTCAGTGCATTTACTACTTGAGATTTAACATTCTCAGAACTTACAACACCATCAGTGACATTATCCAAGACTTACAACCATCCATTGCTTTGGTCCAAAGTTTATCCGCCAGGTCTTACAACATTCACCCTTCCCAAACATTGTCACTTATAATCCCTATAACTGTACCCTCACCATTTACATCCTCCAAAGCTATAACCCTCCATACTTACCTCATAGCACTCACAACCCCATTAAGCCCAAATCCATTAATTTCAACCCCATGATTTACAGTCAGTCACTGTCAAACCCCAGTATTTACATCCTCCATAACCTACAACCATAGAACTAGCGGCCCGAGCATTTTCATCCCAACATTCTCAACCCCAGATATCGTTAACTCAATATTTGTATCAATCGCACATTATACTGACAGTCCTCAACATTTAAGCGAGAGCCTACTGTCTATATATCCGTATATGTAACCTCTAATACCTACAACCCCATCATATTAGCCTCACATCTTATAAACACAAGTAATATTCTGGCCCCCAGCAGTTATAAATCCTTTCGTATTCATACCCACAATATACCTAACCCGTCCAGCATATCCAACCCACAAAATTTTCTACTTCCATTATTTACAACCACCAGCCTTTCCAAGCCCCCGGCACCTCCAACCCCCAGGACAAGTTATAGAAGGGTTAATACGGGGAGTATGTACACCTGCTGCCGTCCGTCATCCCCTTCCGTGCCACTATGTGTGGCCTCCTGCTGCTGCCCCCACCAGTGCAAGACACTGACACCCTCAGTGCCACAGTGAACATCATAACCAGAAGCATACACTGTGCTATCAAGAATGTATCATTCATTGTAAGGTTTCATACAATCTAGCAAGGATAGCATCTCGAAAATGGTGCACTGTGGAGAGTCGGACGATGTACAGAATGCCAACCACTACAGGCAATGATATCACTGTGTTATCATACGCACGCCATTACGTTCCTGGCTATCAATGTGAAAGATGACCACTAGCGAAGATAACATTGCAATGATAACGTTTTCACGAGAAAGTAAACAGGAACGTCGCATTGACCCAGCCTGGCCCGGCCTCGTCGGTCCTGGTCTAACTGACCTGACCTGATCTCAGCCCAGGTCACCTTACTGTACAGAGGCAAACAAGTACAGATGATACAACAAACTTTTGCAGTCTTACACTAACTTGTATGTGCTTGCAGCACTAACAATCTATAATGATCTTTCTTATTATTCTGACACCGTAGTCAACGAGAACCGAGTGAAAATCATAGTCTGCATCTTATCTCCCTCTTTCAAAGTACCTTCTTGATAATCTTGTTTATATCAAGATTTTAGGTTTACTTTTCATATTTTGTATGATGAAGATTCACAATACCAGAATGAAACCAGATCCATATTTACCATGAAGGCCGATGAGGATGTACGTCATGAGACTTTATCTACAGAAACAGATACGTTCTCACCGCACACTCCGAGTCTCCTCTGTAGGAATTCCAGTGAGTAAAGCTTCCTGAGGGAGCTCTTACCCTGCCTGGTGTAAGTACCTATATAAAGGTAACTGTTCTATTTCTTACTAAATCTTTACCGGGGCATGTGTGTTGGCTATCATCTACCAAACTATCACAATCCTGGCCGTGGTGGTTCCCTATACCACAAGACCACAGTCCTGGTCGGTTTGGTGGTGTGATTATCCGCCTGGTTGTGGCTGCTACCCCTACCCTGGAGCGTCTACCACTCCCCATTCCCAAGAACCTCTCCACCCACCACCCCAGCCACTGCACCTGCCCACCTGGTCTAATCTACACCTGCAGACGGAGCCAACTATGCCTGACGCACACCTAAAATGGTCACACCTTTAATTACGCTACGGCGGCGTGTGTTGGGAGAGGATTGTCCTCTCTCAGCTGGTTACATGTGTTGCTTGCGCCATGTGCAGATCACATCCACGGCTGCAACAAGTACCTCCGCTAACAGGGCCATTTGTAAGAGTCGAATTGGATTAAGATAATCTTGTTTTCGGTATTGATGATGTTCGGCTCGTCAGAGAACAAGAGTAAGAACACTGTGTAATGTATAACCGTCCTTGGACAACAAGACGTACCTCACCTAAGGCAACAATGATTTTGGACAAACATATCTCAATAAACAATTTGAGTTACATAAACTGTAAGCTGTTGCTTCTATTCTTCTAAGATTTAGATTATCTATTCTTACTCTCGTATAGAACTAACTAGTACGAAAAATTGCACAAAGTCTTCAGTCTACAATAAAGAATGGCATCTCAATATAAAACCTTCAGTAATAACTTTTTCCTTATATACAAATCCGTATTTATACATAAATCATTTATCTAAGATTTACTGTGACGTTCAACTTAAAAATGCGTCTGCATAGGTTATTATTCAGATAAATGTTCGTTAATTAACTCCGAGGTGTTGCCACGAGAAGACCAAGTTGTCTTCAGGCTGCTGCTATGAGCAAGGTGAGCTGGACATACCGGCGGTTGGTACAGACGGGTTAATGCCTCAAACAGGTAGTGGTAGCAGATTACTTGGTGGGAGAAACGAATGTCTGTTGTCGGCACTACATAGACGTAGGTGGTATGGATACCCTAAACCATAAACAGTTAGAGTTATTGACAGGTGTAAACTATAGACAGTCATACAGGAACTCAAGACTGGTGAACATTTCAAAAAGGCTGGCCCTCAAGATAAGTAGGCGGCCAGGAATGCTTCTCATATGGTGGGCGGCATTGACAAGGAGGAGGGCGTTGTACACAGGTGAGCACCACAAGGCGGTGGGCGATTCAGACTGGGCGGTGTCGGGAGGAACTCGTCCGTGGGGTGCAAGTCACCCCTCTGAATGGATGGCCACAAATATGGCGCACTCATTCACCGCCAGCAGTTACTCATCCCCCCCGCGCGGCGTTCACTCAAGATGTACATCCAGAACGGCCCACAACAAGCACACTCAGGTAGTGTGTGTGTGTGTGTGTGTGTGTGTGTGTGTGTGTGTGTGTGTGTGTGGCACCGAGGCAGACGTCGGGTTGCGACAGTAGGGTAAAAGAAATATGAGTGCGTGCAACCGTATTCTGTAACAAGTCCTCTCTCTCTCTCTCTCTCTCTCTCTCTCTCTCTCTCTCTCTCTCTGCTCTATCACATACATGCAGACACACGCACTCACTCTCATTAGCGTTTTATGAATAATTCTATGTACAACGTGCCACACAGGGACGGACATGGAATGTAGTGGCATCATGTAAGTCCTATATGATACTGTAAGTGACACAATCACATTTTTACCAAATGGCGTCCTAGTTTCGTCTCTTCGATGTATATCAACTGACTGTTATATTTCTCTCTTGTGTCTCCCCTGATGATGTGATTATTACACAAAAGTGCACTTGGGAACTTATCGTGTTTCATTTTCCCCGTGGACTCATAAGAATATCTTGATCACGCGCAAAATTGTGATCCTTTTCAATATATATATATATATATATATATATATATATATATATATATATATATATATATATATATATATATATATATATATCTCGTGCATATGAACGCGCAGTTTCATCGAACACAACCCTCCAACAGCCAGGGTTAGAGCCCAGGACATTATGCGCAGAGTTGTCTAACATCTAGTCGTCTTCACCAGGTAACCTGAGTATGGAGAAGGGAGGCGTTCCCAGTGAAACTTATGATCGAACGGAACACGAAGATGGTCCTCAGCAATTAATGATCATAAATTGCTCATGGATCTACCAATAAAAAATGGCCTTCACTCATAATGAGTTACAACAGATCACACATAAGGCCACTGAGGAGCAGGTTTACCTCAAAACCGTCTGGTGAGTGAGTGTTTACATCGTGGTTCAGTAGTTGTCCTAACATTACCAGTAAACATAAGAGGAGTCGTGGAGGAAGGGAGGGACGCAGTGATGTATCAGGAAAGGAAAGTCAAGGTTCTTTACAGAGAGCATGATGAACAAGACCACACCAAACTTGCAGGCTCTACACCCTAAAAACCCGTTTAATCTGATGATGACCACCGGAGGTCGGTAGTAGATCAAGCTGTACCAGCAGAAACGATTTCCCTACATCAGAGTTATAGGGTGTGGAGTTTTACGAGGATCATGACCGCCCGGCATTTGCTGTATACTGACGGGCTTCTGTTGCAGCACACTGGCGGACTTTACGGTACACTGGCAAGCTTTTGTTCCAGCAGAGCTCGCCATAACAGGGATTTTGTCCCGTGAGTTCTTTTCATAGTGAGGCTTTAACCCTGAAGGGCGTGTAGTGCTAGTGGTTACCAAGTGTTGTTCTGGTGGGGTTGTATCCAGGTGGGTAGTACACACCAGTGGGACCTTGTCCCACTAACGTTTTGTTGACATTTCTCTTGGTACACTAAGCCAGACATTTTGCAACCAAACTCTTGGGTCAGAGGTCAACGAAAGGTCAACACACGAACGCTATTCTAGCTCTGGACACGTCCAGACTCCATTAGTTGCACACACACACACACACACACACACACACACACACACACACACACACACACACACACAACACACACAAGGGGCTAAAAGAATGGTCCTGGAGGCGAGCTTGGCCTTGGAGGGTAAAGTTGGAGTGCGAGAAGCCTCGCGAGGACAGACCACCAACACAGTTCGAGGATGATGTGATCGTAGCGTGTGGACGAATCGAAGACAGGTTATGGTTTGTTAAAGAAGAGGTTAATTAGAGGTCAAAACTCATTAGAGAAAGGCTAAAGACATGTCTACCAAACGCTTGGGAAATAGGTAGAGTAAGACTGAAGATTGGTCAAAGACAGACCGAACATGTGCAAAACAGGGAGACGAAATATAACTGAAAACTGTAAAGACCAAAGCTTTGTGAAAGACAGTTCGAAAAAACACGTACGAAAAATAGAAGACGAATTCAGAACGTCAGTGACAGGTCGTTCACAGATGTAGGATAAGTGTGAGGTTGGGTAGGTGGAGGGCGGGCTGGCCAGGGAGGTCCCTCATGCATACTCTAACTGCATGGTTGAGGCGCCCCACGTACAGCAATGAAAGGACGGAGGCAATGTTTACCTGCACACACATCTCCGCCTGGGATTGACAGGGGTGCTGGCTGCTGGAGGGAGGCTTGGGTCTGGGGAGGTGTGGTAAGGGGGCGGTGGGGGACGCTGGGGAGGTGGTGGAGTGGTAAGGTTGTATTAGGAGGTATGGCTGGTGATGGAAGACACACTTGTGTGGGGAAACTGGTGATGTGATGGAGAACAGCGGGGAGGTAACATGGTGGTGGAGAGGAATTGGTGGTATGTTGGAGAGCAGGGAATGGTGGGGTGGGGGGTGGGGTGAGGATCATGTTTGCGGGGAGGAACTGACAGTGTGTTGGAGAGGTGAGTAGGTATCGCGGTGTCAGGTGGTGGTTAGGTAATATAGGGGTGTGATGTGGCCGCGTCTGGTCCTGGTTATGTTGGAGGTAAATTTATGAACCATCGGGCCTGGTATGTTCGACCTTCGCCGAAGGAGGAAATTCGTGAAGGATCTAGAGTTTTATCAAAAAAAAATTTCAAAATATATTCAAACGAAGTAATGTTAGGGAAGGCAAAGATTAACAGATCACAGAGTCTTTTCCAAGCTAATCATGATGGTAGAAGATTTCATGAAACGGAATTTCATATATCAAATGAACAAGGAAAGAGATGACTTAAGAATTGGGAAAACTGTAATCTATATGTCAAAAGAGGCGCAGATCTAGTAAATACGTTGACTTGATGGCAAGTATTTATCAAGTCTATTTCTAAAAGTATCTAGTATGGTGCTGCTTTCAACTAGTTTTCCTGGTAATTTATTCTGTTTGCTAAGAACAATGTTGAAGAAAAAGCACTTTGTCTCATCTGAAGTTTGTCCATGAGTCTTCATCCATCACTCCGAGTGAACTCATACTGATCTAGCCTAAAGCAGCTTCTTATAATGGTACTGTTAAAACTGCTCATGATTGTGAATAATCACATCAAATCACTTCTAACCTCTTTACTGGTCCAAATACGTTTACAGCGTCTCGTCAGTTCCCATATGATTGGTGTCTTTGACTGTTAATCATCTTGGTGGCCCACCGCTGCATTATTTCTTTTCTGTTCGTCTGTTTTCGGGTATGGTGACCAAAAGTGGATAAAATATTCAAGATGGGAACGCATCAGTATATTGTACTGTGAGCATTAGTTTCTGATAATTTGATGCGACTGAATCGGTAACCCCAGCAAATTTATCGTAAAGTCCATGCTCATCTAGTGAGCGGTAGCGCAAAAGGATTACAGGGGTCACAAAGGGTCTTAGTCAGGCCCCATTGGGCTGATATTACATAAGATGTTACAATTCTTAAAAGGTATTTCATTACATGCATTACATAGTTTCATATGGTCTGATAATTGAATTTGAATGTCCTAACAACTCCCTTAATACCGAAGTGTAAATTCTGCACTTTTACCGATATTAAAATTCATTTGCTCTCTGTGAACCCAGTCTTTCAGTTTGTCTCTGTCAGCTTCAAGTTGTAGGTCTTGAATTTCTGTTGTAGCCGTTTTTGCCAGTTTAGCGTCACCTGATAGTGTTGACATCCTTCTACATAGCCGTTCATCTATGCCACTGATAAATATGAGAAAGACTGATCCCTGCCGTACACTTCTCATTACGTCAAAGTATTCTTGGGCTTGAAAATATATCGTTACTCATCTGTGAACGTCCAAAATTCTAACCATCGAAGTACAGCATCAGGCGCACGTATACCTGGGACCAGGATCTTTGAATTTTCCATAAACATATCAGCACATCGCTTTCCTTCCGCAGATCCAGATAGCAAAGTCTAAGTTCTTTCGGCGGCTTTGGTCTCTAGTTATCTGTCTTGTTGCCTTGCCCACTGCATGATGGCGGACTGTCTTGCTGATCTGTGGACTCCCTGGGGTAACACCATCCTCCAGAGGGTGTTTATTGCTCGTTCTCGGGACATAGCGTTGCCTTACCATATACTGACGGAGTTCCAAGGTCTGATTCATAGGCATATCGTCCGGGGGGGCCTCTCGCAGTCTGGTGGTGGAACCAGATATGTGAAGGAACGGAGGGTCACTGTTCATTCAGTAGTCTGGATCATCCATCTTAAGGTTTTTTATTGGTTTACTAAACAATGACTCATACTTATTCCCCAGTGTTTCGCTCATTTCCTGAATATCATGTTCATGTGTCCTTTGTACCGGATGAGACAAATCGTTCATAATTGGAACTTCGTAAATGAATAGATACACTAATCTTTTTTCATGTCTCTACTTTCCTCATTACTCCTCTTATACCACTCAGGTTTGACGTCTGATTTTTCGTATGATCTTTTCTGTTGTCAAGTTTCATTTGTGTTTTTCGCACATCTCAGGCACCCGCTACAGTGGAAGAGTGTTTGTGCATGTAGATGATACATGATGAAAACAGAGGGACATAGCATCGTCTGGATAATGATGAAGTGACGTAAGCCCTTAATATGGTCTTCGGAAACCTTCATTCACAGTTATCTTAATGCAGGTCTGACGAAAGGAAACAGTATACGACATTCCTGTTGGCTTTGGTACCTAGAACTGCTTGATTTGTCATTTTCATAATGCCTACAGATTACCGCATACAAAGCTACACAGAAACACACAGAGAAACACCGACATCCCAATACTTCCATACAGACAGAAACGTTCAGACACTCCCAGTAGTACCAACACCAGCACAACCTTACCTTACAGACACACACACACACACACACACACACACACACACACACACACACAGCAGTACCAACACCATCATAGCATCACCATACACACGCACCAGTAACATCACCACCACTACACTGCAACACACATAACTACATATCTGTCGACCAAATGACCACGACAAATAAGGTGGAGGCCGCAGAATATATCAGGGCACACGCCTCCTGTCAGGCCATACCATCACCGCCATCACTGTCCTGGGGGTGAGTGTTTAGTAAGGGAAAGAGGAGAGAATGTTTAAGGGGTAAGGGACAATGGGTGTTAATGTGACGGTTGGAAGGGAGGGTTATGGAGGTTAAGGGTGGGTGGTGGATGTAAGGCGGGCATAGCACATTCCTACACGCAGACACGGGGTCAACTCTGGTCTGAGGCGTGTGTGCTCTCACGCACACACGCCACCGCTGTACGCAAATACACACACGCATCACAAGTATCCTCACAAACACACACACCACAAGTATCCTCACACACACACACACATACACACGCCGACAAATACACATTCGGAAATACAAAGCCTCTCACATATTCACCAACCACCACTACAAAACCTCGGTACACATTCAAAGACTCACTCACAGGCGCCAGCACTCACGCACTCAAACATGTAGCTGTGTGCATGAGAAAAAATGATAATAATATATCAAGCGAGAGTCTCCCTTCCTCCTGCTGTTAGTTTCAATAAAGTTAGTAAATGTTACGTACAAGTTGATTCAGCCAGAGTGCATTTCTCCACCTAACGTCGAAATACAACAGAATTACTGAGCATTACACTCCTCTCTATAGGGATATCCATCACGTAGCAGATAGACTATCATGTCTGGCCAGGGCGTGTTTGACCAGTGGTCAGCGAAGAACCTCTCTTGCTGCTCCTGGGGTGTTAATGGTGACCCTTCACCTGGCCCGGCCCACACACCTCGCTGGACTGGCCCGCCAGCCAAGCCTTCATCGTAACCACCACTTCTGCTGTACTCGAGGCGATGCGATCATGCCGGCTCCAGGGGCGGCGTACGCAACTGTGAGATTTGATTTGATCATGTTGATGACCACGAAAGATTCGTGGGCGAGGAGGTGGCCTCAGTCCACTGCCACTGGTGTCCAGGAGGATTATGAAGATATTTTGAACATCTTACTGGACGGTGTCGAGACCAAGGTTTCTAAGGAGGTGAGTGAGATGGATACGTGCAGAGACGGGGAGCATTATGCTTCTCATCTTAGCACGATTAGGGGAGAGCTGAGGTCCTGCCTCCTGAAACACCGGCTATGAGGAGGTCGTCCCACCGGTCGCGTCTGTAACCACCAGACTACACCAGACCAAAGCGTCGCCCAGACTTCGCTACAAAGACTCTAAATTTGGAACCATTTATGTAAACAACAGTACAAAGGATTAGCTATCTATAGATGCATATAGATACAATGGTTTGTAGACTCTGTCTTTGTCTTATAAGGACACTGTTTTAAAAGTTTATTTAGGATGCAGTTATTTAAGGGATAGTAGTGTCAAAAATATGTTAGTCTTTATAGTATTCTGAGTTTGCACTAGTCATCTTCGACAAATATGTTGGTTTGAAAATGAGGTTACTGACAATAAGAGAAGGACAAGAGTACTGAAATAACATGGACAAGTATATACGGACTTCGTAAAGAGGGTAGAAGGACTAAGAGTATACATGAGTAACGCAAGAAGGAAATACATAGATAAAAACCACATGTAAGTTGAGATGACGATGTGAAGGACTGAGTGCGTGTGAGAGGGTCGAGGGTCGTGGTGTCTGAAGGACCTTCAGCAGGATGTGGTCGGAGAGGTGTAGATAAACAGAACGATAATATTTTTTACTAGAATCTCTTCTCGGTATTCAATAAAACTTCCCTCAGGACTCCTTAGGTTTTTTGCACCCACCTTCTTTCGAAATACTTATAGTGAGATTTCCCTTCTTACCTGCAACGTTTCATTTTGAGAAAACCTAATCTTTTTTCAGATTTCTCTCTCACATTCATCGCCGCAGGATCTCCTGTTCTGATAATTTGTCTCCTGTTATAAGACGTCATATATCAGGCGCGAGGGATAACTTTAAAACTATCTTACCACTGCATTTCTTATCATATTCACATACTAACCACTTGGACCCATCTTTTGTATGGAGTGTATAGAATTGTTGAACGAGATAATCAACCAGACAACATACACCAAGTTGACAAGACAGTCGCTGAAAACTGAAGAAGTTTTCGTAAAACACAATCTTAGTAAATATTCAGTAGTATAAGGTTGACCAGCACTATCGTGTTTCAGTAACTCTTTTATAAGCCTAAATTTTGAAAGCTGTGGTTTTTCTTGGAAGAGTCACTAAGATTCTATTTTTCCTGTCAGTAAATTCTTAAAAAGTTGTATTGACGAGTGACCCAAGCTACTGTCCTCTCCTGAGTGAAGTACAGTAAAACTAAAGCTCTTGCGTCTTGACCAGAGAGGAGATGGAACATGGTCGAAGAAGCGGATGGTAATGTAGACAGACGGGTCGACCAGGCCATCTGTCTTAATTAAAGAGAGGATCCACTGGAGAGGCTGCTTACCACGGGACAGTGAGCGACTGAGCTGATGCCGACGAGGACCCACCTTGAAGGAGGTGGTACAACCGGATTCCACTTGTCCCACAAGGCTTTTGAAACATGACATTATTAGTGATGACAACTACGGGGATGTAGTTCAGCTTGTGAGACGAACACGCAATGAATATTTCCTCTATCACTTGCTTACCAGCGGGTCACTTGCTTTCTTATTACTTCGCCAGACACACAGGATCTTGAACATCAAAGATTCAGCGTTGAACTGCTCGTCTGCTGAAGACCTCACTGTCCAAGCCAGGAAAAAATTAGCTCTCCCATGGGAGGTTGTTCAGCGATCTCACGATGTTTTCATCCTTCTAAACAATTTGCTCTTCCGCTTTCATATGGGAACCTTTAAAGTAATAATAAATGTCAACAAACTCGGTAACTGTAACAAAAATGTTATTCATTCTCAGTTAAAGAAAGTCTGAATTTTCTCAAGAAATGTCTTCAGAAGCTCAGAAGTGATTAGTCATTCTGGTGAGCGGCCAAGTTGAGCTAATTAGCCTCATTTCATCCAAGATATTTTATGCTACTTTCATATATCTCATTGAGAGTGAACCCACTTCTTATACGGCTGGGTCGGCCGCCACAGTTGCTCAATGCCTCTTCATATCATCATTAAGGCGCCTATATAGTCTTTAGTAGGCGTCCTATATAAACAGAAGAGTACTTCCGTTTTTCACCGAGGAGCAGGCCGAAGCCTCACCAGCCACTTCTCTACAACCAGGCGAGGCGTTGATCTCATTCCATGACAAGAGCCTTTTTATGTTGGTGCCATATGGTAGTCGTCCATGGTACTGTGAGCTGTGTGTTTATTAAGGCCAAACCTCTTGTCCGATTCGTTCCCATCCTGTTCTTTATGCTGTTATAGCTCACATGCAGGCGTCTCGTGGCTGTATAGCAGTTCCCTCAGGTGTTCCTCTCGCCTTATGTTAAGATTTTTAGCCGAAAAATGACAGTATCTATCAAAATATATTGTGCTTGTTTTACAAGTTCTTCGTGTGGCTTTATGCAATTCATTTCGTTCCTCTGCTGTTTTTCTATTAAATCATCGTGTGGTTTCGTCGTCCCTGACGTACTATGTATTGGTCATAAAGTCTGGGATGAGCCTCTTCACATCTCTCAAGGGCTACACTTCCACTGGCATCCTTCGTGTGGCTTATGGCTCCTATCTGTTGTGACATTATACGTATGGTCTTCAGCCAACAGCAAAGTCGTGTTCAGGTTATTTTGGGGCTGTTCCATAAATAAGTGTTTGTAAGGAGGTCCCGCTGGGTTCGTCTTTATGTCCACACTGACGCGGTGTATTTTACGCGCGCACCGCGGGTCTTCGTGTTTTGAATGGCGGGGTAAATTGTGTATTGCGAAAGCTCTTTTAGCCCTCCACAGAATCTGCGCAAACTGTATATTTTTCCGCTAGTGAATGATTATATGACTAATTGGGTCGCTGTTTTCGTAAAACTATCGGCCTTTTTGTTACTGTCATTTTGTTATGTAGTTGTGATGTCATTCGAAAAGGTTACTATCTTCTGTGTTCTTAACAAGAAATTAAACCGAACTGAACTGAATCAGACCAAGCTAAGGTTTGAAACTCTCCTTAACTCTCACTTTTTAAACTCTCAGAATCCTATTTCCTTCTTTCTCATCACCAGTATGGTGATGGGAGAGAATATCGACACAGTAGTGGTAAAGTACTGGATGAAATACTACCAATGTGAATTTTACACTGAAGACGATGTTGCGGGAGTCACAGGTCACTTGCTAGTTGGTGTGTGGAGGGTGATACCCGCAAGCAGACTAGGGTATACACAGCATCAACCAGTTGATGTCTAGCCAGAAACATTCATCATGGTAAGACACACATGGTCTGGCTCACATAAGATAAGACTCTACCCAGTATTATGTAGAATGTTAAATTCCTTAACCATGAAAAAGATTTATTCCTGATAAAGGCATTGATCATGTAGTCATATTAACACGATGTTCATTTGCTTGTTACCTTCTCACTTCAATACCTGGTTAATAAGCCAAGAAACTGCGACTGGTGATTGACCAGAGGAAAGAAACTACCGAGTCACGACAGCCATCACGTGGCCAGACCAGGTAGCCCGTCTATATATACATGACTTATGGTCCATCACTTAGTAAATAAACAGAGCCTTGATTACCTTCGCCGCCGTAATGGTAAGATACGTCGAGATAAACACCGACATTGCTCGTCTTGCTCTCATATGGCCAGGCACGCCGCTGGCGGGCGTGGGTAGACCAACCACGCCGCTGGCAAGCGTGGATAGATTAATCCCGCCGCTGTAAGACGCGTGAGGGCAAGCCACACGAAGCTTATGAATATGCTTATTTATGTAAACATATAGAAAGCGCTAATGAGGTGGCCTCCATCAGGGCATTCAGTTGGTCTTGCAGTCTCCGGTAAAATACCAATGTGCTCACAGTAATGGATGTGTGTAATAAACTGGATGATGAAAAGCTGAATGTTGATGGCACAGAAGTCTAAAAAGTTTTACGATAGAGTTCAAGAGTGGGGCCCCACGAGTGAATGACTCCTCCGTACAGTATACGTACATCAGTAGTTACATAAGCACACAGGTTTCCCCACGTGAGTAAAACCTGAGCAGTACACATGAGTCCAGATAGTAAGACATCATGAATCTCCGTCAGCCAAACACCCGGACATCCCAAGGTGACTGACCGCTACCACAACGTTAACCACACACCTGGACGTAGTGGGAGAGAGTGGCTTCGTCTGAAGGTGATAAAGACACTAAAAGCAAATTGTTAGTGACTGAATCAGACCCACGAATGTCTTGTTAAATCGTGGCAGATCCCAGACTAAGACCACCTTGTATGCTTCTTAATAAGAGATATTATGAGAGCCATCCCGTGTGACTGTGGTTGTGGGAGAACAGGTAGCGTGCAGAACACGGGAGATGGTATGCGAAGTGTGGGGGAGACGTTTTGTGGGTGTGGGAGTGTGAGGCAGGAGGGTGTTGTCTGCTCCATAATTTGCAACAGAAGGACGGCACTCACTCGTCCGTGCTTCATGAATTACAGTTGTACTGTCTCTTCACTTTACGACAGCCTCATCCTGGGCTCCACTCTGACATATTCTCGGGACTTTAGCTAAAACATACTGCATGACACGGGATCAGAGCAACATGTAGAGAGCAGCCCAGTGTTGGTAATATCTTGGGAGTGTTCGAAACGCTTATCAAACTCCTGGAATGAGGGTAAAAATCAAAATGACAGGACTAGGGGACAGTGAGAGCATGGTAGGGAGCTGGTGTGTGGGAATTTTATGCCATGGTTGAACGAGAATATGATGGGTTAATGGTGTGTGGTAAGGTCACACCACTCAACGAGTATAGGAGTATATTCGTGTGTTGGTGTGTTGTAACGTCACATCATCGACAGATTTGATGCATATCATGACGTGGTGCAAGATAAAACTTACACTGTGGGAGTCTCACTGGGACTACGCTATGTAACTCTGTAATGTAAACCATCATGACAAAAGAAGCCAGTCAGCCACACCACCTGATACTGCAGGTTGTCACCGGAGACGCCTCACTCATCGCTTGATGAGTGCCAGCATCATAAGGGGAGGTGGATCATACACAAGGCTCCAGGAACCGTGTGCCACCATCTGTGGCACCACAAGTGCGAGAGGCACTTCAGGGATGATGACGGTCCTCTAGGGTTTCAGGAAAGGGACGAACTAGGCGAGTAATTCTATGGCTCCTGGGAAGGATACAGGAAGGAGTTAGGAAAGTCAACTGGACACACTACTGACTTGTGATCAAAAAATCGTTTCTCGTTCCTCTCAAAGCTCATACCGAACCATCCATACACTTGTATATAAGGGTAGGTTACACTCTCATGGTACGGCTGCAGCTTCGCTAGTATGTGGGTGTAAGGTACAGCAGTACAGAGATGCAGACAGTACATTAACAATAATGTGTGGGTGTGTGTTACAGGAGAATAGTAGTACATAGTGACACACAGTGGTATATGAGAGTACAGTACAGGAGTGCAGTGGTGCCAAGGGTATACCAACACTGGCTGGTGTACCGTAAAGAAGTGTTGTGGCACAGATGGTGTGAAAGTGTAGTGGTACAGACGGTCTAGGGGTGTAGTGGTACAGAAGGTCTAGGGGTGCAGTGGTACAGACGGTCTAGGGGTGTAGTGGTACAAGCGGTATTTCAGTATTCCGTGCTGGTGACACGGCATCAAGTTACCATCGACGGGTAATTCATGCGAGTGTGAGGCTGGGGTGCAGGGAAGGCGGGGAAGAGGAGGTGGGGGTGGGGTGTCTGGTGTCGCGTGCCTCATGATTATGTAGGTTCAGGGCGACACCCTCCCCCATGTACAAACTCCCCGTTCTCAACACCGTCTCCCCTCCTCAACACCTCATTCCAAAGAGTACATCAGCATACAGAGAAAATGTCGCAAGGAATTTTGAATCTATTGATCAGATTAAGCTTATTCTAAGCATTCGATTTTCTGAAGGTTTGTCGACTGAATGGAGAATATATCGGTGTGATGAAAGGGTTAAAATCTACTTCAGTTACAAAATGAATTCTCAGCACGACACCACAGACGGCTGGCAGAGCGGTCAATCGGCCACATGACGTCACAAGTTGTGGATAGTAAGATAGGTGGTTCAGCGGTGCCATTGGTCGGCCAAGTTAACGATGGCAGGATAACTGGTCCAGTGGTAGCACCGGGCGTGTCTCACAAATTAACAATGACACTCAGGAGCAACAGAGAACTCATCTGTGATCGAGACATTCTGAAAACACGAAGACTAAGACGAAGCTTCTCTTCCACGTCAAACAGAACAAGAGAGCAGTGTGATGCGGCGTCTTATGGCAACACATGCGTTAGTGCTATGAAAAAACACCTGACATGTCATGATCGCTCATGATGATAATGGATCGTAAGGATGAGAACCTCTTGTAAGAAGCTTACAGATTTGGATACTTGATGTTGATATTAATGAACGTAAAAAGTAATAATAGAAGCTAAAAAGTCTTATTTATTTGGTTGATGTATAATCTTATTCAAACTTACTGGTGACGGTAACGGATGGGAGGAGGCAAGTACTGTCGAGTAAATCTTGGCTTCCAATCCGACAGTTTTGTAGTCAGGTCAGCAAGTTTTGCAGATAGCGCTACTTCTGTAGCACTCACATGAATATCTGAATTTAATACAAACTGTATCAATAGATCTCTCATAGACTGATATTTCGTCTCAGAGCGTTGCTAATGTTTATCATACCACCAGTTTGCATCTGTTTCTCTTGTTCTAAGCGGACGACGGATCTGCCTGACGAAGGTTGGCGTCTCCCTTCTCGCCCAGCCACAGACCTCTCATCAAACAGATACTTATGACACCGCGGAATGACTTAGTAGACTGCGATGTCTCTGTTGTTATGATCGACTTGTCAACATTTCTCTTACTATGTAACTTGTAATGTAACTCAGTGGCTGAGGTCCAGTCCTTGGTTCCTGGTGTCTGGATCTTTTATGCACCATTTGTCTCTTTTGCGTGGCCGCCAATATGATGGGCAGGAGTGCACAATACATTTGTTACTCTTGTAAAAAAATCATTCAAGTTGCCGTTACGTCGGACGGATGTTTGTCCCACCTTCGTATCATGTGTTTCTATGAATGGAACGCTCGGGATTAATCCTCACTCCTCTTTATTGAGGACATTTGCTGTTACGGCACTACAGGAGGCCAGAAGAAGATGTTAAGATTATAGCTAATTTTTCCTCCGTGAGGGAAGTTGCGGCCGTGATCCCTCCACACAAGGGCGGCCCTCTTCTGGCACTCCACCAGTGCCACACTCCGGACCCCACCCCTCCGTGAAGTCACTATGAGGTCACACTTAATCCTGGCTAACTTCCCTCACTTGCTGGCTACTCCCTCCACACCCACCCCTCCATGCTCCCACTCCCTCTCCACTACGTCCATCATTCACACGTCCCCACGCCCATCGTCCACATCAAACACCCATCCTTAGTGCCTTGACGTCCACTCCACTGCTCACCACACCTACCCTTCCACACTGCCATATCCACCTTTGCAAATCCACCTTTCACACGTACCCACGCCCACACCCCCACGCCTATTTCTTCACACCTATCTCCCAATGCCCTCATAATCCTCCCCACGCCCTGACACGAACTCCTCTGCGCCACCACGCCCACCCTAGCATCCATCCCTCCACGCTCTGACACCCACTCCTCTACTCCCCACGCTCCAACCTCTGTGATCCCATGCTAACCTCTGCACATCCAACCTTCACACGTCCTCACGCGTATTCTCCACGCTCCCACGCCCACCCTTCGTGCCCCCATGCCCACCTTCCATGTCACTACGCCCATTTCCACATCCCTACGCCCACCCTTCTACACTTTTCACGAGAGTGGAGGAAGGAGTGTCTCCGAGATGGTTTATGAGCTTATCCGTGATGGTTCTGGTGATAACAGACACGCCCGCCTCGCCTCCTCCTCGTACCTCGCCGTCTGTCTCATGCTTGAACACATATTTATTTCGTTAAGTAAGAAGTGTGCATACAGTGTTGGCACAGCTGTCTTTACTGCATCATTATTCTTAACAACACTGAAGTTTGTGGATATGTGCAAAATTCTTCAACATTCGAAAAACATAAATATTCTGTCAGTGCCACAGACAGTTATTTAAATCGAATGTAGGTAGATAACTCTCTCTCTCTCTATCTCTCTCTCTCTCTCTCTCTCTCTCTCTTCTCTCTCTCTCTCTCTCTCTTACACACACACACACACACACACACACACATGACCATACGGACAGCCGCTATTCCTAGGCGACCGTGTCGCCATTGCCGGAGACAGACACCCCAACGCTTGGCGTCGCTAAGATGACGCGCCTGACAAACCATTTATTTCAGCCTGGCAAATTTCTCTTTAGCGACAGTAACCTGAGACCTCGTCAGCTAAAGCCTTGAAGAGAGTAGAGACAAAATTTGATCTTGGCTCATTCCACGGGGTGCGGTGGTCGTCTTGGTATGCGCCAACTTCTTGTTTATTTAAAAGAAAAACAAATCTATATTCGTTGGAGAAAAAGTGTTCATAAATAGCAATTATGTATGATATCTTACTGCCATATTTTGCAACTTATGCGAGTCCTGTCTTCTTCTCCCTCTTTCTATCTCATCTTTATTTCTCTCCTTCATTGTTGCCTCCCTTCCTGCCTTTCACCATATCTCATCATGAGTGTCGTAAAAACAGACGCCACTTAACCAACTCCCGGAAAAATATACATCATGGAGGAGAATATAGAGACAGCAGGAGAACCGGGTTCATTCCTGAACTACCGAACATGGAGGTGGGGGGGTCCCTTTGTCTCCTACACCGTACAGGAAGGAGGGTGGTTTGGGTCCTCTTTTCTCCTTCATTTCCCACCTCCTCTTTCCCCTGCCTTGATATTTCCTCTTCATATCGTTTTCAGACTTTCTTGTTCTCGTCTCACTTTTCCTACTCTTGCCCATCGTCTTTAGCGGTATGAACCATAAGCTTCCGTTGGTCACTGGGTCTCAGGTTTGGAAATCTCTTTTCCACTAAATTACTGAAAAATCGGTTTATATTCAGTATCTCAGCTGCAGCACTCCAGTGTGTGAAGAAATGTCTTTAGCCAGAATCTAAACATAATAATTCAATTTAGATTATCCTTCCCTG
Source organism: Panulirus ornatus (assembly GCF_036320965.1). Taxonomy (NCBI): domain Eukaryota; kingdom Metazoa; phylum Arthropoda; class Malacostraca; order Decapoda; family Palinuridae; genus Panulirus; species Panulirus ornatus. Next base: position 810,338 of record NC_092258.1, on the reverse strand, counting down.
ATGCCTGTCGGTGACAGAATTTGTCGACTGGTTTCCTTTGGGGTTCTTAGGCCTTCCACTCGACAGCGTATCCGGAACTAATGTGTCTTTTTGTTAAGTCACACTCAACCCGTCTTTTATCCCACTTTCTTAATCCTTCTCGCACGACGGTACGACCTTGAGCACAACGACCATACCGTCGTGCTCCAGGATTGTACCGACGTACTAGAAAGGTTAAACAACATAAATCTATCAAACTTGAAGTGTGAGACTGTTTCTTAAACGAACGAAGTCCCCGGATCCTGCGTGTGTTTGTACCATTCCTGCTGAAGATTTGATGATGATAGAAATTATTTCCAAGAATGTTGCTGTGGTGGAAAGCGGCGGTCAAACAGCCAACAGACCATGTGGATGTAGCAACCGGGCGAAGTGAGTTCTCTCACAGACCGTGACCGTAATTATAGTACGTGGTGGTCTGGGCCAGCGGAAGTAACAATCTTGAGGTCAATCCGTGAACAGTATGGAGCATGAACGCCACCCAAGGGGCATCTGTGGCGTTTATGAGAGAATTACTTTTTTTTTTTTATCAGGAAGTATAACAGAAACTCCTCAGGTGATGTTGTTATAAATCTGTACCATTGGTAAATTATTTACCAGCTATGTAAAGCTCCTTCAGTACGTATCTTCCTAATTCAACTGTCTACCAAAATGCAATTGCCACAACGGGTTGTTGAACATCACGAAACTAATAAAGAAATAAATGTATACACATACAGACATACAACCTTAGTTAAACCAACACACTGGTTCTCTCACTGGTCGTGTTAACTCTGACAGCAAAAACATACGAAGAAAGAGTTATGGACAGAAACGATTATTCGCTGGTAAAGCCGGTAGCCAAAGTGGCTTCTTTCATCAATCTACGCCGGACTAAATGAGCTATGGCCGCCGCTTCCCGGGTCACGACCTCGTTTAACGAGTTGTGACAGTGACACGTGATCTGCAGCCGGAAAACTAACACGCATGAAATTACCCAGTCCAGTGTTGTCGTTGACCCCTGTGGCTGACCCAATAACCTTCCTTGTTCCTAGTACAATAAACCCCACCAACTCAGAGATGAAAACACTGAGGTCATATGCTGTAAGTGCAGATGCAAAACATCTGCTGTTGGTGCATTTGCTCAGGCCTGGAGAGCGAAAGACAAACTTATGGCCAGGGGTGGCGGCGGTGAAGTCCTGCGGTCCTGGACTCAAAACAAACCCAAGCAGGGGGTCAGAGAGAGAGAGAGAGAGAGAGAGAGAGAGAGAGAGAGAGAGAGAGAGAGAGAGAGAGAGAGAGAGAGAGATGCGAGAGAGGGAGGGGGGAGGGGAGGGAAGAGGGACGTGAATAAGTGAAAAAGGAAGTAGAGGAGACAACGACAAGGAGGAAGCACTGGAACGTCTCACACTACACAACATTAACATTAATAGTAACACAAGTAATGAGAAGAAGAGCGCAGTTACATTACAATCATCATGAAAACAACTTAAACAAGACTCATGACACAGGGACGAGCGCATAGATTCGAATCCTGGTTGCGGCAGTCGGTTTACAGTCAACCTAGCTGTTCATCCACCCGTAAAGGTTAGTCGATAAAATGGGTACCTGGCTCAGGCTGGGATATGCATGTATATATATATATATATATATATATATATATATATATATATATATATATATATATATATATACTTGATAAGAGCAAGGTTATAGGTAACAGTAGAGTGAAGGCCAACACAGAGTAAGTTTGAATGAAAATACACTGGACGAAGTATAATGTCTCAATTATCTATGTTTGGTCTGCACTGCGCATGGTAACCATGGAAGCAGAATTTTGATCCCTCTATGGGGAAGGGTCGCAACTTCTGGGAGCCTTGAAGAATGTGTGGAAGTCTACATTATCTCCGGAAATGCAAAAACTAGTCTGTTTAACGCAATAGTGTCACAACATTTGTATCGTTAGCGTAGCTATGGATCAAACTTGCGCAGGACGAAATTTTCTGAAAAGATCTCTTTCAGACAATGTCGTGCGCAGACTCTATCAGTAGTAATGCTAACGTACAAGATGTGGGAAATAAAAAGACCATTTTGCTTCCGAGATAATGTTCTCGACTTCCACACATTCTTCAAGGCTCCCAGAATTTTCGCCCCCTCCCCCACCCTATGATCCACTTCCGCTTCCATGGTTCCATCCGCTGCCAGATCCACTCCCAGATATCTAAAACACTTCACTTCCTCCAGTTTTTCTCCATTCAAACTCACCTCCCAATTGAATTGACCCTCAACCCTACTGTACCTAATAACCTTGCTCTTATTCACATTTACTCTTAACTTTCTTCTTTCACACACTTTACCAAACTCAGTCACCAGCTTCTGCAGTTTCTCACATGAATCAGCCACCAGCGCTGTATCATCAGCTAACAACAACTGACTCACTTCCCAAGCTCTCTCATCCCCAACAGACACATGTAAGGCATGTGTACGTGTAGGAAGAGAGGAAAGTGATTGGTTCTCAGTGAATGTAGGTTTGCGGCAGGGGTGTGTAATGTCTCCATGGTTGTTTGATTTGTTTATGGATGGGGTTGTTAGGGAGGTGAATGCAAGAGTATTGGAAAGAGGGGCAAGTATGAAGTCTGTTGTGGATGAGAGAGCTTGGGAAGTGAGTCAGTTGTTGTTCGCTGATGATACAGCGCTGGTGGCTGATTCATGTAAGAAACTGCAGAAGCTGGTGACTGAGTTTGGTAAAGTGTGTGAAAGAAGAAATTTAAGAGTAAATGTGAATAAGAGCAAGGTTATTAGGTACAGTAGAGTTGAGGGTCAAGTCAATTGGGAGGTAAGTTTGAATGGAGAAAAACTGGAGGAAGTAAAGTGTTTCAGATATCTGGGAGTGGATCTGGCAGCGGATGGAACCATGGAAGCGGAAGTGGATCATAGGGTGGGGGAGGGGGCGAAAATTCTGGGAGCCTTGAAGAATGTGTGGAAGTCGAGAACATTATCTCGGAAAGCAAAAATAGGTATGTTTGAAGGAATAGTGGTCACAACAATGTTGTATGGTTGCGAGGCGTAGGCTATGGATAGAGTTGTGCGCAGGAGGGTGGATGTGCTGGAAATGAGATGTTTGAGGACAATGTGTGGTGTGAGGTGGTTTGATCGAGTAAGTAATGTAAGGGTAAGAGAGATGTGTGGAAATAAAAAGAGCGTGGTGAGAGAGCAGAAGAGGGTGTTTTGAAATGGTTTGGGCACATGGAGAGAATGAGTGAGGAAAGATTGACCAAGAGGATATATGTGTCGGAGGTGGAGGGAACGAGAAGTGGGAGACCAAATTGGAGGTGGAAAGATGGAGTGAAAAAGATTTTGTGCGATCGGGGCCTGAACATGCAGGAGGGTGAAAGGAGGGCAAGGAATAGAGTGAATTGGATCGATGTGGTATACCGGGGTTGACGTGCTGTCAGTGGATTGAATCAGGGCATGTGAAGCGTCTGGGGTAAACCATGGAAAGCTGTGTAGGTATGTATATTTGCGTGTGTGGACGTGTATGTATATACACGTGTATGGGGGTCGGTTGGGCCATTTCTTTCGTCTGTTTCCTTGCGCTACCTCGCAAACGCGGGAGACAGCGACAATATATATATATATATATATATATATATATATATATATATATATATATATATATATATATATATCGTTAATGGGAAGGCCTTGATTAGGGCCCCAGCTGCTCGTCCCGTCTCAGTTAAAAAAAAAAGGTATGTACCATAACCATGAGGGTGGCTCCCGCTGGGCATCGCCTCAATGATCGCGACAACAACAACAACAACCTGGGGTGGGAAGCAGAGGTAGGTCCCGCGCACCTCCGTCATTAGCCTGGAGGTCACCAGGCGACAGCTGGCGTCAAGCGTCTTGGCAGCGAACACCATCAGTAGCGCCTGCCATCGTCACTCAAGCTACCTACTGCAGCCTCTCCGGCACTGACGCATCTATACAACACACTGTATGTACTATGCTTTAGAGAAACTTCGTCTATAAAAATGCCACCACATTAGCCATACTCGAGGTGTCATCAGTTTCACGATAACCCTTTTAGGAACAGCGTCGATGCGGTAGGTGGGCAACCCCCCACCCGCGCCTCCTGAGATATGCGAGGTAATGGGGTACGGCGCGTGAGGCCCTGCTGCAGATAACACAGCCAGCCAGAGTGCGTCCCGGCGAGTCTGCCTCACGTCAGAACCCACTCCGACAAAGACGGTATGAACAGGCCGAGTCCTGAGGCCACTGCTCCTCCTTACGCAACAGAGAAGGGAAAGTTCCCGAACGTTAAGTTGGCTTCCGACGCAGCAAAACGTTTGGCGAGTTCTCGCTAGTTGCTGTTTGATGTACTGAAAGATAACAGGAGAAAGAAAAATGATCTGAAGGTTAACAACTTCACATAGTGTGCCTGGTGCTCACTCTCGCGCCAGTCTTGCACCGACCCTCCCTGAGATGCTCCACATTTTGCAGTTCTCCGTATGGTTCTTCGTCTTCTGTCTTACCTACTCTTCTTTCTCTTGTTTCTATCATGCGTCGCATTCTGTCATTCCACCTGTATAATGGTCTTTCTGAGGGTCGATCTCGGTGACGTATCCACCCGTTATCCATTCGGGCAACTCGTGTTTCGTGAAGTCTCTTCAAATGCGAGTCCCTCCTCATGTGGCATTTTTCTATGAGTTCTGAAACAGTTGCAATACTTGAACTCTTCCACGTATACGAACGCGTCCTTCCCAGCTCCTCTGTTTATAGGCGTGAGATGCCTTGAACGTAGTTTTTTATGTCTATTCCACTTTCTAGGTCAACCTCTGATCCACCGTAACGATTTTGATTTTATAAGTCTAGACTATTGATATTGAATATAGAAATATAAGGAATCTTGTTACTTATTATCAGTTATCTTGCACACCACAGATGAGTTAGAAAGTAGCACAACTTCTTAACAAATTAGATTTTGTTCGAAAAACATGTGGCTGGTAAGTGTCGGGAGGTCACCTTACCGGAAGAGCTTGAGAATATGGTCGACAGCGAGAGGTACTTCTCGGGCGCCATTATCTGTTGTCAAGTGTCTGACATGACTTTAGAACCGGTTATGTTTATCTGTCTGAAGTCATAAACAAAATGACAATGGGTCCCGCCAGGCGTGCTGTACCGGGCATGGCATCACGTCTCTCCTGACGAGTTTTACAACAAAAGCAACAAGGTTTTGTGCAGATGTTTGTGATACAGGTACTACCATACAGCACGACCAAACAGTTGGCAAACAAAAGGCCCTCAGCTCTTCCCACCATCAAACCACTTACAAATTCTGCACGCCGCCAGTCACCACTGGAATCAATAGTGATTATGCATTAATTTCCATACATAATGATGCTGTCATCACATGCTGCATGCCTCTTCCATCATATATGGAACGTGTAATCACAGGTGTGCACTGGGTTCATCCCCTGGGCCTCTCCTGTCCACCGCCACCGTGATATTTCGCCCCGGGTCTAACACCAGTGATGGTCCACCCCGGGTCCACCTCTTCTGGGGGCCAACCTAAGATCCACCTCCTGTGATGGCCCATTCCAGGTCCACAATCTGTGGTGGCCCACCCTGGGTCCACAATGTGTGATGGCATTGCCCACTTGTGTCGAACAGCTTCGGGTCGTACGGATCGCCAGCATCAATTCATTAAGAAACTGGAGATTCTATCACTTCTGTTCTTTGTGATTTTAACAGAAAAAACCCAATGTTTTGAGGAGTTAGATATTTTCCAGTGGAAGACGTGCCCGAGGATACGAACTAGAGTCAGCAAAAGCCGTCCTTACGGCAGTCAGGTACCAACATCTCAGTTTCTAAACTTCGCCTGAAACCCACCAACATCCTTGCTATTTAATTCGACCTCCGGGGATGCAGTCCATACAGGGGGATGTAGTCCGCACAGGAGATGTATCCTTCATCAGTGATCTCGAAAGACACTGGATGTAGCAAGCCCCGCCGAAGGGAGGATAATGGGTTTTCGTCTAGGAACCAAGAAGAGATGTAGTGGTTAATTGAGAGAAGATCAACATCGGTCGAGGAACGTGTTGTGGGATGGTGTTGGTTGAGGTGGTGCCCCGGCAAGCGGTGCTCCGTGGCCGCCACGAGACTCATCTTTATGGTCTAGTCGAACAACAGCTTGCACGACCCTAGCTGACCCCCTTCCGTCTGTGCAGCACCCATGGCCCTGGATGCATCTCCCTCTAGCCAGCAAGTGGGACAAACGCTGTGTCACGTCTTCCTTCCGCAATAAACACAGCACCGTGACAATCAGCCTCCATGATCGCCAACACGCTGGTAATATAGAGACGCATTTAGTTCCTGATCATAAACATGGGGCGACTGACATCCTGAGGCCCTTTGAGTACGACATATAGCCCCACCTCCCCCCGGGACGAATATATAACTGAGTACGACGACTCAGCTCCTTGGATACGACAACTCAACCCTTGAGTACGATAACCTAACTCATCACAGTCCAGGGTTGTCATCGTATCCAGGGATGAAGAGAAACAACTTGATCTACTTAAGTTCCTGACCGTACATGGGAGACACCAGGGTCGTCACTCCCTGTTTAGTTTACTTTCAACATGACTGTTGTTTTAACGAAGTGAAGAGTATGTCATGTTAGTGTTAGTAAGCAATGGTCGGGAGGCTGTCTGTCACGCACGCTACGGTAGCCAGGTCGGTCAGGCTCCGTATGGGGTCAGCAGTAGCAGCAGCAGCAGCCTGATCCTCACGGGTGACGCTACTACTACATAGATTGTGGCCAGCAACTTCAAACGCTAGAAGTCTTCTGATAAAAACAGGACCCGGGCGGGGTGCGGGAGAACCAGGACCCGGGCGGCAGGAGGACCAGGACCCGGGTGGGGCGCGGGAGGACCAGGACCCGGGCGGCGGGATTAGAGACATACCAGAGCTGGTTGTGACGCCTGACAACCTCCTGACACGTAAAAACTGTCCGTCACTACGTCTATGTGAGAGTTGCGATGAGCTGATGCTCCTGCAGTCTTTGACGCTGGTTTTGTACTGAGTTTATTGATAAAAAAAGACAAGCGAACTTGAAGAGGATACTGAATGTCAGTTAATCTCAACTCAGAATTCAATATACGAAATATTCAGGCACTCGCATTGAGACTATCATTTTCTGCAAAAGAGCGAGTAATTAGCTTCCACAATAGCAGGACCACAAACGCTGATTATAGTGAGTGGGGCAGTGTAATATGATGAGGCTGTATCACGGCCCAGTGTTCCCAAAATAACAATGACAACGTCTTGTGTTTGGGGTATTAGAGGGATAACATACAGGCATGGCAAACATTCGGAATTATCCTATGAAGACGTCAACAGGAGTCAGTGTGTCGGAAGGAGTCGTGTTGCATTACGCCAGACGCTTTCTTCACGTCCTAGGCGCTGACAATTGACACTAAGTCAGACGTCTATAGAAAGGTGTCGTGCATTAAACAACCGAACGGAAGCTCTCACATATATATTAGCTGAGTGTCAGCGATGAAAAGGCAGCGGCAATGTTAGGCCCTTGCTGCCTCATGTAAGCAATATCCATAACGTCGTGTAGAAGTTGGTGGTCCGACAGTCATGTAGAAGACTAAAGTTCCTAATGCTTCTCATCTCCATTTTCTGAGCTCCTCCTATGGAGGCAACTTATATTACAAGAAACTAATGGCAGTTTCACTCTGCCTGTACTGTCCCAGCTGAGCAAATACCCCTCCTATTCCCGACCTGTGGCATTCCCCCTCCTATTCCTTTGCTGTGCCGTTTCCTAGCTTTGTATTTCTTGAAAATATCACCAAAAAAAACTTTCATTTCACTCCCCACTCCACACTCCTAACCCCTCACTCCCCACTCCACACTCCCAACCCCTCACTCCACACTCCCAATCCCTCACTCCACACTCCACACTCCCACCTCCACACTCCCAACCCTCACTTCACACTCCACACTCCCAACCCCTCACTCCAATTTGAACAGCATTTAAGCAACTGGTCTTACGAACAGATGGAGTTACGAGATTACAGTTATCTCTATCAAAATTCTTTTCTAAGAATTCAGTAGGTGCATGAACTCGGGCCCAAAATTTGTTAGAAAACATACAGGTCTTTTCAAGACCATAAGAAATGATTACATTAAGTAGTAATAACTATATATTTCAGTGATATAAACAGCCATCTGTCTCATTAATTCTCCAGGCTTCAGCTCTCCCCAGCCATTTTTCTTTGGCTGCCGTAATCTCCTTTCACTCTTCCCATTCTATAGGCATTACTTTAGCTACCGCACTCATGAGCTGTTGCGTGTGTTTCTATCACCAAAGCTTAAACTCATGGTTTACGCCTGGCTGCTGCTTCCCTTACTGTCTATGTGGAGACCAGCTACACGAAGATCGAGTCATGATACTCTACTTATTCCTTACTTCCCATAACTTTCAACATTTAAAAGTCAGACCTACAAATACTTATGGAGTTCTGAGTAAATTCTTCACTTTTTTTTTTCTTATATTCCTTTCATCCCAGACGGCCATAACTGAGGCAAGTTTGCCCGTCACATGTCGGTCACTATATAAAAAAGTTATTAGGGTTACTTTTTTAATCAGGTGAATTAAGGTAACTGACTGACAGTTCTCTGCCTTAAAAAAAACATTAAGATCTGCTTCTACCGCCGTTCTATCATTAGAATCTCAATTACTGTCTAGTGGAGAGAGAGAGAGAGAGAGAGAGAGAGAGAGAGCAACTAGCCTGGGAGGTATCACGGGGCCCATCTCTTATTAAGAAAGCGCGCGGTTCTTGTGTTACATACGAGGAGATTCCGCTGATGTGATTCACATCTACAGCGACAGGCGAGATGATACTTCAACCTTATTTGCCTTTTGTAGATAAGAACAAACTAAACCAACAAAATTCCCTGTCAGCAATTAAATGATGCGTTTTGGCACGCACAGTTCATCCCTGAAGCTAACAGTTTAATTGTAGTTAAAATAATGATTTAAGATAGAACGAGAACACGCTATAACCTCCCCTATAGCACTGGTTTTCCTCGAGACACCACTAATTGTTGTCCCAAATATCTTGAGGTTAATTCAGCACACAAAGCAAGGAACACACAGGAACGAGACACGCAGAAGAATTCTAGTAAACAAGCATCAGCTCTATAGGTGTAAGTAATTAGATAATGACAAACACTGACATAAACACTTTCAAAAAACGTTCTATAAGTACAAGGCTCAACATCCTCACGTCACAAGCTTTCAGAGGTTCAGATAACGTACAACAGTCTCCGTGAATAATATGGGTCACGACCCGCATTACCTTGGCCGTTACAAAATACAACCCAATACTGAAGGTCATGTAGAGCAGGTCAGGGATTGCTGTCAAATGAACATGGATGCCACACACATGACCCAGCTCTGGAGGTCACGACAGGCATGGGACACGGGGCAACACCACCACATGCCTTTGGTTTGCATACATGACCTATCACTGGAGGTCACAGTCGAGTCAGCACAAAAGAGTCACCTCCAAATGGCCGTGGTTCACATGGATGACCCAGAAGTATAGTGTAAAACTCAGATGACAAGCATGACTGGTCAGAGATAATTGTAAACAATTACTATTCCAGTAACGAGGTTGGAGGGTTATATGGAGGTCTAGTGACCAGAACGGACTTTTAATATCAACATCTAGCATCTCGTCACTAGATCCTGATGACCTGATCATATATATGTTATGAATTATATTCAGTAATATTTTCAGGTTAAGAGAGAACGAGTGATGTGGAAGTGTCTTCTGATATAGCTCATCCTTATTTGTTGTTGCCGAGTCGGGTAATCATGGATCCTCCGAGGCGATGCACCACACATGACACACTCTCACTATCACCAGCCTTCACCGTTAACCATCCGAGACCTCTTCCCAGATCCGTCTACAGAGTCTTGACAGGTACTCTGCCGTCTAGCGGGTGTCATTATCGCGGGTGTCATTATCTGTGTCCTGTTCTAGCTAACGTGTCCTACCTAACGCATGAGCTGTGGTGCTAAACGTCTGGGAAAAGAATAAAGTGGCCACAGAGAAGCCATGTACGTCAACACCAGCTCCCGGGAGACGGTCTCTACTTAGCCGCTGAGTCAGGCGTCTCTTTTAATAAGAATGATGAAGTAAAAGCAAGATCTCTCTGAGAGAATTACATCTGTATATTCGTATGTGTATGTACCAGTTTACTCACCAACTTTAAACAAAATACGTAATGTGTCTTCAGAAAAACGTCACATGACAGCTTGGTCTAGTACAGTAATGCATGACATTACTGTAATATGATTGTAAACCGTGATTAGTGAGGAGGATAACAAAATTGTCCAACAGTACCCTGTACTGTACTGTACTATGTGTGGACCAAGCGCCTTGTAACAGTCTCGGGAGCTCTCGTTTTACCAAACTTGGATCTAAATCTTATGAAACAGACCAGATTCTTGGGAATTTATTATCACCTCCACTTGCAAAATGCTACTGGGTGACACATCAGCTCCTGCTTGGTGTTGATATGAGTCCACTCGAATGTTTCGTTCCAGACAGAAGCAGACGAGCGGATCATTTGATTATATTCACAGAACTTAACACAAGTTTATAGTCTCAGTCATCAAAAGGACATATCGCGAAGGTGGGAAATTACTCTTATTGAAGATATCGTGTGATAAGACATGCCGTAGCAGGTGATGTGTGCCGGCGAGAGCCGTGTCCACATGGATGTGGTGATCATAGTGTTGTAAGACATACATTTGGATCTGACCTTTCTCATTCTCAGGCTCTATCGCTTCTGTCCAAAAAATACGACATAATATAGACTTAAAATGTGGGCTGTGCTCTTGACTGCTCAGGGTGACGTGGCCCAAAAACAACACGGCTGACTCTCATGAGGTGTTCCTTAAGCTAGGAATCTTTGTAAGAACACTCGCTCTTCATCATAAGGAGGCACAGGGCCTGGGGGTGCGAAATGTAGCCCATGTCTCTGTTTGGATCACCTAGAGACTAGAGAACCTACAGTCAGGCAGCTGACCCTATGAGGACAAGGGCTTGTCTTAAGTGCAACAAATGCCACTCCTGCATCTTGTCTCAGTTTGCAGACAATACTTCCACTCAGCCCAGGCATCTGAGAGGTTACCGGCACAAGCAACCGCGCAGGAGACACTTAGCATCCTATTTCACAGCCACGCCGCCCCCCACCTCCTAGCTACACGCTGCTACGAACTTCAACACTGACCTGTGAACCGCCTGGACCTAGTAATTCACCACCCACACGACTGATGGAGGAGTTGCTCGCGTGCCTAAGGTAATAAACCTAAGACAGCCAAGGGGTGTAGCAGGGTGGGTTATGGCCACACATGTGAATAATTATCCTCACTTGAATATCATTAAGAGTTTTTTCCTAAGTTGTCAGTCTTCAAAAGATAATAAGATGATGATGACCCTGCGTCAGTCAGGCTCTCTGTCAGGCCTGGAATTTGAGGCAGTGCTAGGCAGTGAGGGCGGCAGTGGTGCGTGAGACGGCGGCCATCGCAGCTGTTCATAAGGATCTGACTTCGACGTAACCTGAGTCTTGCTCAGACAAACTCCATACGATATTTGGAGAATCACTTGGCGAGTTGAAGTAGAATCACATCTGGTGAATCTTTTAGCAAATTCTAAATCAGTTTAATCTTCACTAGATTTCTGGTCTCGAGAGTAAGTGATCCATAACATTAGTAATTACGCAGCCAAGCTTATGCGAAATTAAGTGGAATAATAATTCTAGTTTATATTATGATTCTACACATTTCTTTTTTATCAATATGTGATGTGTTTCCTGCCGGTATATATCGGTGTTATAGGCATCAGTTATTCTTCTAAAAGTTTTGCAACGAAGAGCACATGTAAATAAGGTGTCAAAATCTGTAAATGGAGCACAAAGTTTTTCTGGCACGTCAGATGTGATGGTGATCATGGTTAGTTCAAGACGCCGCAGCTCTTCACTCTGTTCCTCGTGTGGGACTGAAGCATTAGTCTTCCCGTTGGTTCGTGCGGCTCTCCCTCTAATGTACTTCATCTGCATAAATTCCATTAGTTCTTGACGCATTTTCCAGCAGCCAGAGACGCCAGCCCTCAGCTGGTCAGCCCCCACAGACAGATGCCACCCCCTCCATGATGAGAGTGCCAGTTGTGGCCAAAATGAAAAGAAAATGAAAGAGGAGGAAGAAGAAAAAGAAAAAGATGCACAAGAGAAAAAAAAGATATGCAAGAAGATGATGAAGAAGACAAAAAAAAGGAGAAACAGAAAGAAGAACAAGATGAAGAAGAAGAGGTAGAAGAGGAAGAAGACTGGTGTGAAGACGATGGACACCAAGACCCTGGTGACTAGCTGGTCCGTCCGTCTCTCCTCACCGTCCCGGATGCCTCTATGTCCTGCAGTATTGCCACTTGTACCGGTGGTCTGCTCTCTGTACACGGGATTTTCATTTGGATAGTTCCTCTAGTGCAGTGGCAAGTCTTGATCACCTGACCACTGGAAGAGGTATCACTTCAGTTCTCAGTCGAGAGGAACTACATATCAGGCCTCTGATGCGTCGTGATGAACTCATCAACCCGGTGAATGAAGACGGGTCATCACTGACGCATGATCGCACCTTGAGTCAGAAGTCTTCATCATCGACAGATGGTGATGAATAGAGAGTTGTCTCATCAACTTTGATGAATATAATGATGATATAGGTAAACAATAAAATATACATAGCAATGGGCTGATCATTACACAGCTCACCACTCGTGATGTACTCCACAGTGCCCTTAACAAAGTGGGCATGAGTCAGCCAGTGGCCCTTAATATATACCTTCCTTGATGGTAGGAATGACACACACACAAACACACACACACACACACACACACACACACACACACACACACACACACACACACACGCGCGCGCGCGCGCACGGCTCCGACTGATCATCATCTTTTCAACTTTACCAAGAATAAATAGGGACCAAAGTATTCAGCTATAAACTGAATGTGTAGTCGCTTGCCTTCAATGAAAACTAATGACGGAAACCCATATTGCTACTAGTGCATGTTTACATGCGAACGGACATACAACCAGGTCAGTCATACATACAATTTTAACCTCAACAGATAATTCATAATTGATTTTCTATGATAGAAAAGTCAGACGTATGACCGTTTTCGATGTGTTGAGGACGGATGAGCTGAACACGTAATTCTTATTGTTAATTTGAAGCGATTTATCTGAAGATATTGCCGATCAGTCGCAGACGGATAAGAGCTTAGACAGGAGTGTTGTCCTCAGGAACAGCACCTGGTCCTGCAGGACACATCTCCTGTTCCGTTCCTTTAATCCTGGCAGTGGCTCCTCTTCGTCCACAGAAATCCTCTATTACCGACGTCACCCCACATTCTCAACGTCTTCCTTCCTCTCACCACCATCAACGTCGCCATATACAAACCATATTTGCTGCAGGTACTCCTGCTGCAATCGCTGCTCTCCTGAGTTACTTTTTTCTCTCTTCGCCTGCCACCACCACTGATTCTCTATAATGCCAACAACTCCCTTTGCTTGGTCCTTCACTGGCCGTTCAACTCCTCCCTCGTCATATTCACTTATGGATTTCTCCCCTTCAGTGTCAAGTGGAACGGAGGAGAAGATACGGTGGAGGATTAAGGAAAGCCCTCAAGAGGGTAAACACTCGTACCTAAGCTGAGGAACAGCACCAGCCAGCCAGAACAATCTGAGCGGTGCTTGAAGCACCTGCTTCGGGTAGCAGCGGATCCCACATGCATGCAGTTCGTACTCTCGTGCAGGTACTACTTGGACTCAGATACCTTCTTCCATCCTGAAGGAGACCTACATCTTCGCTTTGAATGGTGTTTCAGGGAACTGTCCCAACCTCAAGTGTTGTCAGAGGGACTCGACGTACTTGAGAGGTCTCAGGGAAAAACTGTAATGACCCGAAGTGGTATTACAGGAACTGTCATAGTCGTGGTGGACCAACCTTCACTAATTCGAGAAGCTGCCCAACCAAGAATAGTGTAAAAAAAGTATTCTTTTAGAACAGTCTTAGTAGTATCAAAGTACACTGCACCCTTGCAAGGTTGAGAGGGAACTATCGTAACACTGAACGACTGGTGTAAATGTGAGTTGCTCAGCCTAAACTGACCTTGGAGTGATTATACCAGTCTTGGCAAACGTAACCTTGACTGTTCTAAGAATGACTCCCATTACTGAGGAGGACGAGTCCCCTACCTTTAGTTCATTGAGTCGTCGTACATGCTACTATATATAACGTCGACTACAAGAAATTATTTAACTTACAACCACGCGATGATGGGGGGCGCCACCTTACCTGAAAGACATAAAAGGTAAAAGTTAGAAAGACTAACGATGGTTGAGGAGCATCATGTGTGTAGCAGGTGACACAAATAATGACGAGGGTGTTGGTCAGCCCGGACACGGCCATCAAGTATAATGAAAATAATATATATATTCATTTTATTTATTTATTTTGCTTTGTCGCTGTCTCCAGCGTTTGCGAGGTAGCGCAAGGAATATATATATATATATATATATATATATATATATATATATATATATATATATATATATATATATATATATATATACATATATATATATATATATATATATATATATATATATATATATATATATATATATATATATATATATATATATATATATATCTCCCAGCGAAAGCCATTTAAGCTTTTATCAATTAGCCCAAGACGAGGATGAACACCTGGGCTGGCTATGAGCAGATTGCCATGCCGAGGCTTCAACCCCTGGAAGGCCCACGGGTGATACATAGTAAGCAAAGCTAACAACTTGCATTGATACATCATTCACTTTCGATATTATTATAATAGTTCCCTCAGAATGCTACATCATTGTCATCTTTCTATTCTTTCTACTCAGTGTAATAGATATAACAGTATATAAAGACATTAATACAAATATAGATATAGATATATACATTCATAACTAAAAATGATCTGTCATAAAGTGACCAATATATTCATGCCTGCCAACATCATTATCCACTTTACGATTAAGATGGCCGCTGGTAAACGATTGGTAATGGCTATTTGACCGTCAACACCTTGATGGGCGGAGCTAAGTTGCCGTCATCTGCTGAGACCAGACAGACGTTTGTTCTCATTTATCTATCATTTCTTTTTTGCCGGCTGACTGAAAGCCTTTCTGTCCATTATGAGGTATAACTATAATGTTAGATACGTTTCTCTTTATTAAGTTAGATGAGTTTTTGTCAGCTTCCCTCTTCATCACGGGATCATCCAGGATAAAGTGTTTTCCAACAGGCCTTGCATGTATGACGTCGCAGACTTCACCAATCAGAGCTGTCACTGGTAACATCACGAAATGACGTCACGTGAACTGACCAGTCAGAGTTCCTCCGTTATAGATCTTTAACTGGAAAAAAAGCTACTTTTAAACTGTGAAGATACCTACCTGAAGAAATGGAGAGAGAGAGAGAGAGAGAGAGAGAGAGAGAGAGAGAGAGAGAGAGAGAGAGAGAGAGAGAGAGAGAGAGAGAGAGGCGATAAAAACATGTCTTCTTCCCTACGGAGGGGACGCTCAATAAGTCATGTGAGTCACTTGGCGCGGAATGCGACATAACCTTCAGCTAAGGTACTGAGCCCGGTGTTAAGATGCCTTCGGGCCGCTGCCTCCGTCCATATATCACTCAACGCGCGGCCATCATCCTCCTGCCAACGATCAGCATTACGGGCTGGCTAGACACACATCATGAATCAACAGTCGACATACAGACCACCGTGGCATGGCCCTGCGTACCACACATTGCTTTGAAATTGTAGTGGAAGGCAAAGTGAAGGACGTGGTACCGTGAGGGCCAGGCAGGGAGGCAGGCGGCAGCGGTTGTGGTGGCGAGGGAGTGGTGAGCCGACACTGGTCACTGTGATCAAGGGATCTGGGATCACCACGGTCCAACCAGCAGGAGGAAGAGTATGAAGAATGAGACGAGGGTCGAGGAAGAATAAGAAAGAGGAGAGAGAAGGGCGAGGAAGATGGATGAGGAGTATGGTATAGAAAGAAACCAAAGCAGAATGTTTTCTGAGCAGGATGTAAGAGAAGTCACACTGAAATGTGTGTAAGACCTTTTGACGTTGTGACGTTGATGGCTGAAAAATTACCAAAAGTAAGCATTTCTGCCTCGAGTAACAACTAATGTGTTTTGCTAAACCAAGGCCCAAATATACACCAATTGACGCCCTAAAGCAATAACTGCCACTAGACTATTTTTCCTACGTAAGTGTGCCTCTTACCACATACTATTACATTCCTGGCCTGTCTCCTATCTTGCCTGCTGCCTGCTTGAGTTTTCACTTACATCATGTGTCACCTTCAGAGCCTGCTACCAACAGAAACCAACAAGACCTCTCTACTCATGTGTCTGCTGCTTGCCCAACCTTTTGCCACCCAGACAGCCTGTCACGCACTGGGCCTGCCCTCTGGACAGCCTACCACTTGCCTCGGACTCCTTCACAATAGTAGGGGCGGAGGCAGGGGACAGGCCGCGTCAGTGGTGTCTACTAAGGTGACGGTGCCACAATAGTGCTTGTTGTCCGTTGTAATGGTGGAGGGAGGCCAAAGGTAAGGTGGAAATACATAAAATCTAAAGCATCAAAACAAAGCAAAAGATAATTTTCGAGATTAAACCTCCATAGTAAAGGCTGTAAGGGTAAGAGACAGGCCACCTCGGTGGTCATGGGGCCCTCATCACACCGACCAGATCCAGACTCACTGCCGCAAAAAGGTTAACACACAGTTATTGATTGGTTAACTGGTGGGTTGATATGCAAATGAGGAGCAGGAGGGAGGGGGAGGTCAGGCATTCGGCATTAAGAAATCATTCCGTGACCAGGTGTTCGACAGTGAGTTCGTTCCAAGTGTTGTATCAGGTTCAGTATGACCCAGGAGTCGGGGCACCAATAGTGTCATTTTACAGTTATATACTATTTTTGTCTTGTCATATCGGTCGAGAAGGACTTGCGCTCGAGCAACCTGTGCACATGTTGTACACCCGAGGTGGGAACGTGCTTTACGGTGGATGATAGTGGCTGATCTCGTGTTAGATGGATAGACACAAGGTTTAGAATTCACCCACCCAACGGCAGATAGTATCTTGGGTTGTAGTAATGTGTAAAACCAGTTTACATCAACAAAAACACGAGATTCATCTCCTTCCGGTGTAATCATTCCAAATTGGGTATTTTTTTTTGTTACAGACCATTCACGTAAACAAAAACTGAATATCTGGCGCTATTCTTTTGGAAGACGTCACGCCATCACCACAACCATTCTCCTACTCCTGAAAATTCCTTTGTTTATCCTCAGTAAGCAATGATATCTAGAAAATCTTAAAATGATGTGAGCAGGAATGCTTCCACTGGTTTAGCCTGGACACCAGCAATTGAAATAGCTCTGCCAGGTTGGTCGACATAGCCAGGGTTCATCCTTGTCTCTTTCGCCACAACTTAGCATCATTCATACACCAGTCGACGCAGCAGACGCTCGCCTCGACACTCACTCATAAAGCCTCTTATGCTGTGCATACCATTCAATCTCGGATATACTCGTACCCTGAGTGGTGGAGTTGTGGGCATGATTGCTGCTGGCTGAGTGACTGACTGGCCTAGTGCAATATAGTATGACTATTGTAGCACAGTATGGGAAACTGTGTTAGACTGAGCTACTGTTGACTATTTTGGGTCATGGAGAGAGGGCTTCTGCAGATTATAAGTCCATTAACGGGGACGCTGAGATGAGGGATTACTCTGCATGTGAGGAGGAGGAGGGCAGGGTGTTGGGAGATAGGTAGGGAGGAAAGCTCTTCCTCTGATTTAGTTATGAACAAAACCTCATCTGCATATAGCAGCTTCTGGTCAATCTGAATGAAAGCGAACAAGATTAAATAATAGGTAGGAAGGTGAAGTTCTGGATGTCGGTAGGGAAGGTGAAGTTCCGGATGTCGGTAGTGAAGGTGAAGATAAGGAGGGGAGACGATGGTAAGGATGATGAATATAAGACGGACAGGGGTAGTGAAGATAAAGAGATGGGTAGGGATGACAAAGTAAGGTAAATATGTATGGGATACAAGTTGGGAAAAAGTGTGAATGGTAATCTAAAACTAAAGATATCAGGAATATTAAAGGAAGAAAAGAAGAGGAACGCAAATTAGCGAGGAATAGTCGGGATGGGAGAAGTGGTAGGGATAGGGGTAATGGGAGGGATGGGAGGAATGGGAGGGGATTAAGCCTGTGGAATGGTAGAGATGGTAGGGTAGTAGAGCTATGAAACTGTGGGGACATGAAAAAAAGAAAAGGCAGAGAAGATGTGGTGTTTGTGATAAGCCCGCAGGAGTGATCGGGCAGGAGGAGGGAGATCATATCAGACGAATGTTTACGTTGCTCCAGGAGAGAGATAACTACACACACACACACACACACACACACACACACACACACACACACACAAACATATATATATATATATATATATATATATATATATATACAGAGAGAGAGAGAGAGAGAGAGAGAGAGAGAGAGAGAGAGAGAAGAGAGAGAGAGAGAGAGAGAGAGAGAGAGAGAGAGAGAGAGAGAGAGAGAGAGAGAGAGAGAGCAGATGAGTGACCCCCGCTATGTGAAGGAGGAGACCCAGGGCCCAGCCTGCTCCACCACCTGGTATGAAGAAGGCAGAGGTAACCTCGCGTGTCGCCAGTCGATCACAAGGAAAGTTTTTCTCCTTGGGTAAAGATCAGCTGAGGGAGGGCGTGATCCTTCCTACCCTGTAATACTGCGCCACAATGACAGACACGTTCACCTGACCACCAGATGAAAATGTTACGCCAGACACCGGCATGTTAATTAAGACCTTCATATCTCTGTCAGAAATTGAGAGGAGCTGCAGTGGTGCGCTTGGAAATTTGGGCCACCCACGTGACCCAAAGGACACCAGGTGACCCGAGGGCCATCCAAGTGGCTCAAGGGACATTCTGGTGATCTTAGGGCCTTCAGGTGATCACAGGAATACTCAAATAAACTGAGGGCCAGCTGCGTGACACAAGCGACACTCAGGTGGTTCAGGGGACACCCAGCTGACCAACAGCCCACCCGGACACACAGAGGCGAGGCCAGATGACTCATGAATATTTAGGAAGGCCAGAGATGAGTCTTAGACGTCCAGGAGATATATAGCTGAGTCCTAGATACTGAAGAGACATATAGATGAGTCCTGAATACTGAAGAGACATACAGACGAGTCCTGGACGCCCACATTATACACAGGTCAGCCCTAATTGTTTCTGTAGGTTACAGAACTACCAGTCTAGCGCCCGTTGCTCTCTGAGTTAGTATGAGAGACGTCTGTTTCCTGTGGGTTCTGCTCTGCGAGGTTCTCTGTCCGTGTGAGGTTCATAACGTCCCCTACACCACTAGACGCCTCTGAGCAGTTCTCTCTTACCCTGAATAAATATCTGAGTACCAGTGAGAAAACATATCAACGTGTGGCTTGATTTGCCATAAAGATACACAGCTATTTTCTTATTGATTTCGAAGGCAGTGTTGTCTGGTGAAGCGTAAACCATAATAAATGTCTTCCTGATATTTCGCCACCTCGACACAACCATCTCTGCTCGCGTCTCTCAGCAGTGTCCTCCCTCAAGGGTTCTTTTCATTATCTTTCGTCTGCCAGGCATTCCATCAAGTCATGAATCATTCTAATATGCTCTGTACATTTACTATCTGTAAACAGTCAGACTACAGCTGCAGTTCCCTCTTCATCTAATGTGCAGCACTCCTTCATGGTTCCATTATTCAGTTCTTCCCTCCGACCGTTCTCACGTCGTCTGTCCCATTTTCTCAGGATTTCTTTAGACTCTTGCCTTCCGCCAGTCTGCATACCACGACAAGGTTATTTCTCGCATCCGTTCGTCGCTCTACGCACTTCAGTCTCCTCCAGTAACCCACCGAGCGCCTGCACGTAATATTACCTTCTACAATTTTTCTGCATTACAGAGATGTCTCTCTCCTTCCGTACTACCATGTACTTCACTTCTTCATGGTAGAGAGAGAGAGAGAGAGAGAGAGAGAGAGAGAGAGAGAGAGAGAGAGAGAGAGAGAGAGAGAGAGAGAGAGACTTTAATGAAGGTAGTATACTGAACAACTGGATGGAGGAGGTAGCAGCTCTTCATGTAAAGGTGTGAAAGTGGAAAAAGAAATGTACATTGGATTTCTTTAACTACGTTTAGGAGATGCATGATACTGATGAGCAACAAGAGATGTGGATATACAGAACATGTTTCACTAGTGCCAAGTGAGATAGTACAAGTACAAATGTTAGAATGAGCAATGAGGAAAGTAGATTAATTCAAGGCCAGGGTCTGTGGTTCAGATGCTTGGGAGCTGATAAAGAAAAAATTAGGAAAGACATATCTACTTCATCTTTTTGGGCTTGGAAAAGGTACATTAAGGTTGGCAGGATTATACAGTAAGATGCATGGAAGTGTTAAGAAAGTCGTGCTATGGTGGGTCTTGGAAGAAGAGATGGAAAGGAACCTCCAAAGACAGCAAGAAATGTTTCAAGATCTGCAGAAGAATGTGTCAAGTGACCAGAGTCTGTGTTAGGGTGATGCAGGGGCGATCTACATCCACGCGAGCTGGATGGTTTTGTTCGCTTACTATGCTGTAGTAGTGGATGAAACGCCAGACGATAAGGATACTTCCAGGAAGTTTGGAGGAACGTTACAGGAAGCTGACACTCCTTTCCAGCAAGAGCGACGTTATAGGTCTTCATGAGTCGCGTCAATGTGTGAGTTGATTGCACGTGGTGGAGAGGGTTCTCACTTTTCATTGATATGATACAGATAAAGCTAAGATATCGGGAGGGTGTTGAAGGGAAAACAAAGGTGGTTAGTTGTCAGTACACAAAAGAAAGAAAAGATGTAATGAGAATGCGGATTTGCTGACGTGGTGGGGCTTGCACGCATGGGAGGCAAGCATGAGGTGTAGCAATGATAAGAAAATTGATCTAGACAGTGCAAGAACTGGAGAAAGAGGTAAGGTGCACGCACACCTCTCCATGGGCCTTCCCTTGCCACTCATATCCAAGACGGTGGGTGGTGTGGAAGCCTCCGGCCTGAGAGATAACCCACTTGAGGCTCAAGAGCAGCAGATGGCCAGCCTCACCTCTTTCACCACACCTCCTCCCTCACCACTGGCCTCATATATCATGGCTTTCCTAATATTTATCCTTTTTCCGGAAGGTCATTGAATTGTTTAAATTTCTTTAAACTTCTATATGCAAGAAATGCCTCTATCTGTAGAAGCACCTCCTCGAGAAATTATCATTCGTTACCATTCCCAAAACCATTCCTTAAATTACCTCTACGAAAAAGACTGGTCAACATGGAGTAAGCTAAAGTCTACATAGATATAACAGATAATTTCTGGTTAACAGGTGTAGACCTGAGTGTTATATTTTAGTGATCTGTCTCCTATCACCATTTTCCAATGTGGCCCTCTGGGATGTGTGTGACTGCCAGTAGGAGGCACCTACCACGTGAAAAGAGGCAATCGTTCACAAGCAGACCTGTCAGGTGGTGCGTGGCTGAGGGTGGGTGTAGGGCAGGACGCACACACCACGTATGTATTCATTTGTGTCGGTATCCCCTACAAATCTATTGTGCCCCACAGAACGCACTCATCCATGGACGGGTGTGTGTAACGAACTTCGGTTCACAAGAGTAGCCGATCTTGGTGGCAGCCGCCCTAACTGAATGTTTGCTCCGCGTGACACTGGTGAACCTGCCTGCTACAGCCAGCACACTTCACCCAGACTATCATTGAAATGCTTTGTTTATGTACATGTGACAAAAATACCCAAAAAAGTTGGTTCTCTTATAAAGTAACTATTTATTTTTCCATCATTTCCAGGCTGTAACTGGCTATAGTGTTCACGAAAAACCAGATACAGTGTGGGTAAACTGCTACAATGTTCACGGGTCGACAGACGCATGGGTTAAGCCACCATACTAACACACGTGACGTTACCCAGACATACAGACAAACGTCAGGCACTCGATCTAAAATTCTAATGAAGGTCTAAATCATACCAGACTCGTTCAACCAATGTTTCTACCCTACCCCTCCCTAGCTGAATGGCTACACTATCTCGGATAATAAAGGGCACAATCAACACTGGGTAAAGTAGACAGTTCATGTACCGGATAAAGGAGGCAACGTCGCGCTCAAGCCACTTTTCCATTTCCTTCATCTCACTGTTGGTGTGTAAGGTCGCGGTTAATGCTGGCCTTTAAGAAGGGGTCTTAGAGTAAGTTTGAATCACAGTGGCTGGCGCTACGACAGTGGTGTTACAACATTAAGTCACCACGACTGGCCAGAAGGGGGTTGGTGCAGGGGTGCACGTGTGGTCGCGAATCGAAGTAAAACGTTCGCGTTGTGCTGGCGAGGTTTCTGTAGCTTTTTGTGTCGAGGTTGTGGATCCTGTTGGCGCAAATCAGCAAAAGAGAGACGTGACGGTACAGTGGATCTGAATAGTCTCCAGTATGAAATTCTGATAGTATGAATTACAACTGAGAAACTGGTCGCAAGGTTGTCATATGAATCGACAGAAGTTGCAGCTTCATTTATGTGAATTCCGTGACAACAGATATTCTATTACACAGATCTCCAAGCTGGCGTTCCCGTGAACTTTAAAGATGATAATGTAAAGTTTTGTGAACAAAAATCTCGAAGGTAGTGTGAATTATTGGCATTAAAATCCACCAGATGATGGGACTACTTCGTGTCAGTTATTCAGAGAAGTCAGGTGTATGTGTCTCCCTCAAGATGAGACATTTGATCAAACAAGCTAAGGTACATACGTAGTATTAGCAAGAGTAAAGTGCAAGTTTTGTTGTTATATACATCGTTGTGTAAGTGAGGCTTTTATGAAGCAGATATTCCAGCTGGCCACGTTAGGAGGGAGGAACTAACTATGTTCCATATGGGAGGGAAGGTGCTGAGTATGTCCCATGTGGGAGAAAAGACGCTGAGTATGCTCCATGTAGGAAAGCCGGTACTGAGCATATCAGTGTGAGTATGTCCCATGTAGAGAGCCGGTACTGAGTATGTCAGTGTATGTTCCATGTAGAGAGCCGGTGCTGAGTACGTCAGTGTATGTCTCATGTGGAGAGCAGGAGCTGAGTATGTCAGTGTGAGTAAGTCCCATGTAAAGAGCCAGTGCCGAGGATGCATTCCTCTCCAAATTAGTTTCAGTGCAGCATGCAGTGGGAGGAAGAACGTGGGAGGGAGAGCGCTTGGATTCTGGTAGAGATGCCATCTTCATATTGGAGATATATCTATTTTAACCTCCGCCTCCATAAATATATGCCTCTCTCTCTCTCTCTCTCTCTCTCTCTCTCTCTCTCTCTCTCTCTCTCTCTCTCTCTCTCTCTCTCTCTCTGTGTGTGTGTGTGTGTGTGTGTGTGTTTGATCATGCGTACATGTAACTGTGATAACTTGTGTCGGTGTGTGCGTAAGGTATTACCGTACATGTATGTACACGTGCCTCACTATGTGTGCGTTCACGATGACTTCCATACTGCGATCACGTGCGTATACCCGTAAACACATCTCGCTCGTCTGCATTTGAATGAGCTCGTGTGTGTATGAGATTCGCATTCTTGGGTGTAAATAGATATGACGTGTATGACTTTGGGGGAACGCCAGCCCTACTGTGCATGTCAGCTGACTGACCTTGTGGCCAGGCGACTGATGGACCTGCTACAGCAGGGTCCCCACTCCCACACCAGCAGCTGATGGACCTGCTACAGCAGGGTCCCCACTCCCACACCAGCAGCTGATGGACCTGCTACAGCAGGGTCCCCACTCCCACACCAGCAGCTGATGGACCTGCTACAGCAGGGTCCTCATTCCCACACCAGCAGCTGATGGACCTGCTACAGCAGGGTCCTCACTCCCACACCAGCAGCTGATGGACCTGCTACAGCAGGGTCCTCACTCCCACACCAGCAGCTGATGGACCTGCTACAGCAGGGTCCTCACTCCCACACCAGCAGCTGATGGACCTGCTACAGCAGGGTCTTCACCCCCACACCAGCAGCTGATGGACCTGCTACAGCAGGGTCCTCACTCCCACACCAGCAGCTGATGGACCTGCTACAGCAGGGTCCTCACTCCCACACCAGCAGCTGATGGACCTGCTACAGCAGGGTCCTCACTCCCACACCAGCAGCTATGAACCTTTAAAAGCTATAAAGCCAGGGGTTGTACCTTGCATTTGTATCGATGATGATGTGGTACCTGTCCTGCAAACCCTCATTGACTTAGACTTTTCATATATGGTTTTGGTGTATTGCACACAATAACTAGAGAATAGATGTGAGCAAATGTGGTCTTTGTCTGTCAGTTCCTGGCGCTGTTTCGCTAAGGCAAGTAAGGGTGATCACTTACGATATATATATATATATATATATATATATATATATATATATATATATATATATATATATATATATATATATATATACATATATGACATGTTACATTAAGTCAGCTTTAGTTTTTCTCCAAATTTCAGACACCTGGACTGGCATATCTTTCCTAATAGGACCAGTTCTCTATAAAAGTGATGACGTCTTTCCTGTTAACAAAACACTTGTTAGTGGTTTTCCAAGACTATAACAAACAGACACGGCTGACCCCATCATGACGAGCGTCACGTAATCATGACGTCATACATTTGGTCAGAAGAACATGTGTGGTCTGTCCGTGCGCGTCATGCGGGCAGATTAGATGTCGCTGTCATTGTAGTTGCACAATGTGGTCCCTCCCATATATATATATATATATATATATATATATATATATATATATATATATATATATATATATATATATATTATTTCTTTGAATATTAGTTTCACGTCATCTGTTCTGACAATAACGTTCTGACGATACGTGTATTGCTGGTGATAAACAAGGCGATCATCAGTATGATAATCTGATTGGTTCATTACGTAAACATATTTCATAAATAAAGACTCTGCCGCTCTTACTTGTCAGGTAGCTTCCTTTCTGAAGAAGAAGAAGAAGAAGAAGAAGAAGAAGAAGAAGAAGAAGAAGAGGAGGAAGAAGAAAAGGAACAGGAGGAGGAGGAGGAGGAGGAGGAGGAGGAAAAACGTGGAAGAAAAGGAGGAAGTGGAAAAAGAAAAAAGTGGAAGGAGATTAGGCTCATGGATACCAAATTTCGGTTCAATCGATTACGGTTATTCTAGAGGTGATCCTTAACCATTTCTCTGATCCAACAAAATGATGAAAAACGAGACACGTCGACCTGCCCACCACTTACATACCCAACGTCAAGGAAGACTTATGAAGCTGGATTAACGCAGGATATCAAGGATACCTGAGCCATGCCTCTCCTACGTGCTGGGACCCTCCCTGGCTACCTCATCACTCACTCACCACGTTCTACAGAGAGGATTGTGGCCACGAGTGGGCACATTGTGAAGTATAATCTGTAGACAGAAAATGATACAAGGATGACTGTGAGCTTTATATCTGGGTTTCTGTGATGGTCAGTATGAAGTTGATATAGGGCTATAGGTAAAGGGAATCATCAAGTTACTGAAAAAAGTTATCTTACTGTTACTGAGGAAGTGATCGTGGGTAAAAATGTGGGAGTTACTGTGGAGAGATTGTACCGTGATGTTACACTAACTGTGGAGGCACTGTTGGCTCGCCTCCTGCAGTTGCTTAATATTCACAACGGTAACAGCGGCATAACTGTAGTAGGCAGTGGTGTGCTGGTAGAATGATATGTATGTGTGGCTGTCTGGTGTGGGGAGGGCGTCCGCAGTATCAAGAACTACACCGCGATACAGTATTGTGGGCACTTTCGATACATCGCTGCAATACGACGCATGCACTCGGCCTTAGTAGAACAATGACAGTAAATGTAAAGGATTGATCAAGTCCACTCCATCCACTCTTGCTCGATGTTTCGTCTGGTCACAACTTCCTCGATAAAGTCAAACCTCTAAAGGATGTCTCAGTGGGGCAGACGCAATCTGGTAAAGTTTAATACCCCTGAAAACCAATTTCTACCGATTCTTTCTCTAGAGCCTCACATAACTTTACCTCGACTTTGGATGGATCTGTAATTCCACCACCCGAAACAATAAACATAACTTGGAATCACTGTAATATCTAACTTACCTTGCAACCTCACATTACACAAATAGCTAAGTCCTCTAAGAAACTGGGAGGACTGTTCGCATGCCGTAAAAATTCTTTTGAGCAGTTCTCCTGTTATACAAAAGGTTGATTCTTCCTTGTAAGGAGTAATGCCCTCACATCTGGGGATGTTGTAGCTCTACATACTTAGTAGACTGAGTCGAGTCTACAGAAGTCCTGCTTCTCAACTCTTCCAGTCTGACCTCGAAACTTGACCTACTTGCTTTACGACGCAGTGATGGTTCATCTTCTCCCCTTTTGTAGATAGTGCCTTGGTTTCTGCTTTCGAGAATTAGCTGGTTGTGTGGTCCCCGCCGATAGCTATGCACGTAATATTAGCACAGCAAGCTCCTGCATCGCATGATTACTGTTTGAACTGTGACAATTTAAATGAGGCCGTTGTGATATCCGTTTCTTTCCCTACACAGCGAAGCTTTGGAACGCTTTACTCCCTCGTGTCTTTCCTAACAGCTTCGACCTGCACTCTTTTTAAAGAGAACTTCTTCTTCCTCCAAAACTCTTCGTACCGATTCCTGTTGCGTACCTCCAACCAGGACAGGTATGGATGGTACCAGTTCCAGTAACGTCCTTCAAGTCGATATAGTTATGGACGGTATTAGGTCCGGCATCATTCCTCCAAATACTGCAGAAATGGACTGCACCAGAACCAGTACAGTTCCTCAAGACACTGACTTTGGACAGCACCAGTTCACCGTGTACGGGTCAGCAGTACCATTCAGTACCAAACACTGCAGGGAGGACATAGGTTGGGTGTGGCCAAACCTGAAGGTTGCAGCAGGAACCGTACCGTTCATACCCTACCTGCCAACCATCTCACCTTTGTTCTCTCACTGAACCCGTAATTAGCGGCCAGCGGGACTAATTGTAGCTTGCACCCGCCTGCATGCTAACGCTGCCGGCGGGGGATACAGTGGGACATGAGAGGCCGACAGTGGGACATGAATGGCTCAGAGAGGTTCATGGAGGTTGCTCACTTTGGGACATGGGAGGCGCATAAAGAGACAAGGACGTCTAACAAGGGAACAATTGAGGCCTACAGTGGAATATGGAACTCACAATAGCATATGGTGCTCACCATGGATCATAGAAGGCCATAGTCGGACATGGATGGGAACGATGGGACAACGTGGGCCACACTTGTTGTTGTCGTGACCCTTGGGCACGACGGTACAACCCTTAGGTATCCTGCTCTAGCCTTCGACCCGGCCCTTAAGGATCAGGCTAGAGGCCAAGTATCTTATGCAAGGGTTGAACCGTCGCGTTGAAAATGTTGTGCCTCGTGACTAAGAACTCAATTAAGCAGAGAAGTTGTCGGTAAGTACGGCATAACATTGTAAGCTTATAACCTACAGATTTAGAGATCCATTTTTTCTTGCCTCCAGGATATATATATATATATATATATATATATATATATATATATATATATATATATATATATGTGTGTGTGTGTGTGTGTGTGTGTGTGTGTGTGTGTGTGTCAATCTTTTACAACCGTCCTACGTAACCACCTATATCATTTCCTTGGTTGGAGCCTGGCTAACAGGAAGTACCGTACCTAACATACTGCATTTAAGTATATATAAAAAGCTCGTATTATATAATTTCCTGACGCGTCGAGCCGCGGGGAGCCGCCTGAGCTGCTCCCGAGATGGGATATATGACCACTTGGGTGAGCATCAGAGGCGATCCCTAATAATCTGGTTAAGGTAATGATATATAAGAGAGGGCGGGAGCGGGGCAGCCGGACTAGAGCTTCCCGGCTGATGGTCCATGAGCCAGCACTAGGCATCAGGGAGGTGTTGCTCTGGCAGTACCTTCATCATCCTCACATTCTTCATCATCATCATCATTTTCCTCCTCCAGCTACTTTTCTCTTTAAAACCTCAGCACTACCAACACTGGGGCTTCCTGGCTAAGCTGCGGCAACTCTATGGCCACAGCGATGATCACTTATTTATATATTCATCTGTTCCTTCTTATACCGCCACACTGCACCCGGCCGCACCTCACAACCCTCACGCTCAAGCTTAAAACAGAGGCCGCGTGTGACCTGTATGTACATCATCTCATAAGTTAAGTTAATTAGTTAACGGCTTAAGCTGTCAGTTTGGCTTAAATGATTATCAAGATTAATTTCTATCATATTTTATCACTTATCATAATTATCATTATTGACATTATAATTGATAACAGTACCATTATCATCACTGTTATCATCAAGAAAATCACTATCATGAATAACACCGTTATTACTAATGTTATTATTTACACTGTCACCATATACGTACAAGGCCCGGGAGGCCGGTAGCCACACACCCACCACACTATCATTAACTTCTAACCGTGGTATGGTAACTCTGGTGATTCACTTCCAGCCTTAAGGATACCATACCACAGCAAGGCTTCCAGCACCAGCATCCTGGCGGCAGGAGCTTGCTGGTCAGTCTCTGCTTCAGGATGTGAGTGTGAGATACGCAAGTTCTCGGCTGTCTTGGAGTGGCTGGTGTACAGCGTGGTCGAGGACATCCACTGTTCGGACAGAGACCAAGACTAATGATAAATACGGAGGTTTTTCCTTATACGATGACACGCGAGAGGGCAGTCTGTTGGTTATGAAACCGACATAACAAAACTTCACTGAAGCGACAGAGTGCAAATACTAATTCCCACCATTAATACACCATACATATACCTTACTGCGAGGCAAAGATTCATGTGAACTGCGGAACCTCTCATTTCATAATTATGTCTAGGACGTGTGTGGAAGACAGTGCTACATGAAGTGTATTATCTATAACCTATAGACAGGACAACCGTTCCATGGAACGGGGGTTCCATTAGGGAAGACCAGTGAAGCATAAAAACATAAAATCTTTCCTTTTCATCAACTGTGATGATCCTGGAGAACTAACAGGAGAGATTCGCCAGGCAGTGTTCCGTCCGTCCCACAAACATTTCAGGGATCCATTAAGGTATGATATAGTGGGAAGAACTTGTCTAGGATAATGCTGAAGGTGCCTAGCTGCTGCCTGGCGATGATCTTCATGCCAGACGGTAGTAAGGTTACCTCGGGTCCAGGATTTTACTGACTTTCGTTGAAAATATTCGACACAGTTGCTCTGAAATCGACCCATCATTGTGGACCAACCAAGGCTTCCAATATTTCTCGCATGTTCACGGTGCTAATCGTCTTGCGTTTACGTTCCAAGGAATAGCCGAAGTAATTTTCAGTATCTTTGGTAGAACTACAGATTGTTAAGTTCTCCAACTTGCACGATAACGTTGGTGTTCACTTATACTCCAGTTCTCGTCAGTTTACCCTCTCTTGTTTTCAAGATTCATAAGAACCAGCCTATCGTTTCCCTCAGCCTGGCAGTTGTGGCTTTGTACGCCTCAAAAGTCAGGTCATCTAGTGAAGGGAGGGAGTACAAGAAGGTGGCCGTAGGCCTCCTGCAGGAGAAAGAGAACTCCGCTAGGGCCCCTCACAAAAGGTATAATGAATTGCTGTTGTAAGGACGGGGAAGGGGGAGGGGGATCTGTGAGCCTCCTTACAGTCGAATCATTGAAAAGATGATGTAGGGTTCCCACAGGAGCACTATTGGAAGGCGGCTCCAGGTTCCTTTAAATGAATTCCTTGTGTGGACAGAAAGTGTATTTCGGGAATTCTTACGGACGATAAGTCTCATGATCCCTCGACAAGAACCTCATTACTGGGTTCATATCCTCTGTAACATCCTTGAATTAGCTCTGAGTGGGGGAGTGACAGGGAGACTCTCCACAAAGTCTTTCGGTGAGGCAGGGTGGACCAGCTGACCGGCCCAACAGCTGTAGGCCAGATGTGTGATTAGTTGATCGTCTGATAAGATCACATCCGCTCGGCTCAAGCCACAACTCCGCTCCCCCCAACGCCGCTCCGAATGACCTGCCACTCTCTGGCTGAGTGAGTATAGCGAATCTTCATTCATCTCTGATATTTCTTTATTGTTTGTAAAGTCTGTTTTTCTTTTGCAGGAAAATTACAAAAACATTCTTAATTTACTAACGATATTTTTCCTCTTCTTTCAGATATAATGAAACTGCATGTGAGAGTCATTGTTGGGAGCCGGCAGATGAAGCGGATCATGTAAAGTAACAGCGCGAATGAAGACTACGGTGCCACTGTGACTTGCGACAGTCATCCATTAGTTTAGGACTTTTTCTTTTCGACCAAAATGATCATGTCTTAGTTCTTCATGTATCATAAAATCTTGCTTAGTTTCCTGAGATTATTTCTTTTATTATTACTAAAGTGTTCCTAAATTTGATTACTCATAAGACTGATCTCAAAGTAGCATTTCGGATGAATTTCATTTACGTAATAGCTTCCCTAAATAATATTAGGTTCATATAGATGAATTATTGATTCTAGATACCATCAACATACGGTCTTGATACAATCCAGATACAGTTCAGATACTGTCAAGACGTGGTCCTAAACAAGATATTTCACCTCTTGAGAAATTAAAGCAAAACATGACCGATGAAAGGAGATGATGCAGTGGTGATGAGTCATTGATGAGATTTACTTGCTGCTTCTTCATCTTTAAGACGCGGCTGGCCTGAGTAACACGTTAATGTCATGCCAGACTTAGAATAAATAATGTTTCCTGATCTCGAGATTGATCACAGATTGACAGCTTTGTTGTAAGATTTCGATACATGTCTTAACACATGTCTTAACACGTCTTATCACATGTCATATCACATGTCTTACCACATGTCTTTCCACATGTCCCACCACGTCTTACTACTTTGATTTTTTTTCAATCTTTGAGATTAGTTTAGAAAACTCTCTGTTATGATCCGCCGCAGATGGTCGCGCCTAACGCTTCACCTCAGAGACAACCCCCACTCATGGCTCTGTTTACCAACATAATCCTGCTCCTACATCTGCTCTGGGACGACCACACTCTCAGTATATTCCATCTTCGAGGTCAACCACTGTTTATGTTGAGATTAAGGACGAAAACTTGTTTATCCTTCAGCTTAGAGACAAATGCTTGTTTACTTTCCGTCTTAAACAATAAGGACTGTTGGTGCATCATATATAAGGAAACTAGATATTGTATGAAAAATGCAAACTCTCTCCAAATAATTTTGCTTAACATCATAGAAGAATTAGGACAAGTGCCTTGTTTATACAGCAAAATAAATAAAGAGTCCTGATCCAGACACATCCGCAGTTCATGTTCCATTTTCAAGTTTGATTATAACAGACAACGCACAGCGCAAATTTTCTTATCCATGTAACCCCAACTTACGGGAACGTTATCATGCAGCATCCTAAACCTTGGGCAATCATGGAGAACATCACTATAGGAAGAAATCTCAGTAAACGAATCCTGATTCGGCGGTGATGTCTCCTGACCGTAGCAGGTCAAGTTGCGGCCATGTTTATCATAAACAAGCACGTCCCAGACACACCCGGTCTTATGATTATATAGTGAGTGTGTAGCTCAGGCTGCGGCACCACAAGTTCCTCATTACCAAGTTGGTGTGTGATCCATCTTGGTCTCACGCTACACAGCCCTCGACCAACACTCACATGACATCACATTCAGTCTTCTGGGCAAATCTATTCGTCAGGAGACTCGCAAATCAAAATTTTCAACGTTTCCTTTTTGGTCATATATATTTCCCAGGTTTCCTGAGGCGATAGGGTTGATGAATTTCATGCTCAATAATCAGGTCTGTTTTCAGCAAAAATGTCGACTGTTTTGATGGTGCGATATAGTCAACCACTTCTCTGAATCATGAATACACCACCGCGCCAAGCCACATGTAAGACACAGCTAACATCTGCCTCGTTACTCCAGCAGCTGCTGTTATGTTGTTGGTTCCGGTGCAGATATGGAGATACGTCTCTTGGTTAAGAGGTCATGCGGGAGACAAAACATATTCTTGCAAAAATCTCGTCAAGTTCCCTCACTAATGAATTGGGTCGCGCACTGGTGCTGGACTCGGAGGCTAGTGGATAGCGAGCAGCAACAGACTGCTGGGTCAGATGATACCACCACTGACACTTGTCGGAATATGAGTATCCAGACCATCAGCAGGTAAATAATTAATACATGATCTAACCTCCTGGTGTGGCAGCCTCAGTACACACCATACACTAACTTGAGCAACAAGGACGTAATGATTCCTGTAATCTTCAACACAAACCTTACACAGCAAAGGTTTAGAACTTCACTGGCGACTGGCGGGGATCTTATACCTAAGATTTTATCATTTCATATCAGTGAATTGATATATATATATATATATATATATATATATATATATATATATATATATATATATATATATATATATATCTTTCTTTTTTTCTTTCGTAATATTCGCCATTTCCCGCATTAGCGAGGTAGCGTTAAGAACAGAGGACTAGGCCTTTGAGGGAATATCCTCACCTGGCCCCCTTCTCTGTTCCTTCTTTTGGAAAATTGAGAAAAAAACGAGAGGGGAAATGGCCCAACCCACCCCCATACACATGTATATACATACGTCCACACACGCAAATATACATACCTACACAGCTTTCCATGGTTTACCCCAGACGCTTCACATGCCCTGATTCAACCCACTGACAGCACGTCAACCCCGGTATACCACATCGATCCAATTCATTCTATTCCTTGCCCTCTTTCACCCTCCTGCATGTTCAGGCCCCGATCACACAAAATCTTTTTCACTCCATCTTTCCACCTCCAATATGGTCTCCCACTTCTCCTCGTTCCCTCCACCTCCGACACATATATCCTCTTGGTCGATCTTTCCTCACTCATTCTCTCCATGTGCCCAAACCATTTCAAAACACCCTCTTCTGCTCTCTCAACCACGCTCTTTTTATTTCCACACATCTCTCTTACCCTTACGTTACTTACTCGATCAAACCACCTCACACCACACATTGTCCTCAAACATCTCATTTCCAGCACATCCATCCTCCTGCGCACAACTCTATCCATAGCCCACGCCTCGCAACCATACAACATTGTTGGGACCACTATTCCTTCAAACATACCCATTTTTGCTTTCCGAGATAATGTTCTCAACTTCCACACATTCTTCAAGGCTCCCAGAATTTTCGCCCCCTCCCCCAACCTATGATCCACTTCCGCTTCCATGGTTCCATCCGCTGCCAGATCCACTCCCAGATATCTAAAACATATATATATATATATATATATATATATATATATATATATATATATATATATATATATATATATATTTCTTCTTTCTTTTAAACTATTCGCCATTTCCCGCGTTAGCGAGGTAGCGTTAGGAACAGAGGACTGGGCCTTTTTTGGAATATCCTCACCTGGCCCCCTCTGTTCCTTCTTTTGGAAAATTAAAAAAAAAAAAACGAGAGGGAAGGATTTCCAGCCCCCCGCTCCCTCCCCTTTTAGTCGCCTTCTACGACACGCAGGGAATACGTGGGAGGTATTCTTAATCCCCTATCCCCAGGGATAATATATATATATATATATATATATATATATATATATATATATATATATATATATATATATATATATATATATATATACCTCGCAAACGCGGGAGACAGCGGCAAAAAAAAAAAAAAAAAATATATATATATATATATATATATATATATATATATATATATATATATATATATGAAAGAAGAAAGTTAAGAGTAAATGTGAATAAGAGCAAGGTTATTAGGTACAGTAGGATTGAGGGTCAAGTCAATTGGGAGGTGAGTTTGAATGGAGAAAAACTGGAGGAAGTGAAGCGTTTTAGATATCTGGGAGTGGATCTGGCAGCGGATGGAACCATGGAAGCGGAAGTGGATCATAGGGTGGGGGAGGGGGCGAAAATTCTGGGAGCCTTGAAGAAAGTGTGGAAGTTGAGAACATTATCTCGGAAAGCAAAAATGGGTATGTTTGAAGGAATAGTGGTTCCAACAATGTTGTATGGTTGCGAGGCGTGGGCTATGGATAGAGTTGTGCGCAGGAGGATGGATGTGCTGGAAATGAGATGTTTGAGGACAATGTGTGGTGTGAGGTGGTTTGATCGAGTAAGCAACGTAAGGGTAAGAGAGATGTGTGGAAATAAAAAGAGCGTGGTTGAGAGAGCAGAAGAGGGTGTTTTGAAATGGTTCGGGCACATGGAGAGAATGAGTGAGGAAAGATTGACCAAGAGAATATATGTGTCGGAGGTGGAGGGAACGAGGAGAAGAGGGAGACCAAATTGGAGGTGGAAAGATGGAGTGAAAAAGATTTTGTGTGATCGGGGCCTGAGCATGCAGGTGGGTGAAAGGAGGGCAAGGAATAGAGTGAATTGGAGCGATGTGGTATACCGGGGTTGACGTGCTGTCAGTGGAGTGAATCAAGGCATGTGAAGCGTCTGGGGTAAACCATGGAAAGCTGTGTAGGTATGTATATTTGCGTGTGTGGACGTATGTATGTACATGTGTATGGGGGTGGGTTGGGCCATTTCTTTCGTCTGTTTCCTTGCGCTACCTCGCAAACGCGGGAGACAGCGGCAAAAAAAAAAAAAAAATATATATATATATATATATATATATATATATATATATATATATATATATATATATATATATGTGTGTGTGTGTTATTTTGCCTCTATAAATATCCCAGTAGACAAACAGGAGAATCATCCTTTTAATATATAAAACGAACTTGCAATCAGAGTGCAGCTGTAGCCTGTATCCTGCCTGATGCCTCTGCTCCATTCTCCACGCATATGTTACGACTCGCGATTCACAAATTCTTTCATATAATAAGTAAGTCCTTTTATTTATCTGTTCTTTTTTATTTAAGTTTTAAGCTAAGAACTTTATTCATCATAATCACGTCCACATGATTCTTCATCTGATTCTGAATTAAACACACACACACACACACACACACACACACACACACACACACACACACACACACACACACTTACACTTGCCTTTGTTTCTTCTGCATGAATCAAGAAAATCAGCAATCTTGTTTTGGCCATAATAACAATGGTTCGCAGGGATCTGTTCCCACGACGGAACAATGATGGGGGGGGGGGGGGGGGGGAACGTATCGAAAAAATCATATAAACACAATACTTTCCCAAACGAGTAGTGAGCAAGGTATGCAAATGTTGTCTCTACTGTGTTTAGTGCAACAGAGGAACGTCACTTGATTCTGGTGTGCTGGGCTACCGGGCACCATCGCCGCCAGCACCACACACCCGCCCATTATCTATTCATGAACACGATGGTTGGTGCGTGAGGACGAGAAATTGCCAGGCCAGTCATTACTGAAGTCAGATTTAAATTTCAGATCTTGCTTGATTATCATTTACAAGTTAATAAATAGTAGTTTAGTACACTGGTGCTAGAGCCAGAGTTACGCCAGAAGTAATGTAAACTTTCCTTCCTGGTAATAGATTTAACATAAAAGCTGAACCGTATTGACAGAATTGACACATCATTTCCAGTGACCGTCACAAACGAGACGCTCGCTGTTTGGTGCAACACAGTTATCTTGTTTCTCGCCATCATAGACTTTCCTGGACGCTCACGTCCAGGAAAGTGAACCACTCCCTAACCACTTAGCGCTAACTCACCCTCGAAAGACAGTAGACAAACGGTTTAGTCTACCAGACCAGACACCTGGCTCCTCCTGCACTGAAGGAGGACTTAGAAATTGGTCTTTATTCTGAAGTGTCACGTGCCGGGTACCCAGGGCTGGCCTGGCTAGTTATCTGGCTGCGGACCAGGTGGACCTCACTGCATACCAACCACTCCAGCAACATACCTCACCTCACCTCACGCCACGTCACGTCACGTCATCTCACTCGTCTATCAAGGATCAGTAAACATGTCATGATCTCATAACTTGCAGACAGATTACTGATCACCAAGAGTTTGTTCAGTCTGGACACCATCATCCTCCAGGATCACTCACAATAAATCGATCATTTTCTGAACTGTAACATCAACTCATCGAGTCTGTTTTAATGTTTTTTTCTTACACTCATAAAATAATGGAAAGAACGAGTTTATGTACTTGCTAAGAAAAAATAAGAGATCGACAAGAAAACCGAGAGGAAATATAAAGGAGAGAGAGAGAGAGAGAGAGAGAGAGAGAGAGAGAGAGAGAGAGAGAGAGAGAGAGAGAGAGAGAGAGAGAAGCCCCCATGTTAGGCGGGTGTCCGACCTTCACAAGGCGCAGCTGCATTTCCTTGGCATGGTAAATATTCGCCTGAGGCTTCAGGAAGGTGGCCCGGGAGTTGAGCAACACACCTGCAGCAGTAGTTTGCACCATCAGGACGGCCTTGTCCGTTTGAACAACGGTAATTAGAAGTCAGTGGTGATGGCAGGGTAGTGAAGATTACAGTGATGTAACCAACATCTAAGTAGATTCGTGAACATACTTAAACGTGACGATACATTACTTCTGGACATCAACGATTCAACAACAACAACAACAACAACAACAACAACAACATGCTGTTGATGAAAGAACAACAACATGCTGCTGATGAAAGACAACTTAAGCTTCTCTTTTGTTTGTCTTCTGTAAGTTTCTATTTGTTGCTCAGAGAACATAAACAGCCACAAGACAATGTTATGAGTTGCTCGCTCATAATGCTCATGACAAAAACTGACGAATTTGATATCAAGTTTGGAAATAAACCTCCTGATATAGTTCAAGGATACACCAGTATAACAAAATGATATATCATGCAATATTTGTTTCATGAAATATTGAAAGAGTATTTTGTTAGAAGACTATACTGTGAAGGTGATCTGAGATCTAATTCAACTTCTGGTCTTCGACTGATTTCGAATATAACACAGAAAACTGTGCAATTCTTGACTTGTGTTCGTCGGTTCTAAAGGAAATAATTTGCCAAATGTCGTGGGAATATAAGAGGAAAGGGGGGGAGAGGAGGATGTTTTTTGAGTGCAATAACCCGCAAAATTATTGCTAAAGATGAGGAACAGGTATGGAGCCGTCACCCTAAAAAATGGCAACCAAATGACTTTTATTTCATAATAAGAGACTGGGTCACCACCTGCTTCTCCATAGCTAATCTGGTAGCCACTTGTCTCTACACAACTAACTCGGTCACCATTGTTTCTGCATAACTGACTGGGTCACCACTGTTTCTGCATAACTGACTGGGTCACCACTGTTTCTACATAACTGACTGGGTCACCACTGTTTCTACACAACTGACTGGGTCACCATTGTTTCTACATAACTGACTGGGTCACCACTGTTTCTACATAACTGACTGGGTCACCACTGTTTCTACACAACTGACTGGGTCACCACTGTTTCTATATAACTGACTGGGTCACCACTGTTTCTACATAACTGACTGGGTCACCATTGTTTCTACATAACTGACTGGGTCACCACTGTTTCTACATAACTGACTGGGTCACCACTGTTTCTACACAACTGACTGGGTCACCATTGTTTCTACATAACTGACTGGGTCACCACTGTTTCTACATAACTGACTGGGTCACCACTGTTTCTACATAACTGACTGGGTCACCATTGTTTCTACATAACTGACTGGGTCACCACTGTTTCTACATAACTGACTGGGTCACCACTGTTTCTACATAACTGACTGGGTCACCACTGTTTCTACATAACTGACTGGGTCACCATTGTTTCTACATAACTGACTGGGTCACCACTGTTTCTACATAACTGACTGGGTCACCATTGTTTCTACATAACTGACTGGGTCACCATTGTTTCTACATAACTGACTGGGTCACCATTGTTTCTACATAACCATCTTAATAACCAACAACATTCCAATGCTTACACAGAGAAGCTGCTGAAGCAGTAGTTTCAGCCGACGGGCCATGAGAATGGCTCGGCCTTCACTACCATTCACATACAGTCCTCGACATCTGAGGATGTGAACGAGGTCACCGGAGAGAATTAGTTTCTCACATGACACTATTTGATCGTACACAGAGATCGAGTTGACACCTCGGAATGTCGGCGGTGCCTGGCAAGCTGGCGGGGTCTACAGTCCTCCCTCCTGACGTCTGGCCCGACGAGGGTGTATCACAGCCCCCAGGCCGAGTGATGAGAATGAGGACAACGAATGCTGAACACCTTCTGTTATGTTAACATAGATAATAAGCCTAGTTCCTCCTAGAACTCAATCCGTATAAGAAACTGTTCTCCATGACACACAAGACGCACCTATGGACATACGCTAACTTTTGAATTAAGCACCACATGTGGCTGCTAAATAGGCATATATATTGATAACATCCTATCTCTCTTATCCCTCAAGTCCTCTTTTTTAACTTCAGTGAAGAACTTGCTGATCCTCGTAAGACTATACACAAGGAAAATAGAATCTTTATTGAAATGTCAGCAAGATTTATGACTTTGCTTCCAGACGTGAGTGGAACTCGGTAATAGTTAAAAAAAAAAACTTGCCGTTTTAAAGTTTTCCTTGTAACGTGCTGTAGGAGAGAGTGCTTTTCATCACCAAAGTTTTTCGCGTGATGGACGGCAGTGAAGGGGCGGGAGCCACACTTGATGGCTGCATCGCTCACCCCGATCGCTTGAGGTCCATCATTACGTGTAACATTGTGAGTTAGTCGACGGCTGATGGCAGAGTAGTGCCACCCTGACTCTACGTGTTCCACGAGGAACTTCAAGAGTAGCACAAAATACGATCGTTTGCATGTTCTGTTGAGAAGATGTAAGTGTCGTTAAAGGCGACGTTATGAATAATTTCGTAGATATGAGAAAAAATGACACCTTCCCCCGGCAACTGACCTGTGGCGTTCGATCATCATCCACAATAATTGTGGTAATCTCACGCTTGTTTGGCAGTGGAGGAGATGGTGGGCGAGATAAGCGGCCCTACGCTGCCTATGGTAAGTAATGTTGCGATAAACAAAAGCTATATTAAAGACCTGACTTGGGTAAGCCCCAAGAATGTGTTGGAATAACTCTTTATTAGAGCCTTGAGGAGCGGTCATTACTTCTAAATAAGTTGTAAAAAATAAAGCGTCGATGACCACTATCCCAAGATTCATATCATAATGTTGTATATAAGAATATCCTGATCTATGGTAAGTTATATACCGCTCTTTAGGATTATAATGTACAATCCAGAGATAATCTTATATAAATCATTCACCATGTCGAAGCCATGAGAGGTTAGTCCTCGGAGAAAATGATCTGAATTATAAATCCCTTGAATATCGTTAATGATTAGACTTCACTTTCATTAATGGTCATCAGATTATCTCATGAAGGGTTATTGACAGAATAGGAATATTGATCTTCCTGTTCTCCTAAGACGCACCACTGGTGAGGACGTGTTCGTTGGGAACAAAAGGGCCTTTATTTAAAGTCAGATTAGCTTCAAATACTTACTTGTCAACCTTCCATACCGATCTTACATGTTGGCTTCCCGGGCGAACCCTTCATAACGACCCTACAAGGTGGTCTTCTACGCGAGGGCTGGAGTTGACTTTCAGTACTTGATGATGATTTGTGTATTTAAAGTGCGCCAGACGGTCGCAGTCAGCCACCTGAGTGAAGCACCTGACCATGATACATAAACTGAGTATGTCATTATATAAACACTCACTGGTGAGGGTCATGTGTAGCATGTGGGGGATCTCATTACAAGCTCAGGACAGTGACCATCCTGGGACTGTGGGTCTCTTGTGACCAGCCCAGGACTCTGATCACCCTGCTCACAGGCCGGTAAAGTGACCATCCAAGGACGAGGATCAGACTGCAACGACGACCACCAACTTGAGACACAACCAGTCATACAGGATATGGAATCTGGGCCAACAGTGTCAAGAATAACAAACGGTCGGGAGAAACGACCAGACGAATCAGACCAGCTAAAGACTACCAGCCGACGGGGACAATGATTAGCTCTAGGCATCGCACTGGGTAGGAGATCGATCAGCAAAAAACAATGAGACATCTACTTCTAATCTGGGACAACGATTGATGGGGCAACCATCTGCATGGGACAATAATTAACCTGATGCCATCTTCTAAGTTTTTGTCAGTTATCATATCACTATACAGAACCTATAGATATGTAAGGTCATCCCTCATTAATTTCTCGGTGATAATGAGACGGTCAGCATTCATCCCTCACTCATCATAAACTTCTCATTACTCACTGATGAGTTATCATGAATTTCTCAACGCTCCTCATCCTTCATCCCCTCGACAGATTATATCTATTCACTTCCCTCACACAACTTATCTTCTTACTCCATTACCACCTCACCCTCTCCAGCCCTCACCGTAGGGACACCTCGCAAGTGTCCATCATAAATGACGGAGTGGTCGTCTGGCGTGGCAGCACCTCCCCTCCGGTTACCGATGTGGTGAAGACAATCCCTGGGCTGGGCTGGCAAGTAGTGAACACCACGGGTCTGCTTCGATTTCATTTTTATCAGCATGTGCCCAGGCATGATGGTCTGCCTTGTCGCTGTTTGGTCACTGTAAATTATGTACCTCGTCACTGTTTGGTTGTTCATCATACAGTGAAGGTCTGCTTCCACGGTGCTGTCTGGTTACGGGTCAATGTACGGCTTGATTACTTCTAAAGTCCCAGATCTCTTCCAGGTAATTGCCTTATCACTGTTTGGTCACTGGCAGATCACTGTCTAGTTACCATGTAGTTCCGTCACGGGCGGATCATTGTTAAATCACTGCTTGGTCACTGGGGGCTGATGCCGGGCCACTAATGGTCTCCTCTTGATCACCGCCATATTACTATACAAGTGAAATCGTGGTTCTTGTCCCAATGAAGGAACGGTTGGTGGGGTGTATAGGGTCTTTCAGCCAAACTTTCTCAGTCTCTTTCCGTACTAGTACCCCAGGCCAATCATTCCCACTAGAACCAACGTCAGTGACAGTCTCTCACGCTATACAAGTCCCATCAACAAGACATCCTGTGTCATGGTTACAGTAGCTATCAATAACACTACAACAGTCGTTATCAGTACATATGATGGGAAAGTTTTCTTTCTCTGCTACTAAGGATTCTGTCACTTTTCTAATATACTGATAATGATGAACGAAATATATTCTACTTTCATTTCATACAAGAAATGTAAGCTGGTACGAGGTTGTTATGGAAGTAAACAACTCGATCTTTCCTGCAGCTGGTTATCAAGATAATGCGGTGAAGAAATGACGATCAGGAAAAAGATGGAATGCATCTCTGGCAGATTTAAGGCAGTGGACGGACCACTTGGTGGGTCACAAGGAGCGGGACGGACCACTGGTGGTGAAACGGATTACTGGGCGATTTAAGGCAGTGGACAGCCCACTGGTCGAAGTGTGGTCTAGCAGTATTGCCAGCAGTGGAAAACATACTGTCTTCTTGTATACAACCAGAAAACACAAGTGTGTGTGTGTGTGTGTGTGTGTGTGTGTGTGTGTGTGTGTACGCTCACTGTCTCCTTGTCTCGTACACCCACACCCTTACAAAGATTTATTAATAAGACAACAGCGATCGGGTCAGAGTGAGCAAACAGAAACATATAAAGTGCATGACGTATGTTTCCTCGAGAGGCGAAGAGGAACAGAAGGTCACGTTAGACATGAACTGTTGACAGAACTTCAGGAAGTATCACTAGTATTACTATGAATGTAATTTGTGAAAATATCATAACTCCGACGGCCAGTATATCACCACAATTAACCTCCGTGATTATTATCAAAGTAACTACAGTAACTATCAAAACAGTTGCTAATAAAAGAGAACCACAGCCAACAGGTCCAGAGGCAGATGGATGTGGCAAGTTGCGGCAGATCCCCTTCTTGCGGTGAGGGTGTCCAGCAGGCGTGCCGAGGTGAGATGACCCGTCCCGAGTGTGGGTACCGGGTCCACTGAGGGCGGCTGGTGCTCGTGCCATGCACAGTCGAGGATTCTGCCACACACCTCAAGTCCGGAGGTCCCAGTGCGCGAGTGGCCGAAGCTGCACCGAGTTAGGACTCGGTGCAGGTCGGCGAGGAGTGTCGTTAAACTTTTTAAGTCACTGCAGCGTCTCCGTTGACGACTATCACTGAATGCTGTGACTCCATCTCATCCTGTCTCTGACACACTCTTTCTCCCCCCATCTCTTTCTTGCCGTTTTCGAGGGCTAAATACCAAAGAAGCTAAACTTTCTTATGACTTCTCCAGACGCCAATTGTGAATGTTCTGTAAATACTACCGACATTTTCTCTTGTTCATATGACTAGAATCTGACGCGATGTTATTCAAGCATAAGGTGTGTTGCAAAGTTTCAGAGTAACGATAACTTGATCACAAGCTACTACGGGTAACTGTCCAAATACTGGAACTTTATTAATTTTGTAACGGCAAAATACATACTGTGAGGATATTCAGGATTCCGGCGAGAAAAAGGTTCCAAAAAAGGTCTCACATTCTTGTTCGGCACAAGTGTGGGTTGAACCCAGTCGTCAGTGAAGACACAGGATCTCAGGGAATCTCCTTAAGATAATGTGTGTGTGAGCTGGTAACATTTTGGCCCCACCCGCGGCCGAAGTGTCGACTTGAATCCTTTTTGACGAGATAGAGACCTGACAGCCGCCTAATTAAAGGTGTTCCGACACCATTATGCTCTCTACCTAAAGCTTACCGACCATACTTTTTTCTTGGCGATTAATTACGAGTGTTAGATGAGGACGTGGTAGGCAGCGGATTAGTGGCGGTGGACGCTTACCAGCTCGGGCCGTCACGGCGTTCTTCCTCTGGGCTGGTTGCTGGAGTCTTACGTTATTTTTTTCTACCCAGGAGGCACAGCGATATGTTAGGCATTTTCCATAAGTGTTTAAAGAAAACTGGCAACGAAAGTTATCAAATTTACTCTTTTCGTGATATCGATAGTTCCGGTCAAGGACTAAAGTCCTCAACGAGGCCAGACCTTACACGAAACAGAAAGGATTGAAGAGATGAAATAGCGAGGAGAGAAGAACAGAACATTTTTAAGAGGTTTGTGGAAAGTGGAAGACCTGCATTTAAAATGGAAAGGGTCTTAGGAAAGATATGAGAAGGTAAATTGTTGGAGAACTAAGACGTATAAAAAGGAAACAAAGATGACAACGGCTCGTCTTAGTTGCCAACAGCCATACAGTAATCATGCGACGCAGTGGCTTGACGAGTATACAAGCAACTAACTTTCAGGAATGTTATGATTATTTATAGAATATTATTATCATAACTTTATATTCAGCTGCACGACTCCAGATGTGGCTTATCTCCAGTTGTTCCCTGAACGATCTGGGGCTACACACACCATCATCAGTCTCATCCACAGTGTTATCGTCTTGAATCTGACCCACACTGACCTGCCAGAGATTGACTTGATCTCTGCTACACAACCTTACCACTGACTGACCCTTCTCAGACACGGTCACGTCCCCTTCGTGTAAGTAATCTCATCTGACCTGCCACTAATCTCACCAGGCCATATTGTCTCCTACCTTCTCGCTCCTTCCCCTCCACTCAGGATCACTCCTGCCCATCACATCTATTTTTTTCTTATCAGATGCTTAACAGAACATCTCCATTACACCCGTATTCCAACCTGTTCACATTCTATACTCTCACCAGAAGAGAAAATTTATGTGTAACACACACATGTTGCTCAGTGTGG
Source organism: Panulirus ornatus (assembly GCF_036320965.1). NCBI lineage: Eukaryota > Metazoa > Arthropoda > Malacostraca > Decapoda > Palinuridae > Panulirus > Panulirus ornatus. Next base: position 766,150 of record NC_092258.1, on the reverse strand, counting down.
TGTAGAAGTCACAACTTTCATTCTGTTTCTCTGTCCTTCAGTCTTTATAATTGCTTTCTCCCATCGTTTACTTCTGTGCATGCTTGTGTCATATCATCATCTTTTACTACTTCTTATCTTCTATCTGCACCTCTTTTTATTGTATTTTAGTTCTTCTTATTGTTATTAGCTCTCAATCTTTATCTGTATCTCGATCTCTCATTTCTCCTCTATTCTTCTTCCTACATCTTAGTCTTTCTGTACCTATCCCTCCGTCTTTGTCTCGCTCTTCCTCTCCCTGTACCTATGTTTCACTTTTTCTTTCCCTTTATCTGTGTCTCTCACTCTCTCTCCCTGTATCTGACCCTCACTTCCTCTCCCTGTATCTGCCTCTCTGTTCCTCTCCCTGTATCTGCCTCTCTGTTCCTCTCCCTGTATCTGCGTTTCTGTGTTCCAATTCATGTATCTGTGTTAATGTTTTTGTCTTTGCTTGTTTGTCTGTGCAGTGTTAACACTGGTTATTTCGTTTGCATTATCGTCTTCTCGCTTCTCGTTCAGATTATTTTTGTGTTTCATATCCAACTACCTCGAGTTATATTCTTACCGACGTATCATTCTTTCTTTACCATCCGTCCACCTTCCCCTCCTAACCTTTTCTAACTATTCAGTGAGGATGTCTCGTCTCATATCACTACTGCTGACCCTCTCTCCACACCACAGTGACCCATCTCTCCAGCACCGGAGACTAGTCTCTCCCTACCACTGGTGTAACAGCATCGAACAACACCCAATAGAAATTGCTTAGTTCACTACCGTCACACTGATGATGAATACAAACGTGTGTGTGTGTGTGTGCGTGTGTGTGTGTGTGTGTGTGTGTGTGTGTGTGTGTTATAGAAAGATAATACTGTAGGAATCTTCAAACCTTCGATAACCTAAATTTCGTCGTGAATGGTTCACCTCACGACCACTGGACACACTGCCTCTCACCTGGTGAGGCTCCCGCGTGCGGCAAATCCTGCTGGCAACACTTCTCTGGGCACTAAATGATACCAGGAAATTAACTGCCTTAGGAACAACGGCTCATTGAGAGCGAAGACTTTTATGTTTGGGTTAATGAGTCAATAACCGGCACGAAATGTGGATGAAAAATAGATCAGAATCACGATGTTCAAACTGGTCACCACCGCCACCGCCGGTATGGCGTAAGACATGACGGTGAGTAAGACCCCCAGCGAGTCGGTGAGGCTGTGGTAGAGGCAACGGTAGCGTGTCTGGCGATGCTCTTGATGGTAAAGTGTCGTGACTAATGGTGCTACCAACACTGCCACCAGTGAAACGTAATGTCCCCGTTACTGTTCATATTCATCCTGTGGGCTGCCTCCCACTGTACAGCAGACTGTATCACTTATCCTTGCATACTTCCAGACATTCTTCTGTACTTACAGCACTGTCATTTCCCCACAATTGGCTGGCCACCAAAGGCGTTTATCCTGTCATTGTATCATGAAAGGGTAGCCATACCTCGTCCCGTTATCAAACGCCCGACATCCCTTCACTGACCAAGGTCATCCCTATCGTGGTATCTTGCCTCAGTATCCGTCACAGCCTCACACCTGTAGCTGGCCAAGTCCTGGAAGACAATCTTGGGCAGCACATCCTGCCGCCGCCGCCGGAGCACTGGGGAGCTGTCAGTTCAGGATGCCACGCCCCCCTGGGCGACGCCAGCCGGCAGGGAGGTGAGAGCACGTCCCTAAGACGACACTAACCACCAAGGAGATGGGGGCACGCCCCTAAGGCGACGCTAGCCACTAGGGAGGTGGGGGCATGTCCCTAAAGCGACGCCAGCCACCAGGGAGGTGGGGCCACATCCCTAAGGCGACGCTAGCCACCAAGGAGGTGGGGCACGTCCTGGGGCGACGCTGTCCTCCGGGTATCTGGACACAATAAACCGCTGGTACCACTATAGCAACAATAGTCGGGCAATCAAGACGTGAAGGTTGCTTCTTTACCTCTTTATCCCGTGAGTCTTTGTTTCAAAACTCGTGTTCTTTTTCGGTGAATATGTGATAAGTCCTTACTGAGAAAGCTACTTGACCACTCCATCTTGTGTTCTTCCTTTTTCTGTCTGTATGTCAGTCTCCACAAATAAACACATGCAAAGTCTGAAAGTACTACAAAGAAAAAGTATCATAATAAGCTGAACAGCGTTGTATGAAAGACTGCAGGAGAAAGATAGCGAAAAAAAAAAACACATTTGGAGGCATGCAAGACGGTGGCTCCAAACAGCTCAAGAGGCATGAGAGACGGGTAGTTTGAGACCAAGACAGTGAGAGACTGTTGGCTTAGGGTCGAAACAGTGAGAGTGATATAAGAGACGGGTGCAGGAACGAGACAGTAGGAGAAGCATGAGAGATGCGAAGTTTTAGAAAGGACACGTGATGAACGTTCGGCAGACACTGTGGCTACTGTGCGAGGCGGATCCCTGACTGAGTGACAGATGGATCGGCAGCTTGTTGCCAGGTCCTGATGCTGGCTCTCCTGCCACCCCCCACTCTCTCTCTCTCTCTCTCTCTCTCTCTCTCTCTCTCTCTCTCTCTCTCTCTCTCTCTCTCTCTCAGTGCCTTACGTTCGATCCCTTCATCTTTCACTCTCTCATCCTTTCTATTCATGTATCTCATTGAACAGTCAATTTCAATAAACATTTCTTCACGCATTGAAATTTTTGTTTTCTCCGCCATGACTCAGGAAACATGAAAAGGGAAGACGTGACCTGGACTTCTCACATAAGTCATTACATCTGAGGAGCTGAGCTTTACCACGATGTGTTGTCATCATCAACACACACTGTGTACAACAACAGTTACACATGAAAGTTGCTAAACATGAGGCTGACGTATGAGAAAGGCCACTGTGGTCAGACTTCCATATGCAAATCCTTGGTGAGGGGCGACCAAGACTGTGTTTGTCTTGTGCCGGGGGAAGAGACCTGCTGAAGAAACTTATTCCTCAGCAGATCTCATATCACTGCTTGCCTCTGTCCAGACTTCAGGCACCTGACAACGTGTCCAGGCTTCCACATCCACCTTATCCACTACACCACACCTCACCTCCATGCTTCACCATCACGTTCATCTTACTCACCTCCATGCAGCCTGAATATGTTGCTATCTTATTTCAAATTTTGATTATTCGAGTAACTGGCCATCTAATAAAGAATAGATTCTTCAGCCGCAAATAATACCGATAATGATAATGATGATGATGATAATGATAATGATAATAACAATAATGATAAAATTTCTGGTAGAGAGTGTGTCCTGCAAACAGGATGTGTAACAAACCAGGCTGCTCCTGTGTGTGTCACGTTGTGGTCAAGGTGAGGCGTCCACAGTCAGGTGGCTGGACTGTGACGTATGTCTACACAGATGTTGTCACCAGGAGGTCACGCTATACCACGGGTCCCGTGTGGAGAGCGCGACAGTGTGTATACAGACAGACCTATAGTGAGGGAGGTACGGAAGAGGTCGACGTTTTCTTCATCTCGTCTTTATGATAAAAAAAATCTATACGATTTATCACTAAGAAAGACCACGGATGAATGACATCTTTCTACATACACTCCTAACCCTTAAGATAAAACAAGTTATTCTAAGTTGAAATGGAACATTGACTTTAAGACATCAGTTGAATCACCTTGAGCCCCAGGCACAGCACCCAACACACATGGTCTTCTAGGGTCACTAAATAATGTTCTTATACACATCAATTTTACTTTATCTAACGAACGTTTTTCGAAACTCCACAAGAAAGCGATTCTCCTTGTCTGTTTCCGTCATCCATTGTTTTTGTTCGTACACCACAGCCCTCTCCAGCCCCTTCTGCTGTCTACTGTATCGTTAAAAACGATCCTGGGGAAGATAAGTTACCATTGTTTACCGGGATAATCTGGATGTGAGTGGTGGCAGCCTCCGCCCACCCCTCACGGTAAACATCGACTCGCCTGCCCAGCCTACGTGTTGAGTCTATGTGAAGTGGATGAGCCTCGTAACTTGTCTTGTAGTAGCCAGCAGATAAGTAACTATCTATTGTGTTTTTAAATGTAACCTGCAAGATACGCCTGTGTAGCCGAAGCCCAACCGGAGGTTAGAAAATGTTCTCTCCCTTCAGGAAGACAGAGGGATGCTAGAAGAAAAGAAGGCAGACGGATGCTAAAAGAAAACGAATGATACGAGGGAACGTTTCGTCAGGTCTTCCAACCAAATATGATAATTATCGCAGGCTGTACTGGAGACAGAGGTTCTGTCAGAGACAACCTTCAAGGTGTAACGTGTTTATATATATATATATATATATATATATATATATATATATATATATATATATATATATATATATATACACACACACACACACACACACAATTATAGTGAATATATATAGCCGTGGATATACAACTCCCACTTGTGTCACCAACAGAGAAGTTATGATTATCGGGTCGACACCCGCCAGGGTCACCGTGTCAACACATCCGACACCCACAACTGAGCCAGGGTCGTCAGGCCTCAGTCTTTAACTTGGATGTTTTCAACTGAACGTATTCATCCCCATTTCAAGTGTTTAAAAATGTGATCAATCTATGGAGGTGTCTCATGACAGTGACCTCGTAGCAGAATAGATCTTGCGTCATTTGTGGAGGAAAATAGTTGATAAGCTTCGTTGTATGAAGAAACTTCCTCAGAATGACACATCGTGAAGATGTTTAAAAAAATTTCGGAAACTGGAATTAAATAATTTCTGCATCAACCCATCCTTCGACCAGAGTCCACTCTGAGGTCTTCCAGAAGAAGCACTGGAACCAAAAAAAGGAACCTCCCAGAGGGAACTCTGGAATCCGATCAGCAGCAAGAACTTCTCCAAAAGCAGGAACCTCTAAAAAGGAGCACTGGAACACAGTTAACAGCAGGCACCTCACAGAAGGATTAATGGAACCAACGGCAGGAATACTGAAACCATTAGGAAGGACCTCCCAGAAGGACCTGTGGAACACCGTGAATGGCAGGGACCTCCCGAGAGGAGGACCGGAACATGGTCAACAACAGGGACCTCACAGAAGGTCAGTAAATCCTCATTCTGGATCATCATGGATCTCTGACAATCAGTTCGATATTTTACGAAACTGAAATGATGAGATCGACCCTGGCCTGGGGCAGGGAATATATTGTAATTGCTCTTTATGTCTCCGTGTCTGTAAATCCTTGAGATATCTTATGAGAGAAAATGCACAAGACCTGCGAACACACACGCAAGTACGCAAAAAGATAGATAAAGCGAACTTTCACGTAGATATGATTAGTCTCTTACATATTAGGTTTTACGTCCGCACAGTTTTTAGGGTATCTTCCAAAAGTCGTGCGATGTGAGGCACGCGTACACGTACCCAGGGAAGAGTGCGTGTGGGTTGGGACATATACAAGTCATTATTCGCTTCCAGTGGGCCTGGAGATTCCGGACACAATGTATTCCGACACAACGGCTGGAAATCCTCTCAAATAATACCTGGATCTGTCTTCTGTTTTTCCAGGTCCTCCAAAATTCAGAAAGATTCGTTTTAGCAAAAGGAGACGAAAGTTTGCCGTTCTTGTCATGACACGGAAAGCGAACATCTTACGTCGAGGCTGTGACCTGCAAGTTACACCGAACGTTGGAGTACGTCTACCCATATATATATATATATATATATATATATATATATATATATATATATTATATATATATATATTTTCCCCCTCGGCGTCTTAGCATCAGACTTTGTTTTAATATAGCCTTGTTCACAGATCCTCGAGAATGTGTACCTCATTACATAATCAGTGAATGATTATGAAGAGAAAGTAATTAAGATGTCCATATATCAATGATTATCGGCATGATGTCAATAAGGGACTTAGGTTGTACAAACCTCAGGGGGACCCTGGACGGCAAGGTGATATCTTCACCACTCAGTCACTGGGAACCCTGGCCGTCACCTGGAAAGCCTGCTAGGATGCTAAGATGCGTCATCTGGAACCATGGTCCACTACCACAGTACATACCGGTACTTCAGCCATTGCCACACTACAGCCCGGTACTCCAGACATCACTACTAGAAATGTGGTGTATTCTGGGTGTTATCCAACTTTATGGATCATCAGGTCTGCAATTTAACATCACAGATATGAGGCTATTTACAAGGAAGCTCAGATATTAGAATTACAGGTGTCGCGTCGGATGGCATGTTCCCGGGTGCTGCACAGTGCCGAGCTGTTGACCCACCAACCACCCTGGCTGCAGACGCTTTCTCAACCCATGAGTCGCGTTGTCGTAATAATGAAAAAGTTTCATTTTGTCTGTTGAACCATATCTTAATATGTATCAATACTTAACCTTAACTTAGACAACGGATGACCCAATGCTACTTTCCTTTCAGTGCACAGATAACGCGTATGAAGATTGTTGGAGCCGATGATTATCAATAGCAGAAGAGTTATTGACACAAAACACACACTATACACAGCAACTGAACATTCAACAACTCTACAACACAAAAAATCTAAAGTACGGAGGAAAATGTATCTAACAACATTAATCTTGTTCTAAATGTGTCTGGAAACTATGGTCGTCTTTCTAACTTATACCAATGAGTTACAATGGGCAATAAAAGGTTAAGATTTCATAACACTCCTTCAGTATATAATGTACACGTGAAATACGTACATATCAATTGATTAGTTGTAACAGATATTGTTACATTTGTGTTTTCCCTAATATTCTAAGTTTTACCTAACATTATAAGTTTTACCTAACATTATAAGTTTTACCTGACATTATAAGTTTTACCTAACATTGCACCTTCAGTGCCAGTTGAAGATATGTAAACATAAATCTTTTCAAAACTTACATATTTGAATTCGTATCTAATTTCATCTGGAAGCAAATTCGTAAAACTGATATCCCTCATATATATATATATATATATATATATATATATATATATATATATATATATATATAAACGAATGATAGGCGTTGCCCGGGTACGATTGTTTAACAAGACAGTTCTCTCGTCATAGAACTCATATCAAAGGACTTGGTCACGTCCCTGAGTGCAGCGCAGCAGTGGAGCTGCAGGAGCCCCTTGATGAGGGGTCCTGGGGTTACAGCCCTAAAAACCCTCACAAACGGCGCCTCTGTGGTTGTATGATAACAGGAGTACAAATGATGATGTATAACAAAATGTTCCCCTGAAAACAAACTGCAATGTACAGCGACCATCTCACCGTGTACAGCCAGGCTCTAGTAAAGCCACAGTGATATTAACAAACATTAAAATGAAGCAGCAACATGTAGAAGATTAAGTGTTTCTACAGGGAAGGGTCAGTCAGGGAGGAGGGACTGGGGATTATAAAAGATAACAGGTACACCATGCAAGACAAGGTAGACAGATCAGAGGTTGAGGGGTACGAGCACCAAGCCTGGGGTACTCACCGTAAAGGAGTCGTCACACTGGACCTTGGCCAGGGCTGGGTCATTGTAGATCTTCATCTCTTGAAGTGCACCCTGCAGGAGGAACAACCACACGTGAGTAAGCACCAGTAGGAACAGTCGTCGCGAAAGCCGCGCCAACAACATCGTTCACGACTTAACAACCAGTTTCGCGAATCGGATATTGTCTTTGAATGGTCTTTAACTCATGAAGCTTCGTGAAGATCCTTTATCAAGTTTTTCAGTATTTTTCTTTATGCAAACCTGTTTCCGTATTACATTTTATGTAGATTTCGTACGAATGTCCAATGTATGATGAGCTCTTCAAATGGATGTATTTGCTGCAAATGAGTGACGTTTGATATCTATTCCATCATCCGAACAATCGAAACAACCAGGTCTCTGTTCCATTACGAATGAAAAAATCAACAGTTTTAACTGTTACTGTCATATAGAATTCATAACTGGTGATGAAAAGTGTTCATGAAGGCACATGACGAAGGCACATGAGTAAAGACTGGCCCAGGTGGCCGAGAGGAGTGGGCAGAGGCTGTTAGAAAGGCTCGTCCCTCGCCCTCGGCCGCCAGCAGCCAACTGAGAGAATAACAACACTGTCTACCCGTCGTCTGGTAGTTGAGGGTGCCAACTTGCATTATACGATGGACGGATTCCCGGGACACGCGTCAGTGACCGTCGGATTTATGATAAACACATCAAGATGCCAACTGATTTGGGATCCTGATGGCAGTGCCGGAGTTTAGTGTGAGGATGTAGGTAGTGGTGGCCAGGACACATTTCGAGAGGTACACCTCCGGCAAGCAGTGGTAAGCGGGCCAGGCGCAGCGCCCCTGGTGGTTGTACGACCGCCATGTAATATGCAGCTCCCGTGTGCCAGTTACTGATTCATGAATGTACATAAGACTCACACAAACACACTGGCAACTGTATTGCTACAACTATTGATTACTTAATGTTCAGTTGAGGAGTGCGTAATGTATAAACCATAGTATATACTATGGAAACAGTGCTGAACAACTGCCACCGTCACCATGAAGATGTACCTCACTCAAGTGCTTCTCCAAAGCATGAAAATCTCCAACTCATCTTGATCTTAAGCTCTAATATGATTAGTTAACTTGTCACTATTATGATCTTCCAGTTCTGTAATATCTGTAATACCTTAACCTTGTATTTCAGCCGCATGGTTGTCTAAATTCAACAAACTGCTAATTGTTCATCTATTTATGTAGTTATATTTTTAAGCTTATGCGATGACAGGTACACATACATAATCAAATAAACACACACAAGCACACAGCCTTCCTGTGTAAAGACTACCTCGGTCCAAGCCTGGCACGGGCTCTGGGATGCCATTATGGGCGCCGGTCAGGTGTGCGTAACATGGGCGCATTTCGCTACATGTGTTTGACATGTACAGCCACCCTCGTACAGTGAGTAGTATTGACTAGTGTTGCCACCCACCAGTTGTGGGTTAGGAATATGGTTTATATGCAAAGTTAAGAGACGGATTAACACGAATGTAAAGCTCTCTAACCCTACTATATAGATAGCGATTTCATACACACACACACACACACACACACATGAACCACCAACAACCATGTCAGCTTTCCTCATCCACTCACCAGCTCGGCACAGAGTAACCGGGTCTTGCTCCAAGACCACGTCTGTTACTACAATGAAAACAGAACGTAAAAGAATAAAACTTCTTCAAGGGATGTATGTGGTCCTGGCTGTGCCACGAAGCGACTTGAGGTATGACGACGCTGAGGGTCTGACGCCAGTATTCATACCATGGAGCTACTATCACGGTCCTACAACAGCCACCAACCAGTTTTCGGTGACCCCTCACAGGAGGAAGCAAGAGGGACTGTTGACCCCGTGACCCGTCCTCACACGGTGTACAGAACGTATTCCAACAAAAACTTAGTGTGATGATATCATACAGTGAACCCGACGACGTAACGATCATACACCTCGTTACCTGCGCTTTGCCTCATATACACTTACTACTGTATCAATGTATAGGTTCGTTTGTCAAGTGACTATAATGCCTTGCCCACGCCATAGCATGTGGTCTGGTAATGAAGAGATCAGCTCACTCCTGCGGCAGTGGTGTTGTCAAAGGTCGCTACACCTGACCACGACCATAAATATAATTTTGAACGCACATGCACGCAGGTAATAAACACGGTATACGTTCGCAGTTAATGTGGGCACAACCATGAAAATTAAGATGTCATATTTTGGCTTTTACGACCTGGCCAGCCCTGGACCGTGGCAGGAAACCCCAACCTACTACCCCTGGCGACTTGGCCTGCCCTTAACCGTGGCAGAGAACCACAAACTACTACTCCCAGCGTCCTGGCCAGCCCTGAACCGTGGCAGGGAACCCCAGCCTACTGCTCCCAGCGGAGAGAACATCGTCAATGCTTTCGTTATGTTCTGCCAGTGGATGACTGGGCCTTAGAATTATCAAAACAGTGTGTGTATATCATATTCAATGATAGTCATGTGGGGAAATTAGAAGAGTTTATGAACATTGTCGAAGTATTCAAAGTAACAATTACAAAGTGATGCTTTGTGGAGATAAGTCTTATGAATGATCTCATCCCTTGCAAGACATGATGTACACCAGAACTCTGTGTAACCTGATCTTATCTTCCTCCAAACAAGTGATGAATATTATGTTTGGGCTTTAGGTAATCTTTCTTCCTCGGTGATGTATGGTAATTCCTTTTCTGTAGTCATGTAGGCATCTGGGTCTTACAACACACACGTCATTTACTAAGTAGTATTGTTGCAGAACCATAATTCAGGCACAAAGTTGTCCCACAGAGTCGCTTTGGCGAGGTTCTGCTGACGCCGCGTCGCTCTGCTGTAAGAGACTTTTTCATCTTGCGGTTTGGTGATGTTGGCAGACGCAGCTTCTCTAATTTTCTAGTTTTCTTGTAATTTCATCTTTAATATCTGTTCCATTTGGTGTTCATCCTCTCCTTGCGTTGTCCTTTTCCAGGGATGGACCAGTCTCCTGCGTCGTCTAGCATGTTGTCCGGTGATGTTGGCCGGCTCATTTCTGTCGCCGGAGAGCTGGTAAAAGTGATGGTGTTAACCGAAGCGTTGGTGATGTTAGTTGTCAGTCATCCTATTGATGTTAGTAGATCCTAAGTCTTGACCACTGACTGGCAGAGGCACAATGATAGTCTTTGCCGCCATTCTTATCCTGCTTCACAGGCTCACTTAGGCGTCCCTACTTGAATTTTTTTGTGTAAAAGTCTCAAGTTATTGTAGAGGCCGGAGGATGAGAACGAGTGGCACAGGTCTTGCTGTGCCTCAGGAGGCGAACTCTACATTAGATTTTTTTTCTAGCATGACCTGGAAGATTTGATAACTTCGTCATCGTAAATGCATTCGAGATCTCGGTCAGTAAGAGAGTTGCTGGACAGAAGCCTCTAGAACATCAGTTCGCGGATGTACCCGGAGGTTTAACCCATAAAGACAGACTTTAGGTGCTTAGGAACCTAGACCTCACACTTCTCCACCTTTCAAAAAGTCTCCACACTGGAGCACCCCACCTTGACCAGGACGAGGGATGGTTCATCGGGCCGGTGCTTTGGGAACTCCTACTGGCACGACTGCAGAAAGTTCCTCCAACATGTCCGCAGATATGGACGTGGATGGACCTCTCCCGTCTCGAAGGGGCTGCAGGAGAACCTCGTCCTTGCGCTAGCACTAGCCAATAACGAGGCTGGAGTCAGTATGCAGACAAAAACTTTTAACCTCTCACTCCCTTGACTGTAGCATGAGCGTCTCATTCTCTGATTATACAACTCATCCTCTGAACTCGGTGATCATGATACCGTTTAATTTACTTAATCATATACGGACGATGTGCAGGACCAGCGGCCCAATTATTATTAGTATCACCTTACATTCATGTTTTGATCCTAAAAGAAATTATACCAGGAGCCCAGCATGTTTGGTCGGTTGACTGGTTCTTGTTACGAAAGTTCAACCCCTGGAAGAGATATGGGTTAACACGCGTCCAGGTCTGGAGGATGACTAGAACACCAACAATTGATATAAACAAATTGTTTTTTCTGAAGTAATATTCCAGAGAACAATGAAAATAAAGTAATTCATAAGTTATCGACGGCAGCAGCTTATGTAGAGTCACGTTTGGTCATGAGACACGGCGTAACCAACGTCTGTATCCTTAGGCTTGAGGATCCCATGGTGTCGGGATCGGGCCCGACGACCCAAGCGAATGCACGTCACCCTACAACCCTCTTATGCAGGGCTTTGGCGCTATGTCTCCCTTAGGTTGTGTCACTAAAGGGAAGTTAGACCAGTCTATAGAGAGCACAGCTGGCAAGATGACTGCGAAACAGTGAGGCGCTTGGGTTACTTATTTGATCTTTATCGGAACGTTAAAACTAATCTGTGCACTTTAAATTGAAAGTATGAAATCCAGGAAATCGCATGTAACTACAAATTCTTTTGACTCGACGTACGACCCAAAGGTGTTCGCTGGACGCGCGACATAGATCATAACTAACATAAACGTGGTTGCTAACAGTCAGTTGAGGTAAGACGTATCTATGAATTCAGAGTTTTATCCAATCGATGAAGGTGAAACTTTTTTCTTTTATAAGGTTGCCCGTTACGGCAGCCATTACATAGTATGAAGTTTGTATTGCCTTGTGAATGATCCTTTTGAAACAGTCAAGTTACATAATAAAGATCTTATATAAAAGGGATCATCATGGAATTCAACTCGCGCCTCTAGATACAACGCTGTATAAATGATATAATTCAGACTGATCGTGCATTCCTTCAGTGGTCTTGTGTATAACAGGGTTATAAGCACCTTGCCTCTTCGTTTCTGTCAGTGTTGTTCTTAAGTGGTAATAAAGTCGTTTTACACAGAAAGCAAACACTCCTGCATGGCTGTGGGAGGGTACCTATGATTAGGGATGTAAGGAGGCAGCGTAGGTGTACGCCTACGCCTGGGAGGAGTACGAGAGGCTGCGGAGGTACGGGTGAGGCCTGCTGGTGTTACTGATGTAAGCGTGGGTGGAGCAGCCCTCAGGCTGGTCAGGTCTCAGACGCTGGCCGAGAAAACTCTTTCGCGTAGGTTGCCCCTATTGTGTGTATAGTATGTGTGCTAGTAGGCGACGACTTGAGCAAGAAATTGCCACTGTAGCCATTATATAACTCTCTCTATATAAAAATGCATCCTTGGATGTGAGGCTGAGTGGGATGGTTGGTGTTTTAGATCAGGGTTGATGGTAGACCAGTTCCCACAACCCTCTACCTTCACACAGGGAACCATAACCTCACGTCATACATACACAACTGATGCTGCTGATTAATAAACAGGACAGTCCTAGCAGTCATGGCTGATTGGGTTCTGGCAGCAGTGGTGATGGCAGGAACCTGAGAACTTATGCAAATAATATAAAACGGGATCTCAGGCTACTGAACGCCGAAGTTATGTATTAAAACACCTTCAGGTTTCCAAACGCATCTGAGATATAGGTATGCACGTGAGAACATGATGTTACAGACATCAACCTGCACGGGAAGAAGATCTGATTGTTCACAAGCGTATCCGTTGGAAAACTGTATAGCATCCTGAGCTGATATTATGAATGATGAAGGCAAGACCGTAAAACAGAAGGCACCTCCGCAACCATCAATCTCCGGTACAACAGCCATAGAAAGAGGGGGGGAAGAAATTTAAGGAGGGAGAGACAAAAGCTGGAGAATTCCAGAAGTTGATGGGTCGACAACTAAGATTCGATATCGGCTTCTGAATGACAACCTTTAATATCATACCTTGTCTACAGCTTTTTTAGAAATATAGGTCTAATATCTGATATCATGGTGGAATCTAATTATTGTATATATGACTACAAACTTATTAAGTTGTTTTCAATCTGATCTCTTGATTTGGATTTCATAGTTTATCATCCGGAGGCAAAGATTATTGGGACGGTAGTTCGAAGAGCAATTTTCATTTTCTTTTAATATTGGAGTTCCATTCACAGTCTTCCAGAGCTGGTACTTTCCCTTCTTGCAGCGTTTTGTTGAATATGTTAGTGTTCCGGAATACCATTTCTTAGCTCACTTCTTTTAATCAGTTATCTAAGTACTTCATACCTTTGAGTGTTCTGTGTGGAATCTCTCATTTTCTGTCCTTGGAGGGACACTGTCCTTCTGGGCTATTTAAGAAATTTTCGACAATTGATACTGAATGGAACACTTGTTTGATATGAAAGCCATTTCTTTATTGTGGCTAGTTAATTTGCCATTTTCTTTAGATATTGGGCTACGTGTGTCTGTTTTTTATCCTTACATAGTTAAAGAATTCTTTATGGAACTTCGTCGTGTTGAAGGAAATTTTGAACTATTCAGAATTTTTTTCATCATTCACTGATCTTTTCATTTACCTGGCAGACTGTAATGACACAGGATCATTACGGACGAATACGATTCAGTCTGCAAGCATTATCTACCGTGCTCCCATTTGGAGGAGGCACAGCTATGTTGTGTACTGGTTGCTGGAGAACCACTTATGGCATTTTCATTACCCAGGCTCATTACCATATCTACAGAAACATTTTTGATTCTTGAACTAACTAAAAATAACCACGTCTACTCATTGCTCAGTAATATGAATACTGAGTAAATCTATTCTTAGGATGAACGTTCAGAGGATCCACACAACAGTTGAGATTCGTACGACGAGTTGACTGTTTAAGGACACAAGGTCCATGGATGTTCGATACGTTTGTTAACATCTCGAGATATTTGTGTGAATCACAAAGTTGTAGGGAGTGAGTCGGAGCCTTAGGGAACAGGGTCGTGTTCGCTCTCTGATGTATATCTATCCTAGGAGGGCTCCTCCAGTGATCTCAACAATGATCTCAAGAGTGAACAATCCTCTACTTGGTCCTCACGGCTTCATGTTACAGATAATTCAATGCAAAAGATAAAAAGTATCATACTTATACAGCTTCTAACATTGGTGTCAATACATTTCCACCTGGTATATATTCTTTCTTTAGTTTTAGTTTTACATACATTTGTCGGGAAATATTGTTCGTAAATAACTTTGTCTCTCAACATACTTTTCTCTTCAGTGCATTCTAATGTTTTCTTAAAAAATTTATTTGATTATTTCTTTAATACATGCATATCAATAGGAATACTACAGATACATTGGTATATATAGTCATCCATGCAAACTGTTAATACATCCAAAGTATATAACATAGTTAACCATATAAAACGTTTTCTTTAGTATAGATATAGATCTTAGAGAAAACGTATCCTAAAGCCGAATATAGGACACTCTTGAAATTTATGAAAATGATGGTATCTATCTTTTTCTGTTTTGTTACATCTCATGCACCCACAAATTTCACAAGTTTCTGCAACAGAGAATAGGAATTATGGCTACAGCTGAAAAGTTAATCGTGAGAGATAGAAATTAATCTGATGAGATATGATTGCAGTTTATATGATTTCATAATATCAAATAGTATAGTACTGCAGTAGCGAGGACACTACGATAGTATTTCTTTTTAGCTTAACATTTGTGTGAAAAGTCAGTCAGGGAAATTCCAACCTTGTTTGTGCTCTCATCTTGATATTCAACTGTGATCAGTAGGGAAGGACTGGACTGTGTGGTGTCACCTATATGTATCTATTTACATACTCTGTAAAAATTTACAGTGAAAGATTAAACACTCTTTTGGTGAAGAGGAGGAGTCCAACAGAAATCAGAGATATTTCAAATCCTTCAGGTTATCTTAAACCTTTGTTTGATGAGGACACAGAGAGATTTAGATTATGAGTTCTAATAACGGAGGGAGGGACTACCTGCTTGTGTGGGGTGCGTCGCAGGAAACACTTAGGCAGAAATTTAGTTGCAGTTCGTTGAAGAATAGGAATTAGTTTTGGAACTTACTTAGAAAAGAACATGTGAAAACAGTGACAATACCGACCGTATTAGACTAAACAGCCCATCATGGGGAACTGGCTGGTCATCAAAAAGAATGAGGAAACAAAAATATCTTTAGAAATGTTGTGTCTGAAAAGAATTGATCAGATAAATCTTTTTTTTAATCGTATGAATTATATGAAAGGTAACTGGTCCTCTCAGTCAGAGAAAACCTCCACAAGTGTTGGGTCAAGCCTCAAGGGCGGAGCGAGGAGGCAAGGAGCCGCTCGCATGTCACAGGGACAAAGTAACAGACGAATTATGAGACAAAGCTGAGCCAAAGCCAAATCTATGGTGTGGGGTAAGTCGAGGGATAACATTTCCAAATATATGACGATGAATTACGACAGTTCCTGAAATATATGTCCCGACTACAGGACCTTATCAAATGTAGCTGTGAACTTGAGGTTATTTTCTCCGTATATTTACGGTACATGAATAATACAAGAACAAATTTCAGCATTCATAATGGTCATCTCTAGTTAGCAGACACTGGACCCAGTGGGAAGTAAATTCTTTCACAAACGAAGACTATAAGAGCTCTGTCAGAATCGGGCTGGCGCCGTGTAAAAGCAACAACGCAAAATCTTGTAATTAAATTCTTCGAGTGGATGGAAGATTCTGATAAGGAAAAGCACATAGCTAACAGAGCCAGAGTAGCGTTGGAAGCAAATGTTACTCGATCCTTGATAATCTCTGCTGCTGCTGGTGACTCAAACTTATCAGTTCCAAAGACGTTTGAATTCTGTTTGAACCCGAGTTATGCAACACATTCGGCTCCGCTTGCAAAACAGTTTGAGCGTGAACACAGTGGTAGGAATGCCGTCCGCCTTACATATGAAATCGCAGCAAAAATGATTCTCAAGAAACTTCATTTGGTTTCCTTTCTGATCCAGTCTAATGAGGTGAGGATAAGTTGGCTTAGTTGGTTTGGGTTTGTGAAGTTTTGGCGTTTTCCTTTGGTTCAACCAAACGGTTCATAGACACCCGGTGAGGTAATCATCTTCACCGCACCTGCTGCATGCTAGCGTTCTTATGACATACGCTAACCACCATCGCCGATATGCTCGGCTGCTGGAGCGCGCCAGCGATGAGAGCGTTATCGCTGGTGCTCGTATCGTCTTTGCAGGTACCAGCTATCAGGTGACAGAACAGATGCGCTATAGCAAAACCTTGATAACTAAAGCATATTCTTCTTTCTGTGGATGGTGACGTAACTACGTGAACCTTCCCAGAAACCTCTCCAAGTTGACTAGGTGATCGAGACTCCTACAGTCGACGTGTTGAGTTCCCATTCCCACTTTTCTTCCTCCTAGACTAAGAAGTGGCCCGAGTCCACGAGAGTGTCTGCAGAGCTACAGGGTTGACAAAAGTTTGCTTCAGTAAGAACTCTGAGACAGATTACTTGGAGCAGACCTCCTCTCTCCTGCTCCCATACAACCAATGATTATTCTTGTACAAGGAAGCAAATGTTTCAGCCCTGCCAGTGTAATTGATATCTGTTATAAGTACATACGTAGTAAGAAACACTAGCGTTCCACAAGGTGGATTTGTGTTGATAGTTGAACGTGTTAAAAGTTCCTCAGGAAAGGTCTTCTTCATGTGCGCCATTCGATAAGATCTTATCAGCAACAACATATGAAAACAACTCGTGCGAACATTTGTCTTCGACCGAACAAACCGCCTTAGAACAGGAGGATGAGCAATTGGTCGACGAATCTATGATCAATACTGGCCACGATTATCTTACTGTTTCTGGCCAGAGAATATTACTTAATTCTACAATTCGGTTTGTGAGTGAAATATTTTAGCTGAGGATGGTTTCCACCACACGGGAGTTGCCAGTCCTCGTCCAGAACAACAATGTGACAGCCAATATCCACGCGCCCAGGGCAGGGGGCAAACGTTCATTACTTAATGAATAATGATAGATAAGGTCAGATTCAATACCCAAGATAAGAATATTATTCTATAGCTTCAGAAAGCGAGTCTTTCGGAAGTCGATTTAGAATGATTTTATCTGACCATGATAATGTAACGTTGAATGATAATATTGACTCTAATGAACTGAAATTCTGTCGTAGTAATCAATAAGGAATAAGTAATCAGCAAGACACCACTACAGATGGTATCATCTCTTCACATCTGGCCTTCAGTGAAGAGTTATGGTAAGGAACGATGCATACCTCCAGCTCGCCCTTGAAGATGCCTCCGGCCTGGCCGATGTACAGAGTGGAGGCCGAGTCGAAGACCAGTTGGAGAGGAACCCTCTTCACTAGGACGTCGTTGTACATGTCACAGTTGTACCAGAGCTGGATGTCCTCCTCAGTCACACTGAATGCTAACCTGTGTCACAAAACACAAAGTCATTGTTAAACTCTGAATTTTATCTTGAAATGAATGAATATGTTAAATTACTCTGTCAAAATTTAAACCTACCATGAAAAAACTGTAATGCAAATAAAAAGAATCCTTTACAAGGAAAGAAAACCTTGTTTTCCGGGAGGACTCGTTACATGCCGTGCACCTGACAACACACACAGTGATCCCTAATCTAAGTGCTGGTTCCTCCGTGTTCATCATCACTGTGAGTCGGCTCACCAGAATCTCCTGTCCTGCCTCGACTTGAGCTTGTTTTCATCTCATTATAACAAAGTAACCTACTCGTTACTCAGCTCCCCTCAACACTAGTCTCAGCAATAATCTGCTGGGTCCTAGCAAGACCATGTCGAGCAACATCTGGTCTCTGGTTCTGCCACCAATCATGTTATCATTCATCACAATACAATATACTGTAGTCTGCAGACAACAGATATGACGACAAGCTATGCTGATCTACATCTTTTTAACCCACCCTGCGTCACCTCTCACCCTCACTGCGTCACCTCTTAACCTCACCTTCGTCACCTCTCAACCTCACTGCGTCACCTCTTACCCTCACTTGCGTCACTTCTCAACCTCACTTGCTGTTTCCCTTCCCACATTTCACGTTCCCCTGCCTCACTGAACGCATCCCTCGCAACTTACCTGGTCCAGGAGCCGACGAATTCTGGCACGAGGAAGGAGGCAATGGTCTGGGAGGTCATGTGTCTCTCCCCGTCAGTGTAGTAGAGCGAGACGTTGGTGTGACCCTGGTCGGCTGGGGCCACGCCCACCCCGAGCTGGATGATGTTCTCCAGCGGGTTGGTCACAGCGAACACGAACATCGGACTGGCCGTGTCTGGCTTCAGGGCAATATGCAGCTGTTGGCAAAACCAAGGTCAAAAATTAATTGATCTTAGTACTAGAGAGAGAGAGAGATACTTAACGATAATTCAACATGTTAGAAATGAAGCAAAGAAATAAAGATAAGGTAACACAAGCGATAAATAGCATCGCTTCCACTCTGACATGATGACGATGATAACATGATGACAATGATAACATAATGATGATAACATAATGACGATGATAACATGACGATGATAACATGATGATGATAACATGATGACGATGATAACATGATGACAATGATAACATAATGATGATAACATGATGACGATGATAACATCATGACAATGATAACATAATGATGACAACATGATGACGATGATAACATGATGACGATGATAACATGATGACGATGATAACATGATGACGATGATAATATAATGATGATAACATGATGACGATGATAACATATGTTGATGACAATGATAAAATAATGATGACAACATGATGACGATGATAACATGATGACGATGATAATATAATGATAACATGATGACGATGATAACATATGTTGATGACAATGATAAAATAATGATAACATGATGACGATGATAACATGATGACGATGATAACATAATGATGATAACATGATGACGATCATAACTTAATGATGATAACATGATGACGATGACAACACGAGAGCGTCAGCCAGAAACTGATCTCAGCCTCACGGCAGGTGCTCAAAAGTGCTGGTTGTTAACTTATATCACTCACGTTTCCATCGCAAACATCAAGACATTAACTACACCTTGTGGATGTCTGGTGACACCAACGCTCACTGACATTTTCTTGCCACAAGATCGAACTGAACTGAACTGAACTATTAATTTAGACACAGATAATGATGTTGAGGAGACTGCTGATGGACAGATCGAGGAGTGAATATATAAAACTTCCACAGGACGACCATATCATGGGTCCGTATATCAAACTAATTCCTCTAAAAAGAAAAACTCGAGATATATAATGCTATATGACAAAATGTGTAACGCATCGTATGTACACTAACTGCTCTGATATGATATTTACCTGTTGTGGTGTGGGACGTGACATGACAAAACCATCCCAAAATATTCTTACCCTTGGGAAGGGAAACTCAGGAAATGTCCCTGCAATTTTACTTGACGTTCGAGATTCATCATAGAACGATCCCTGAGTCAGAATGAAAAATTTAAATTACACTTTGATTACCGGGATGTAATTGTAAATCATTTCTATGAATAAAAAATCAGTTTTTCCTGTAAAATGAAAACTAACACTGGAGTGTTCAAGGAAAAAAATATACAAGAGATCGTTATGAGCAGCGCTTCAGGACCATCTTCGTCATCATCATTTCAAGGGTTTGCAGAGAGAGAAATAATGAGTGTATGTTATGAAGACGTACGGTTCAGCTGGTTCTCTCACGCATGAGTAATGATTAACTTTTCTACATCAATAATGCGATAACTTATTTGTTCTTTTTACGTTGAAGGTTCCAGCACGGACAAGTCATCTCAAGGCCAAACATTCATTGAAATATAAAGAAGGATTATGAAAAGATAAAAAAAGAGACAAAGGAAAGCATTTGCGAATTTGAGGAAACTGAAATACCTGTCTCTTGAAACGCTCCACAGCTCATAGTTACTGGGGAAGACATGAGAAGGTTGAGGGTTCCAAAACTTCGAGTTTTAGGGAAAGAAACGTATCAAAATGGCCTACCCTTGAGGTGCCGACAGCTATTACCAGGTACAGCTAATAGCAAAATTTGTCAGTTTAAACACACACACACACACACACACACACACACACACACACACACACACGGGAGTAACATCTCACTTTACAACATTCATTGTTGCAGTCACAACACGTGATCAGGGCGGAACAGTAATCGTATGTTCGTTTGATTAGATTTCCGAGAAACATACATTCGTATGATTCTCACTTTTGCTAAAAAAGAAAGACAAGTAGAACACACGCATGCCTATGGCTCCTGACTCATGCTTTAAAGCAGCAGATGTTATACATTCAGTATTACGCTGTGTATGGATGACGCAGTCATAACAAGACTGGAAGTTTCTCATACTTCGCGTGACGCTACAGTTATAAACACGTGTATAGGTATCCACCTAGAAGATGCGTCCTGCTTCTAGACGTCCTCCTCGCTGTGCTGCATGTGTTTCGTCTACGGGTGTACACCTCCTTTCCTCCCTCATACTGCGGCCCAGCCCACCCCGGCGCGCGGCGGTTCATCAGCACGCATGTCCTGCCACTGTGAGGCGTCACACTCATCTTACCTAGCGCTCCTCAGCTCGTTGTATCCCCTTAGCTCCCTCACAACCTCCCACATACATATCTACACAACTTTGCTCTTTGAAGCCATGGTCATAATATTGATATGGACCTGCTAACGAGGTGAACAGTCTTCTCTACGACAGTAGTACTAAATTCTAAGTCATGGTTCTTCTTACAGGAACCCACATATTCTGGCACACTGCCGTACATATACCTCCCAGGACACTGCTCTACCATCATTTCACTAACGTCAAAAGGAAAAAGAGGAAAGAATACGTGATTTTCTTTTTAATTACTTGGTTAGATAGGAGGCAATGCAATAGAAATAACTCTTGTGTATTTCAGATTGTAACTAGAAACGCCAACATTCGCTAGCAAATGCAGTATTTCCCTCTGCACTGTCACTTATCATATTCACAACAAAGGTGGACTTTATGAAATTCATTTTCGCTGCACCCAGAATAAACCTAAATCTACTTGACTCTTGACAAATACATCTTCACATCACTTTCGACAAACGCATCTTCAGTGCAGCTTCGACACTACAGGATTGTGACGACCCGTAAATCAGGTTTAGGATGCTGATATTTTGAAACAAATGAGAGGAAACCAAAACGAATATGTTTCCCTCCCGCGAAAACATAATCATGGACAATCCACAGGCTCCTGCTCTCAACCTCACTCTGACTCAACACAAAATGATTTTCCAATTATAGTGCGTGAACTACGGAATGAAAGTGGATCCTGCGTGTCACTCCTGCGAAATGGAAGGGGAATCCTGTCCCTCCCTTGCCAGAAATGGGAGGAGTGTCCTACCCATCCTTTACGAAGAGCAGGAGGGGTATCCTACCCGTCCTACGTGAAGAACAGGACAGCTCATCCCTCGATGGCTTAAAGATTCTGGGGGCACCATGACACGGGGTAAGGGATAACCTGAGGTAGGGATTATATCCTACAGGCGCTTTCCTCGTATCTGAAGTAACAGATGGACCACAAATCCGTTCCATTTAGGTTTAATTTTCCGTATACAGTAACAAGATTACAAATTACATTTATGTAGATATCCAATTCAGTTCTGCATATTTCAACTTTTCTCTAAATTGTTTGTATTCAATATCTTCTCCTGCCACCCAAGGGCCACACCAACACAGACCCGTGGTCATGCATCACACTATCACTTCAACTCATTCTCAAGATTTCTACTTAACGTGAATCCCGCCCGGCACCGCTGCCCACCACACCTGCTGCAGGCACGTGGTATACCTGCTGCATCCTTCTATCTGGTATTAGTCTGTTGTACTGATGCCGTTCTTTTTGTTTTTCCTTTCGTCATTATAAGTGACAAATGTCTTTCTCGAAATAGTCGTCTTGTATGCACCAGTACATATTAATGCATTACGTCGTAAGCCATATTTTGTGTGTAATTCCAACTCCCTGAAACATTTCTGGCTAATGTTAGTAACAAACTCAAGATAAAACTATGAATATTTTGATCCGCGAGACGAGTCTGGCGTATAGCCGTCTCTTGTGTCATATTATACGTGGTGGTGACGTTTGAGCTGCTCTCTCCGCCATTATGTCCTCTCTCTCTCTCTCTCTCTCTCTCTCTCTCTCTCTCTCTCTCTCTCTCTCTCTCTCTCTCTCTCTCTCAATAATTGAAATATAAATGAGTTCTTAAATTAGTAACAATATCTAAACTTTTCCTGCTGCAGCTGTGACGGATGAGGACACCTGTCTCAGGTGTGACGGCTGAGGACACTTCCCCCGCCCTACAGAGACCATACCGCCCCCCGTAATCCCCAAACTAGCCCTGTTCCATATAGTTAGGATCGCTCATGCTTGTGCAGCACAACGTACAGTAGGTTTTCTGTACCTAATAATGTAAGTTACAGACCTGCTCATTCCTCTCTGAAATGTTGGTCGCACTCCTGAGGGACGGAAGTTCCTTAATCACACCAGAAACACACTAGAATTCCAGACCAACCTCACACACGTGCCGCAGGTGCCGAGCTACCACCAAAACATTCGCTGACTGACCGTCTTAGTTCCCAGCGAGCAAACAACCACTTTGCACCGTCCACCACAAGAAATACCTTAACGTTCACAAACAACGGGAATTGATTCATAATATCATCTATACCTAAACAAGTTACTCAGATTACTTCAGACTCGGCTGTAGACACATCTAAACAATAAACATGAACATTCCCCAAAACTGACCAGCGTCAAAATAATTTCCTCAGTCGATATATGTGTAACAGCAGCAGCAGCAGAATGGACTGGGAAACAAATTAACAAAGAATTGACTATCATTCCCAGAGATAACATTTTGTTACCGAATTGTTGAAGTAAATAAACAAACTTTCCAAGTATTCATCATTGAGATTTCAAGAAGAAAACAGCCATACACACGAAGTGGAACGACGACATTCGGGGGTTGCTAGTTACAATCCGCGCGTCCCCACAACAAGAATGAGGTACCTTTAAAGAACTGTAAAGAGCCTCACATCAAACGGTGAATAACTTCATATACTCATTTTCCTATTCAAAGAAAAATCCCAAATCCGCGTCCAGGATTATTTCCCATGGACAGGTCATATATAGCTGACAGCAAGACTGAACGATGATTTAAAGGAGTGCATATCATTATTATATAAACAGATAAACACAAAAAAATAGCATGACTGGTTAAGGGTTGAAATCTCGGCACGCTGTCACCTCTCTAGTAAACACCACACCAAGACCTCTGAAGTCTTTCAAAAAACAGCTGTACATCTTTCTCGAACATGTATGTACCTGACTGACCAGGAAGTACATCAAACAGCCTGGCAGACCAGGACCTCGTCAGAGATGCTTGGTCGCAGACTGAGCTGCAGATGTAGAGGACAGCTCGCGGAAGCTAGCGTTTGGTATATGAAGGGTATGGTGAGTTGGGTGTGAACATAGGCTCGTGGTCTGGATAAACTGGCTCAGCCATACACTCTTAACAGTATTTTTAAGCCTAATCTGCGGGACGTCCGAGCACAGCCAACCTGAACTTCCGAATGATTAGGTGATAACCATGTTGTCAGGTTTAAGATCCAGCAACTGAACCATGTGTTCCTTGATGCACTTGAGACTAATACATGGGTCAGTAATGTTCTCTCAAGCTGTTTCTCTCTCGTATCTACTTCTATCTTTATCTGCTTGTAACCTTCGTTACAGCGGTATATCTGTGATATCCAGGTCGGGAGTTCCAGTAGGAACCGGTGTGACAAGTACTATAAGAACCAAATCTTCACAGACACGTTCTACAAGAAAAACCAGAATACATATTCTCGCATATATATTGAAACTGAAGTGGAATTATCGGCTGTTATGTTAGTAATTAAGGTATGACAGTTAGAGACGAGAGAGTATCAGTCATGTCAGGGATGCGCCACAAGTTGTATCAGTTATGTAGTCATGTCAAACATCTCAGCTGATACTGTAAACAGAATTGAAAGCGTTGCCATGGATATGTCTCTGTCCCTGAATGACTTGTCGTCACAGAAGGCCTTCCCCAGCCTTGGTTCAGATGGCTGTTGCCAGACCAAGCCTCCTGTCCGGGCATCCACACACACTCCTGCTCAAAAACGTGCATATACACGCTGGTACACACTTACATACATCTATGCACAAACGCACACTCAAACAGGAAAACGCAGACGTTTTCACACACGTGAACACAAATACACACACATCCTCATGTTACTTAAGAAGTGTTGTGAAAGTCAGAGATCACGATGCTCGCATGGTGGGATCGACATTGGCTCGCCTAAGGAACTTTTTCATAAAAGAAACAGAGCACAGAAGTTTCTGGAACTTGGATAGAACTGCCTTTAAGGTGAGGATGTGTGGTATGCACCGCTCGGAATCACTAGTTGTTGTGTGTTGCGTGTCAGACAAACAAGAGCAAGAATGGCTTTTCGTTGACTGCAGGCTTATCTGTTCTGTGTTAATTGCTTTTGACGCTTAATCTTTTATCACATTTAACATTTGATATGTGAAGAGTGACATCGAAACTTTCCGTCACAAATGACACCTGCACATCCTTCACGTTTTTCACTGTCACTTAGAAAGTATCTACTTATCTATCAACGTCTTATCCATTTACAAATCTATTTACTCATCCATTTATCTATTGTCATAGTCCTAGATTTTCTGTCTCTCTCACGTGCTGGAGGCAACAAAGATCATGTGGACTGTTTTTTTTGGACTGTGGTTCTTGTGAACTTGGTAATACTGTTCGTCTCTCTTGACTTTGGTCGTGTTGTCATTCCTTTTTGTAACAGAAATTAGCATTATTGACTTGCCCGCTTGGGGCTTTTTCTTAAGCAGTTCGACCGAGAAGACAGATGGGAGGAGCTCAGCTGAGTCATTGGTTACGTTTTAGAAAAAGACCAAACAAAACATGGATGCTTTCGCTTTATCTGGGCCGACGGCTTCCCGAGCTACACAAGCCCATATATGCTCTCCAGATTTTCATCGCAGTCATGAGTAACTGCAGTCACTCGTCACTGCCTGCACTCACTCGTCACTGCCTGCAGTCACTCGTCACTGCCTGCAATCACTCATCACTGCCTACAGTCCCCATAAAGTCAGCACTAAGTTCCTGAGGGATTATGGCAACACGGAATTTTTCTCAATTTTGAAAATCATTGTTTATGGTTGAAGTTATTCCATTTTTCTCCAAAGGTTAAATAAACATAATTTGACTTTGATCAATGATTTACAAGTGTCTCTCTACTGCGAAAGTAGCGGACAACTAGATGTTAGTGTTCACGAATGATTCGATCGTACATAAACATTGAATACCTGTAGAAGGTGTTGACTATTACGCTAGTACACATAAATGGTTGCAAAGAACTTGCTGTGGCTGGCTTACCGAGAAAGTCCTGAAGAATCTCTCCGGTAGGAAGAGTCGGTACGGGTGCTTGATGCTGGCGCCCACCTTGAAGCCGAAGGCTGGAAATCCGTCAAAACCCGTGACGAAGTACTGCGTCGAAGGGTCGGCGAATGGCACCGCGATGGCCTGCAGCAGGTCAATCTCCTCCAGGGCATCTGTTGGGTAGAATATCTGAGGGTCATACAGGTGTAAAGTCCAAAAGTTAGTGGTTAATCATTGTTTTGTTATTAGAAATTGCTCTTGCAGTGTGCATCCGAGAGTTGAATTTAAAAGAATGATTGCAGAATATCTTTCAAAAGAATTAACCTCACGAACATGACAGTATGATACTTTTATGAGATGGCCTGGCCTTTCACCTGATGCTTAAGAATGAATGAAAACGTCTGGCTATCATACCCAAGGGTCTAACGGCTAGTTTTATCTCTACGTTTCCCTCACTGTGTTGTTACATGTTAAGGGCAAATCTGATGCCTGCTTCAGTTGAAAGCCTGTGAGCTGCTGGTAATTGTATATCACTTACACCAGCAGATCAGGTTAATGATTTTGAAGATGATTGAAATACTGTTGTGCTGTAAATGCTGTTGTATCATTGATAAAAGGTGCATACAATTTTCTCCGTCTGACTTCATACTGAGGTATAACGGAATGACTTACCACATTACTTTTCTAAACCTCCGTACCTCAGTCACAATACTTCCAAGTCTCCGTAGTGGTGAGGACTGGGAGAGGCCGTCTGGTGGAGCCGGTACCAGTTATGACCGAGAAGCATGGTATGGGGACAGGTGAAGGGATCAGGTCAGCTAGTGTTCATAGACCTGGGTTATGATGCTAAGGGATAACTATTGGGGCTGGTCACAGGTGGTGACAGCTGGAGGAGCTAGCAGGTGGAACCAGTTCAACGATTGATACCAGCTGTTAGAATCAGGTCAACAGTTGGCCACATTGAAGTGTGGCGAGAAAAATGAGGGAAGTGATTATACCAGCAGTCCTGTCCGTATTACATCCCCCCCCCCCCCGCGCGCGTTTGTGTGTGTGTGTGTGTGTGTGTGTGTGTGTGTGTGTGTGTGTGTGTGTGTGTGTGTGTATGGCTACTTGTATCTTATACACGCGGCACATACTCCTGTAAACATTAATGTATATATCTCCATCTCGCTACCTTGACAGTCGGGAAATTGGATGTCTGTGGTATCGTTTTTGGATCCGTGTTCATTTACTCCCATGATTGTAAAATGTGATTTTTTTTCAATAATCATTTACAGAAAATATTGATTTCGAGACGTTGTATTGGAGGGAAAGAGACGCCGGAACACCAACCCTCTGTCCTACCACTGTTACTAAGATGTATATATGTATATATATATATATATATATATATATATATATATATATATATGATTTTTCATTGTGTAGATCCAGCATATGGGTGTGGTCTGACTTGAAGAATCAACTTAGTGTGTAACGTGTAAAATTAAGACACACTTTTTTAAAGTATTAGAAAGGGAGAGAGAGAGAGAGAGAGAGAGAGAGAGAGAGAGAGAGAGAGAGAGAGAGAGAGAGAGAGAGAGAGAGAGAGAGAGAGAAGTTACTTCACTGTACTTTTACAGAAGTAAAGAATTTGATAAAGGCATGAATTATGAGCTTTGGTACACAAGTGCATGTTGGATCAAGTGATCAATGTCCTGGCATAAAGCAGGTAGTGTGGAAAGGTAACAGCAGTTGGTAGAAGTCATTATGACAGCATTTTGATCAGGGAATGTGGTATGTGAACTGATAGAAGGCATGAGAAAGTAAGAGGAAACTGTTTGAGAATGAGAGGGGGGGAAATGACAATGAAGAGAAAGAGTATGTAATAATGAACGGGGTAATAAGCACAAAGAGTATACTATGAAAAAGATAAGAGGCATATAAGGGACGAGGGAGGGTCAGATGAGATGTGATGCAGACGAGCGGTAGTGAAGGAAGTGGGTGAATATGGATGAAGGAGTGTGTTGTAAGGGAGGAAAACCAGAGACTCACCACACACCGCTTGCACCAAAGAGAAGCGGTTGATTGGATTGAAACTGATACATACGTATAAAATTTCTGTAAAGATTAATTTCAGGGTTGTAACACCCAAGCATGGATTAAAGCTAACTGTTCGGTTGGCATATATCATGAGCATCGTTATCTCTTTATGCGGGTTAGGAAGATATAGATGTTGGTGTGTCCCAAGCCCTGGATCCTATCTGATTGTTCTGACTTTGAAGTGAGTTAGTTTAGTTTCATATCACTGGCAGTGCTGAGCGCGATCATATGTTTTTCATCTAAGTAGAAACTGTCATCATAAGTATTTCGTACACTGGCTGCCTGACGGTACTGAAATATGTTGACACTAAGAAGGCAAGGATTCCGAGACGAACAGACGAGTACGTCTGCGGAACTAATCACTTGTGATACAGATTCATAGGACTTAAGGTCCGGGGAGCTGAGATGACAGAAGGGCCGCTCTCCACAAACAAACGCTGTGCTGACATGGCAGAGGCCACCGTCTACGGTCTGACGTTACGCGCCCTGGTGACCAACCCAAGGCGAGCCCGATACATGAGGGACCCGCACCCAGTGGGAGACCCACCAATGAGGGACCCTATCCAGTGGAGAAGTGCTCATCTAGACATGATCCAAGAACTTACGTGTAATCATAAACTTACACAAGCGAAGAATATAAATGAGAAAGCCATAAGATCCTCTGGATGGTTCAGTTCAAAAGACTAATCAACGTATTCATATATTTGAACCTTTGCGTCCATCGCTCGTGCTTACCTGCCATCAAGACTAAATCTTTACCCTCAACACCTGTGTTTGCTTATCATCAAAACCTACTATATACCATTGTCTCCGCCATCCGCGTCTACCTATCATCAGGATCTAAACCCTTACCTTCAACATCCGTGTTTAACCATCATCAGGACCTAAACCCTTACTTTCAACACCCTTGTTTTCCCATCATAGGGATCTAAGCCCTTACCTCAACAACCGTGTCTGCCTATCATCAAACCTGTACGTGCTAAGCGACAGTACCCTCATGGCCCTTCCCACACTGTTACAGTTCTCACCATATTTCCCCTCATTATGTACAAGATAACCTTCTCATCCTGATCGTGCACTGCCTTGCCTCACGCTATGCTAACTATATCTTAATGATCAAAGAATCGAGAAGAAAAATTTTGTTTTTAAGATAACATATTTTCTATTATGATAACGAGGAACATTTGCCTCCTTTACATGACTGACATATGAAATGTAAGGACAACTTTCGAGAGCTTCAATCGTGATCGTACACAGTGGCGCTTCCCTGGTCACCATCCAAAAGATCAAGTGGTGTCTCCCGGCAGTGAGCATCACCTGTACTGAGGAGCGGTTGGTAGTACACAGGATGTACTGTACAAGATGGCATTACAGCACAGCCTGAAGGTGATAGAAAGTACATTACATTACAGTCAGCCTGAGGGTACAAAATATGATTCTCTGCGACACGAACACTTGTGTCTTAGAACAAACAAGATGTTGATCGTTGTCTACAACTGCATTCCAAAATTAACGGATTTTAATGCTGTTATTTAAGTGACCTAGGTAATATGGAAGGCTTAACGATACTCTTATTTTCACATCATCTCCTTTTCTTAACTTTGTCCTTTACTGCGTGTTTTTCTTTATCTTTGTCAATTTGTATAAATAATTGTTTCACGTGCCTCTCGGCGAGAGACATTAATGTGTTTCTTGAGCTGATAAACATCCTTCATAAAGAAGTCATGCAGATATGTTTCTGGAAGTATTGTTTCCACTGTCCTCCAGTTTCCAATGCTTACAGAGTTCCAGGAATCTATTTCAGAAGCTCATTTATCATGAGTGAATTACGAGTCTGTGCAAAAATATTTTTTTTCTTCTGTTGCACGTGTTTATCATAATAGTCCAGTTCAGCTACTTGGCTTCACTGTGCAAAAACCTAAACGGAAGAAATTAAATGAATAGTTTTATATATCCGTTTAGAAATCACAGTGGATGAAGTGTCTCACAGTCACTCTCGGGTTGTTTTGCAAACTTCAGCAGCGTCAGCATCAGTGCAACAACTGGCAGACAACTACGCCTCTAATACCACTAACCGTAGCAACACAAAGCGTAAAGATGGTACGTCAAAGAGCGACTCGAGTACGATGACTCAACCCTTAAACTTACGTTCTGCTGTGTACTTTGACTTGATCCTTTGTGCGTGTTGACGTCCCTCAGCCAACACCTACGAGACAGAACGCGGACTCTGACCCAATTATTCATTGCTTATGAATAGCAATGTGTCGCCTCCAAGGACGGTACATCCAGTATCATACGATGCTATGGCGTGTCCATTTATTGAATAAAACCCCTCCTGCTGTAGAGCCTGGCAAGGAGACGTATCAACGTTGAAAAGTTATTCTTCTGACATCCTGGTACATAATCAATTTCTATTTCAGATCCCAGCTGCACGAGTGACACTTGTAGCGTATGAAACTGGAAAATCATGTTGGGGTGCTACAGAAATACTTGACTCCACGTTCATGGCAATGAAGACTTGGTCATTACAAAAGCCTTGTTCTTACTTGTATATAAGAGGATCTTTAAGAAGATGATGATGTCACTATTACATCAACCTATCTAATATTAGCAAAACTTCTCAATTCGACACAACGTCTTCGTTGGACAGGCCGCTCACACCCATCAACTGGGAAGACGATTAGCCGATCACTCGGGTTATGCGTATACATGGTCGCTGCAGACAGATGTGTTGGGGTACGTCAGGGGAGCGAGCCTGGCCCGTGGGGTACATGTGTTCCTTGTCTAGGAACAGTCTGTAGTTGCTGCACACTCGCTGAGCTATCTTCCCGTCAGTGAAGCCATCTGACTTGCCCTGCTAAGATTATGTTGATTATTCGATACTATAGTAAAAGAATGATGTGTTTTATCTAACCCATCCTCTATGTTATGTGGAAACAGTATTTCTCTCTCTCTCTCTCTCTCTCTCTCTCTCTCTCTCTCTCTCTCTCTCTCTCTCTCTCGGTGCTCAGATGTTTATTAATGGTAAGGATTCTTAGCGTACGTACTGCCGGCAAATCCAGATTAAGGTACTGTGTACAAGTAGGAGGAATCCCTGGTCCATCAAGGGATCCGAAATTATGAACCGAAACTATGTTATGGAAATATGGTTAAGGATTCATCAGGCAATCTGGATTCTAACTTGAATCCATAGAATGAAGCGCAAGTGAGTGGCCGTCAGACAGTTGCTCAACAACAGGTAAACTGTCTAGTTGCCGTTTAGCTTCTTGGGTAACCAGGAATATGAGTATTTTCCATAACAACGCTGGATCAAGGAAGAGATTTTTCCCAAGACAAATATGCTCTTGGCGCCGCTCACCTCACTGTCCTCTGACCTTGGACAGTGCAAACAACATAGCGTTGGACATTAACTTTCTCATATCTTGTTTGATTTTGAAAAAGTGATAATACAAGTACAGCACTGCTAACAGTGCCAAACAAAGTCTTGTAAAGAGCAAAGGAAACTGAAGATCAAAAGTTTCAAAGGCCATATATAAACATTACTCCACTCCCTAGATCTATTGAGAACCATTTCTTCAGAAGATAATGTGAACACTGGGTATTTAGATTTAACAGACGTTAGATCTAACGACAACTGATTATCATGCCAGCACTGGAGACTGATTAGGTTATGCAAACTGGTTCATTTTATAGTTCTGTATTCTTACTTGAACTCACAGGGAGGCCTTAAGCCTATCGGAGAGGGCAGGGTCTTCCTCCACGTCAGTTTATCGGTAACCACTTCTTCCTTCATGGTCGTGTACCATTAACCTGTTTGGTTTCCCAGGCTACGCCTTGACCCTCACGAACACAAAGTTTACCATCCTCATGGTTGACCTGCCGTGGTTTCCCAGGATTAATCTGCACCTTCTAGCAGTCTATAGGCCCCATAGCTTTCCATAGCCTCCATAGCTGTCTCTGTCCCTTTAGTTGTCTACAGCCGCCATAGCTGTCTATAGCCCCTATAACTATTTATAGCCCCTACAGGGTTACAGAAAATGCTTCACCAATTTCGGGGAAGACGAACGAACTGGGCTCAGACACGAAACCTCTTCAAGGTTACGCCGTCCTTCGTCCTGGTGGGTTGATAACGACCAATAAGCTTAGGGTAGATGCATCAGTGTTAGTAATATTCAGGTTAACTAGTCGATAAATCCTCATATCACATCAGATATGAGAACAGCGTAAATCTACATAATCTCTTACACTTGTATGTATGTTTGGTGAGGATCTTGTCTCAACCACCTTATCCCTTATATTCGATAATATACATATAGAACATTCACACTTAACTCCCTGTGCTTGTGGTGTTGTTCTCTCTGATAATTGTATACCAAGATAAGTTTGTCTAATGTTTCCTTAGTTATAAGAATCACTCTACATTAGCGATCTAGTAAACATCTTCATGTCCAAGTTCCTCGAGACATGGTTTATACCGACTCACTAATGTTCGGTCCAGAATATTCTGTATCACGATTACCTTGTGAGCTCGCAGTTTACTTCTGGATCGGTGGCTTATTTGCAAGATGACCCCAGTTGACCTGTGATACATAGTTGTGCTGTGGGTAAAGAACCCAAGGGAAACTTCCAGCAGATATAAGAGTAAGGTGTAACTGTAACCAAAGGCTCTCCTGTCCATGGTGCTTTCCCAAGTGAAGTTTGGTTCTTGGTCTATTGCCTTCTGCTCCTCCGTACTAATGGGGTAGTTTAGCTGGAAATCGCCTCGTTAGTGGAATTCATTACCCCAGACTGTACAGGTATTAGCAGCGGGTGTGTCAGGTTATGGGAGGTCGCCAGGGACCAAGTGCAGGGGTTACGCCGGGTTCACGGCTTATATGGCTACCAAGCTGCTTGAACTACTGAGATCTTTATAGAGAAATGTAATGATCTGAAAGTTATGTGATATATTACTTTCAGTCGTCTGTGAAGGAAAACCAAATGTAAAGAGACGAAAATATCTCCTGATGAAGAAGGTAGTAGTGAAGTGATCTTTGCTGTAGGTATGGTTGAAGAACGTTTCATCGATACGACTTAATTTCGTTAACAGAAAAAGAAAAAGAGTAAAGTATCCGAGACAAAGAATGGAAAGAAAAACTGTAACGAAAATGGAATGACCGAGAATGATGGTGTGATGTCACGCAGAGGTAGGTAACTGTTGCTGAGATTCCTGTAACTGTTGGAGTCTCAATGTTCCCTGTGGGTCCTTCCGCACCTCCTGATGCACCAGCCACAGTGGTCCATATTGACCGCTAAGTCCAGGCGGCCGCAGACAACGCCTCCCCAGGTTTCAGCTCAGGGACCTTTGGCTTCACGAGTGTCGAGTTTAGGTATACAGTTATGAATGACGTACACAAGTGTTCTTAATTAATGTGGCGAGTAGTGAGGTTGTCCTCACCAAGGATGAAGTTCGCTACATTACTTCCTGTAGCATGACAGGACACACACACACACACACACATACACATACACACACACACATACACACACACACACACACACATACACACACACACACACTCCACTTAAAATGAAATTTCACTTGTAGTACCATATTCGCTGCTGGAGAACTAACGGTCCAGAGCGCATTACAAAGAAGTATGTTGGTCTTTATCTCTAATTTATTCAGTAATAATTCCCGCCTCATTACATAAAACAGCCAAGGCAGAATTTTGTTGTAACAACAGTATTACCTGAACATTTTCATGTAGATCACAGCTTTGTTGTTTTCCTGTGGGGCGGGGTAGCGACAAGAGTAGATGAAGGCAAGCAAGTATGAATATGTACATGTGTATGTATGTAATGTCTGCGTATGTGTATGTATATGTATGTTTATGTTGATATGTATATGTATGTATATGTGCGTATATGGGCGTTTATGTACATATATGTGTATATGAGTGGATTGGCCATTCTCCGTCTGTTTCCTGGTGCTACCTCGCTGACGCGGGAAACAGCGATTATGTATGATGAAAAAATAATATATTCATACACACAAACACACACACACACACACACACACACACACACACACACACACACACACACACATACACACACACACACATTATCCCTAGGGAGAAAAAGAAAGAATACTGCCCACCTATTCCTTGCATGTCGTGGAAGGCGACTAAAACGAGCGGGAACCAAGTGAGAGATTTCCCATTTAAGGCTCAGTTATCTTTTCTTGACGCGACAGAACTCCAGAACAGAAAAAAAATCAATGATGTCAAAAAGGTTCAGAGAAAAAGAAATCATATTTCAAGTCAGAGGATCTCGCAAGTGTCCACAATTCTTTTCCAGTTTGGAGGAGATATCTACTGCTCCAGAGACTCACCCACAATGCCACGTCTAGCAGCTTCAGTAAACTTATCCCAGACTCTTTATTGCCGGGAGGGACCTCTTCTGCCTCTCCTTTGACTCCTCCTGGTCAGCCTGCTTAGGAGTGTACTGCTAGTAGAGGAGGAGAGAAGGGAAAGTACGATGGATCACAGGTAGAATGATGGATGAGAAGGAGAGACTAGGAAGGCTGGGGTAAGTGAGGATTGCTGGTCGGCCGCCCTAAGGCAACACTAAAACAAGACGAACAGGGATTACCCTTCGGCCCAACGGCTTCCTGAGACTCATTTGTTCCTTGATAACTGATGCCTCTTGTTCCTCAGGGATCAGAGGTATGACTGGAGGCTTGGTTGTGGTGATGACTGATGCCTCCTGTTCCCTAGGGATCAGGGTAATGACATGAAGCTTGGTTGTGGTGATGACTGATGCCTCTTGTTTCCAGGGCTCAGCGGTTATGACTGGGGGTTTGGTTGTGGTGACGACTGGTGCCTCTTGTTCCCCAGGGCTCCGGGGTTATGACAGAGGGTTTGGTTAACTTCATCCAAGTCGCACTACGATACTGTAGGAACACTTCAAGTCTCACTGGTTATTGTTTATTGCGCTTTGACACTTGAATAAGTCAGCGAACACCTCATGGGTTAGAAGGACATTGAGATTTACCTTCAAGTTACATGCTGTTACTAATACGAAAATAACCGACTCAGTTCATTGAAGGTAAAAGGTAATGATGATTTGTTGAAAGAGTGATAATGAAGTCTGCTCCAGAGTAGAAAATGTCTCCATTAAAACAACCGTCAAGCGACAACAGAATCTTTGATGACAGCAACATAACGTTGACTGGAAGATGGACTATGGATGCAGCATGAAGATTACTGACGACGGGAACGGATATTTCTAAAAGAAAGAGTGGTTCCTCTGACGGCTGGAGGGCTGCCGCCTGCGTTTATTTTTAGCCCACTTGAGGGCTTGTCTGTTTACAATGCGGAGCTCCATTAATTATGATTATACAGAGAGAAGCACAAGGAGTTTATGTTTCACTCAGCAAGCAACAATGTCTTCCTCACATCTCAGACGTCACAATCTCTTCCCCAACCGCCTCTTATCCTTCGCAATCTCCTAGCTCTACCCGTGTCTACCCTGTCTAACCTCAGGAGCCCTAGTAAACAAAATTAAGAGACTGTTCTATATAGCCGTTCCTTTGCCTCGTCCGCTACCATTGTGGACTAATTGCTGTTGCTTTCCTGCTGACGTGCTTATCACTCATCCATCAGCCGTTTTTCTACATCCTTTGTTTCCATCTGTAACTTGATTATTGCGTCATCATTTCTTCCATATCTGACTGTCGCTGGTTTTCACTGGACACCCCTGAATCTTTCTGAAAATCGTTTCATCAGTACATATTTCTTCCACACTTACTTTTTTTTTCTAGATCACTATCTCATCTTAGAAGCATCTGCTTCACTATTCATAAAAATATTGTATTCTACTTCTTGATAAAGTACTCGGCAAACACAGAATAAATTTTGCAACAACTAGAACACATACAATTAAGGAAGTTATTCAGAAAAATGATTTAATGAGTCACGATTTTTTTCTTGATATAAACACTTGACAATATGTATCTTACATTGCAAGAGAATGACTAAGTCCTTGTGAGTGGCCCATAACGGAAGGGGTTGTAGTCCAGGTCGTGGGAAGGAAAGGGGACGTTGTTGATTAATTACCAAGCTGTGTTCGAGAGAAGGTTGTGGCGAAGACTTGGGTTTGTTCCTGTTATGGTGAAACGTTCCTATCCATTGTTCTTAGCTGAAAAGTGGATGATCGTCGGTCAACTTTGTAAGAAAAGGGAGGTTTGCTTCCTTTTGTGAAAATACTAATAACGAAGATATTGTATTTGGGTCTATCATGGTTCTGAAAAGGTTTGTTCAAGGTTTTGGTAAGGGGTTCTTTTCCTGACTCATGGAGAGCAGAGCCCATGTTTCCTGTCGTTGAGACAACATTCGTTCTGTCTTGTAAGACGTAGTCCTTTTTTGTGTTCCTGGAAAGATAGCCTCTTTTTGGTAGTGGGAAGCACAAGGGTGCACATTAGTCTGGAGAATGGAGGCGGCGGCCAGTTACATATCAAATTCCTTTTGATTTGTATGAAAAGGGTCGTCTCGTCTCACTCTGTGGGAGGAGACACTTGCACGTTGTTAGAAGGAATAGTCTTGGTTTAACTCATGACAAAGGGGCTCTGCACAGGTTATGGGAAAGTGATAGGGTGTCTTGTTCCGAGCTTTGTGAAGAAGGACTTTGTTCCATATAAATGTTATCGGGCCTTGCTCAAAGCTACGGAAAGGGAGGAACTTGACCATATCACGGAACTAGGCCCTTGGTCTAGGTTGTGGAAAAGAGGCACCTGTTCCATATTCCTAGGGGGATAGTTGTGGCTCCAGATTAGGGTCAAGAAGACCCACGTTCCAGGATGTGGGAGGGATCTGTCACTGTTTGTCAGTGGCAAGTGTCGAGGGCAATTTTTAATCCGTCTTGAGAGGACGCTGAGTTTTTCCAATAAAGTTAGAAATCTTTTTAGGAGTTATTAAACAATTATCGCAGATCCATGAATGTAACAGCATTCGTACATGGAATGGAGAGAGAGAGAGAGAGAGAGAGAGAGAGAGAGAGAGAGAGAGAGAGAGAGAGAGAGAGAGAGAGAGAGAGAGAGAGGAGCTAACCAAAGAAAATATTTTCACCTGAAGTTATTGCTTAAGTAATTAGTTCAGAGTAAATCTATTCTATGCGTCAATCACGATTTTCAACATTTTCTTAGTAATGCTATTCAAATAGATTGATTCTGAATCGCTTTTGTCTCGATGTGATTAAGAAAATAAATCTTAAAACCTGAGGAGGAAACGTTAGGACCAGACTCCTTCCTCGGGTGAACATTCAGAGGCACTGGAGCATCGTACGTCTCATTTAGTGTCGGGATTGAATTAAGACTGTCAATGGCCTGGTCAATGCTGGATTGATCTCCGACTCCATTAGAAGAGGTGGGGTGACATTCTCCATTAGAACAACCGGGGTGAGAACAACAGGGGGTGACATTCTTCGTTGGGATTATAATTTGGAATATGCAAATTGCCTACTTAAGATAAGTAGCAGGTAAATCACCTGTAGTAGTAAGGGAAGTTGTAGATAAAACTTGGTTTACTTTATCTTTACCAACATAGTCTCACCATGCTACTGGGAGAACACGAAGGTTTTGTATTACATACACGTACATGAGAACACTCTACTCTGAACTGATGTAATTCGTGCTCGGCCGGATCTGTCAGCTGTGGGGTTCGGGTTAGAGATTTTCTTTCTTAACCAGTGACGCTCCCAACTTCTCAGGACTTATGGAGAAACTTCCAGGACAATCATTCTGTTAGCCAAAGACCTTCAGCCTTAGCAGCCATATTTTAACAAAAGAATCAGTTACTATTTTCGAAGCATTTAATGTATTGTGTCACGCAGTGCTGACGTTACAATCATTATCCTTGATGAGTGTAAGCTGAGGGTCAAAAAGTACAAGGTCCTGTTACCCATTTCTCACTTGTCTCTTGTCAGGTCACGCACACATGACTACAAGTCATACCAGAGACCTTCAACAACTTTACTTCAACTTCTGCACGAGATCCAAGTTTCCATGCGGGAATTTAGGCTCCCTCTGGACCACAGCGTCCCTCAGATGTAATATGATTCGCGTCTAGCATGTGTCAGGGATTTCAACATTACTCCTCTGAATATATATATATATATATATATATATATATATATATATATATATATATTTTTTTTTTTTTTTTTTTTCTTTTTCTTTCAAACTATTCGCCATTTCCCGCATTAGCGAGGTAGCGTTAAGAACAGAGGACTGGGTCTTTGAGGGAATATCCTCACCTGGCCCAATTCTCTGTTCCTTCTTTTGGAAAATTAAGAAAAAACGAGAGGGGAGGATTTCCAGCCCCCCGCTCCCTCCCCTTTTAGTCGCCTTCTACGACACGCAGGGAATACGTGGGAAGTATTCTTTCTCCCCTATCCCCAGGGATAATATATATATATATATATATATATATATATATATATATGAAAGTGAAATCGCACTTCAGTAGACCAAGCACTGGTCTATACAGATTAGTGTTGGACTCCAGTGATACACTGATAACAAAAGTTAATTGGACTCCCAGCCACTACAGCTAAAGACTTAACAAAGAGAACACTTGATTCCAGGTTCCTCTGAAGTAAAACCTGATCAAATATTCCCTCAGGTTTGTGGTCTTACTGTCGGTTTCTTGCTGAAGACTACAACATCACTAAACTCTACAACCAATAAATGTAAATACTTGCAACTTCTTCATGAATGTTTTGGAATTTCTAGTGTTTATGGATACGAACGGAGGAGGTCTGTGGATTAAACCAAACATAACAATTTAGTTAATCCACATTTTATGTCTGAGTTTCACTTGATGCTTCAAAACACATCTGACCAATTAAACAAAAAACAAATTATGAGCCGTTAACCATAGGCTTCTATTTGTCATTCATTAATTGTATTTATGAAAACTGTACATTGTATTCGGGTAAACTATGGGACTGAAGTTTACATATGTTATCGTTTTACGTTTTTCGTATAATATATATATATATATATATATATATATATATATATATATATATATATATATATATATATATATATATATATTTTTTATACTAATAGCCATTTCCCGCATTAGCGAGGTAGCGTTAAGAACAGAGGATGAGGACTGGGCCTTTGAGGGAATATCCTCACCTGGCCCCTTTCTCTGTTTCTTCTTTTAGGAAAAAAAAAAATGAGGGGAGGATTTCCAGCCTCCCGCTCCTTTCCCTTTTAGTCGCCTTCTACGACACGCAGGGAATACGTGGGAAGTATTCTTTCACCCCTATCCCCAGGGATAATA
The DNA here is from genome assembly GCF_036320965.1 of Panulirus ornatus. Taxonomy (NCBI): domain Eukaryota; kingdom Metazoa; phylum Arthropoda; class Malacostraca; order Decapoda; family Palinuridae; genus Panulirus; species Panulirus ornatus. The sequence goes on along the minus strand of NC_092258.1, from coordinate 726,750 downwards.
TATATATATATATATATATATATATATATATATATATATATTTATATATATATATATATATATATATATATATATATATATATTTTTTTTTTTTTTGCTTTGTCGCTGTCTCCCGCGTTTGCGAGGTAGCGCAAGGAAACAGACGAAAGAAATGGCCCAACCCACCCCCATACACATGTATATACATACGTCCACACACGCAAATATACATACCTACACAGCTTTCCATGGTTTACCCCAGACGCTTCACATGCCCTGATTCAATCCACTGACAGCACGTCAACCCCGGTATACCACATCGCTCCAATTCACTCTATTCCTTGCCCTCCTTTCACCCTCCTGCATGTTCAGGCCCCGATCACACAAAATCTTTTTCACTCCATCTTTCCACCTCCAATTTGGTCTCCCTCTTCTCCTCGTTCCCTCCACCTCTGACACATATATCCTCTTGGTCAATCTTTCCTCACTCATTCTCTCCATGTGCCCAAACCATTTCAAAACACCCTCTTCTGCTCTCTCAACCACGCTCTTTTTATTTCCACACATCTCTCTTACCCTTACGTTACTTACTCGATCAAACCACCTCACACCACACATTGTCCTCAAACATCTCATTTCCAGCACATCCATCCTCCTGCGCACCACTCTATCCATAGCCCACGCCTCGCAACCATACAACATTGTTGGAACCACTATTCCTTCAAACATACCCATTTTTGCTTTCCGAGATAATGTTCTCGACTTCCACACATTCTTCAAGGCTCCCAGAATTTTCGCCCCCTCCCCCATCCTATATATATATTGCCTCACAGACAGCCACATTAGTCCCGTAGGAAGGGCGCCTTCAGGCTATTGTACACAGTGTGCGTTCACTGGGCTCCTGCACACAGAGTGGGTGCCGGTGGGCTGCTGCACGTGGTGTGGGTGCCAGTGGGTTGCTGCACACGGTGTGGGTGCCGGTGGGCTGCTGCACACACTAACAACAGGACTGGCGGCACCCGTCACTATCACTCAGGCTAACAACGTGACCCTGGCACTATGGTAAAAAACACGACCACTGCGCTTGCTGCTTTATCTTCCTTTCTTCTATTCTCCATCTCTTGTTTCTAACACTTTTCTTATTCTTGTTTCCTGCTCATCCTTCTACCCTCCTCTTCCTTCTATCTTCTCCCTCTTATCTCCTGTTCTTGTTTCTATCCTCCTCCACTTGTTTTCTACTCTTATTTATATCCTCTTCCTCTTGCTTCCTGTTCTTGTTTCTGTCCTCCAATTCTTTCCTCCTTTCCTTCCTCATTTCCCCCTCTCTCTCTCTCTCTCTCTCTCTCTCCTATTATCCACTCCATCTTTTTTCATCTGTGAATTCTCATTCTCACTTTCTTCCCCCTCAAACATTGTCTTCAAATGCTCAGGTGACAAACTATAATGTAATCTATGAAGGTTGTTTGATGGTAGAGGGAATACATCGTTGGCAGGACCTGGAACAATAGCCTTTCCCTGGCTGAAAAATCCTACATCGCTCTGAAGGTCTACGACTGGGACGGTCTTGTGGTGGAGAATGTGGGAGAGGGATGCCCTGCCCCACCCGCCCCTGGGGAGAGCAGTGGGTAGCAGTATAAGGTTTAATGTTCTGAAAGTGAAGGATGCAATAACATTTCTGAAAGATGAAAGATATCTAACTTTATATCTACAGAAATATTACCAGCAGTACAGGTGATTCACAGTTTCCTAGACTAGAGTGCATTTGTGTTTTTACGTGTCACTGTGTGAGTTTGTTTGCATTACTCGGGCACTTTTATCGTGTATCTGCAAACTTGAAAGACAAGACATGAAGAAATCAATATTGACTGTGCTTTAAGTTTAAGGTTAGAGAAGAAGGCACAAGTTCTTCAGCGAGACATTAAATTACTGACAGATAAGGTGAAGTGTATTAAGGAACTCAAGCTGAGGTAGGAGTTGATTCCCACTGTGGCTCGAGGCATGAACCAAGTAGCGGCCCTAAAGGCAAATCCCCGAGTATATGTAGAATGTAATGTTAACTCTAACTTACATATGCGTTGTGACTCTTGAAGATTCTTTAGTGAACGGAAAAAGTAAGACTGCATGCGGTGGGTAACTGCATGAGCTCAGAATGTCACGCATCTTCCTGCCATCAAACTGCTTTTTCACAAAAAGTTCTGTCCCTGTGGCTGTTCATTCATCACCACTATTATCTAATTGGATGAGGCTGTCCCTGTGGCTGTTCATTCATCACCACTATTATCTAATTGGATGAGGCTGTCCCTGTGGCTGTTCATTCGTCACCACTATTATCTAATTGGATGAGGCTGTCTCTGTGGCTGTTCATTCATCACCACTATTATCTAATTGGATGAGGCTGTCCCTGTGGCTGTTCATTCATCACCACTATTATCTAATTGGATGAGGCTGTCCCTGTGGCTGTTCATTCGTCACCACTATTATCTAATTGGATGAGGCTGTCTCTGTGGCTGTTCATTCATCACCACTATTATCTAATTGGATGAGGCTGTCCCTGTGGCTGTTCATTCATCACCACTATTATCTAATTGGATGAGGCTGTCTCTGTGGCTGTTCATTCATCACCACTATTATCTAATTGGATGAGGCTGTCCCTGTGGCTGTTCATTCGTCACCACTATTATCTAATTGGATGAGGCTGTCTCTGTGGCTGTTCATTCGTCACCACTATTATCTAATTGGATGAGGCTGTCTCTGTGGCTGTTCATTCGTCACCACTATTATCTAATTGGATGAGGCTGTCTCTGTGGCTGTCCACCCGTTACCACTCATGTTTTACTGTCTGAGGCGGTTATGTGGACAACAGTGATATATGAATCCAGTTACAACCCACCTCAGTGTCTTGACTTATTTATCACTTTATTATTCAAACATGTATGTTATGCTTCAACAAGTAATTTGTGTCTATGTACAGATTATAAGGGGCCCACAGGCCATTTCTGAGACGGAACCCTCAGCACACATTTGTACCTTGCCTCGTACTCACTCATATTTGTATGCATTTAAGTTATTTGTATGCCTGTAATGTATTACCAACTTCACAGTATGTGAGCTGGTGTATAAAGCGATTCAAGTAAAGCTAAGACATTAGTCTATGAATGTCTCCGGAGTCTTCTCTGTTGCTCAGTGTCTCTGTATGTATGGTTCGTTAATCATACTTTGTTGCGCGCTCTGTCTTCTGGTATTTATCTATGAATCGCTGTCTCTCTCACTTTTGCTGTTTTTCTATCTGCCTTTTCATTATTTCATCTCATCCTTTCTCTTTCTCATATCTATCTGCCAGTCTGTTTCCCTCTCTCCTCATTTCTTCTGTTTTGTCTCCTCTAATGTTGGTCCGTCTTCCAGCCAGACAACATGAGGCTCACTGGGCACTGTTGGTATAGGGTTCCTCCGCCCGCCGCGCCGGCCTGACTCATCGGTCACCCAGGGCCTCTCCTCCTGCCTCACTCTCCCTTCCTCGCTCGTCGGGCCAGAACTCACTCTCCCCAACACTCAAGAATTTGTAAGCCCCTAGGAGTTACAGCAATATAAGTGTATCAATGTGCCAGTCGAAGTTTTCATTATTCTGATTCAGCGTCGCAGCGATGGGAACATCGAAGGTTTTAAGATTTCTTTTCATGGTAACGTAACCTCTGCTATACATATAGTCCATGGCATTTTGTGCTACCTTGCTAGATGGGAGAAGTTGTATAATTCCCTCTCAACATTTGCTATACGTGGCACACAGCACAGGAACTCGTCACGTGTGTACTGGGACGGCAAGGAACACACTGTGGAAGATTTATATATACAACAATTGGAACATCTCTGCTCGCTGGGTCTTGAAAACGAATAGGAAGGTGAAAAGGCACAGGTTTTACGATTTTTAAACCTGTTTTGTAAAGTCACTCAACCAAGTTCAACGATGGCTCAGCCAGTGTTCATATTTCTAAAAACAACATTTCACTATGGGTGATTTTTTTTTTTGGCAACAGAGTAACTCGCTGAGAATGATACCGTGTCAAACACATCTACTGAAAGATATAACGTATTTCTTATTCCACATGTCTTTACAATAGAAGGAATGAGGCTACACAAAGTGGATTTGATAATGTTAACTTTGCCCTTACTCTTGGCCGTCTGGGTCGCTCCTGAGCACACGACGAGTTTGGGCATCTCGAGGTATTTCCAGATATCTGCATGTAAATGAATCGATAAGAAATTCAATGGTGTCGTGCATCAGGCGTCCGATCCAATCTATATGGAAGGCAGGGAGTATTGTCGCTGAATGTCGATGTTGCATTTTCCCATTCTTCTTGTTTTCCTTTCATTCTTTACTTTCATCCACATTACCTCTTAAGTTTCGTAGTATTTCCTCTCCTCCAGGGTGAACAGAGCTGATGCTTTGCATCATACAAAATGAATTATTTTTTTTTTCAATTTTCGTCTGATAAATCGTTGCTGAAGTTTTGTCTAAGGTTTTATTTCTCTTACGTTAGTGTGTGGTCCTCAGTTGTCTCCTTCCCTAGGATAGACGACATGAGTCGACACACTCAGGAGGAGTGTCAAGAAAGGACATAACACAGGGTGGTCGGACTAGCAGTCCTACGTGAGGATGGATATGATATGTGATTCTTTACTGGGTCGTGATGCTGTGTGCTAGATGGCATACATGGGTAGGGAACCGTGTCGTTCTAGTCGATATTTTTTCTTACCAAACCAACTAGCAGGATGATGCTTCTTGTAAACATTTTTGATTTTTGTTAATATAACGAAATTGCCAGAGTTAGTTTCCAAAGTGCCTTTTAGACCCAAGAGATTTATTTGACTGTAGTAAAGTTTATCTTTGTTGTAGACAATCAAATGTAAACGCAACATCTCTATCATGCGTCCTAGATAGATGTACAGGAGGTAACATTTGATTCCCGACCATGGCACTTGTGAGTCGCCATGGTTGACAAACACATGTTTTGAGGGTCATCTATGTGTGTGTGACCTTGGTAGGACTAGGTTGTTACAGCTTCTGTGATCGTGTCCAGGCCAGGAATCTACATTATCAGTCCAGCCATGTTTAAGTGACAGCAAGTTATATGTCTCTTGATTTTTCTCTCATTTTACATCAACCCTTGGAAGACCATAATGTGCACAACGGTACGGCCATTAACCATGTCCGTACGACTCTTGCACGACGGCACCACCCTCGACCATGATGGGTTGACCTTTGACCCACTCATTTAGGGCAAAATGAAAATGGCCAAGCCATCATACACAAGGGTCGCACCGTCGTGATCTAGGGTATTGTGCTAAAAGGTCAAATTTTCGTGCTCACGGATCGTACCGTCGTACTCAAAAGGTTAATGGAAAAGCAATTATGGTCAACCAATACAGTACAGAATCTGTCTGCCACATCAATACCACACATCAAACACCTCATCATCACTATCCCCAAACACCACATCACCACCAAACACCATCACAACACCACATTCCCCAACACATTTACAGCGCCATGTCCCAACTAATCACATCTCCAACACTACAACTTCCCCAACATCACCACGATCCCCCAGCATCACATTCCCCAACACAATTAAATCACCACACCTTCATCACTACCACATAGAAGCATATCCTAGCACCACCACAGCACCATAACCCTGTCATCAGCACCACACACACAGTCCCTGTGTTGCTAGCAGCAAGACCTTTGGCTGTCACTCGGCGGTAGTGGGTCGTCACGGATAATGAGGTGACAATCGCAAGAGAAGACGCGCTGCAAAAATGGTTTAATGAAGCTAAAATCCACAGAGATGTGTTTACTACTTTGATCTTCAGGTTGGTCCCTGGTGTTTGTGGAGGGTTCAGAGATTGTGGTCAGGATGGAGTAGTGATAGATAGACAAAAGGTAGATACATACCTCCTGACGAATACCTGCGACGAGAGTTTACCAGGAGGCTGACTAGATAGATAGATAGATAGATAGATAGATAGATAGATAGATAGAGAGAGAGAGAGAGAGAGAGAGAGAGAGAGAGAGAGAGAGAGAGAGAGAGAGAGAGAGAGAGAGAGAGACTAAGGAATGTAATATTTGCTGCTAAAAAAACTAAAAAAATTCGGAAGAATGATGTGACTTTTGGATTTGTATTACTAATGAGTTAAAAGATTTTGTATAGAGCAGTGACGACCTACACACTATGGCCACTGATACTGGAGACCACTATATCCAGAGGACCACTGAGGCTAGGGAACCACTGAAGCCAGGGTTCCACTGAGGCTAGGGGGCCACTGAGGCCAGGAGACCACTGAGACTAGGGGACTACTGAGGCCAGAGAAGCACCGAGGCCAGGGGACCACTGACTACAGGAGACCACTGAGGCCAGGGAACCACTGAGGTCGGGAACTACTGAGGCCGGGGACCAATGAGCCCAGGGACTATTTAGTCTAGGCAACCACTGAAGCTGGGCGACCACTGAGGCTAGGGAGTCGCCGTCACCTCAAGCTTTATGGTGGCAGATATTGACCATAAAGCTTGATCAGTTGTTTTAATTATCCCGGTCCACAACAGCATCGGACCAGAGGGAGGGACCCAGCCTCATGCCTTACCATACTGGAGGGCTAAGACTTCCCTTTAGGTGGCAGTGGTCTGACAGGAAGTGTCTCACTCTGTGACGATTGATTTGTGTCGGTATCCCCGGCAAAGCTATTGTGCATCCCATGCTCATCCTGTGAGCGGTGGCGCAAAAGGATTACAAGGGTAGCAGAGAGTCTTAGGCAGACCTCATTGAGTTGATATTACATAAGATGTTACATATTTCACATAGTTTCATACGATAAGTTTTACCGACTAGATGCAAGAAGTGGATACAAACTTAAAGTATAACGTATCTTGTCATTAATAAGGCGTTGTGACATTTACAGTGTTCGTTCAGATCTGTCCCTAGAAGGCTCTAATTTTTCACATTCCAAGACATAGTGTTCTAGTTTGTGTCAAATATTTGACCACAAGTTTTATGATTCACATGATTAACATCTCCAGGTAAGCCAAAGCGCCAATAACATCTAGAGCCTAGCCTAATTCTAGCAGTTACAAGATCATGTAATCTGCTGATCTTATTACTTTCTCTATATACATGTTTTACTTTATACATTTCACTGCGATAGAAAATGTTTCTACTTGTGCTTATCTGAACTCGTCTTCGTGCTTTAAAGAGGTCACTTGTATTCTTTCTAATTACAGTTTTAAGGCTTTTAATTGACAACCCAATGTTGTTTTCAACATCATCTTTACTAAGTGCAAGTCTGGCTAAAGCATCAGCTTTGCCATGCACACGGAGGCTTACATGAGAGGGAATCCATAACAATTTGATTTGAATCCCTTGAGCAATAATGTCTGAGTATTTGTGTCTGGCTTTAAAGACCAGCATGGTACATTCTGATCTCAGGATGTTAAGCTTAGGCAAGTAGTGAAGACAAAGAATCGGAGATAATTAAACTGTTTGTGGCAGTGATTTCTATCTGCTCATAACGATAAGTATGGCGAACAACTCAGTTTGTAAAATGCCCAGTGTTTATTCCATTTTTCTCTAATCTATTACCATTGGGCTGCATCACAGTGGCAGCGTCAGTATAGATGATGTATTAGGCTATGTTATTGTCAGTCTGGAGTTTCTGGATATGTTCAAGAGCATTGGTTTTGGCTTAGTGTTGAAGGCGTTGACTCGCCTTATAACAAGTGAGGTCAGAAGAACTCCAACTGAGCTGTGATGTGGGTTGACTTCGATGTTGTTCTCTGATTGAGCAACAACCAACGATATCTTTAAGTTCTTTTATCCTCTGTCGCGTTCTCAAAGTTATACTGCTGAACATCCTCGTCTGGTGGAAGTGACGATATATCATTATAAGGAGGATTTTTGAGTGCATTTGGAGAAGATCTGCGCCTCACACGGACTGGAAAGTACAGCGGAAAAATCCACTGACTCGTCTTATACCCAGATTTCCCGAAACCTGCAAATTTGTCATTGTGTCAGTATACATCTGATGCATACATGTGTCATACATCATGATATGTATACCACGAGGACTACACAAAGCTAAATGGTCTAAATGGTGTCGGAGACCAGACTTGTTTACAGCTAACTGAGGCAATAGCTGTGTGTTGAGTACATATGTCGAGGCACGCGAGAAAATACACTGTAGTCGCAGCTCAGCAGGCTGACTTGACCACCAGCGAGCTAATAACAACACGAGTCCTTACGAAAGTAAAGATGATTCATGCCAGTAGGGGAGTCCGGGGTACGTTGGGTCCTACCCAGCCTGCCTTGGACACCACCAGGGCACAGCACCATTGGTATATCCTTCACCCTGGTTGTAGTTCGGGAACTACACGTAATAACCAACACAACTAGTCCCCGTCCAGTGCTAACTCCACCAGTAACCTCGCCACTCTTGTCAACGCTTACGTCACGAGAGGCTAACAACAGCAACAGTAGAACGGTCACTGCCATTCCTGAGACACAAACTATAACGCTGTCTTACAATGTGGAAAAATAGTCTTTAAGGGATAGGTGTAAACCACCCCAACAAGAAATGTCACAACACATTGTTGTTAATAACAAGATACCTGAAATTTTAAATTTGTATCCAATTTTTGCATACACTCGGTAAAACATCCATATGAAACTATGTAATCAATCAACTTTGTAACAACCAGTGTAATATTAACCAATGAGGTCTGATTAAGACCCTTTGTGACCCCTGTAATCTTTTTTGGGCTACCGCTTATAGGATGCGCATGGGGTACTCTGTAAACTTGCCGGGGCTACCGGCGCAAATCATATCAATCCTGGGACACGATCACCATTCCACAAACCTACATGAGAGTGCCATCACCATGAAACAAACACTAGGCAGTATCATCACCATTCCATCAAGATAGCTTCATCACCATCACTGCTATCATTTTTCATCTACCAACGTCATCATCACTATCACACTGCCTACCCACACATCATCACCATTGCCCGCCCACACGACATCATCACTATCATTATTATAACCAACCACAGACCATCACCAGACTACCCACACCTCACCTGTGTCTCTCGCCTCAGCTACGCACATCTCGCCAGTGTTGGGTCGTTTAGGTAAGGCACGACGCGTGTCACAGACTGCCAACTATGGCTACACGGATACAACATTGATCGAAAAAAGAAATAGTGAATTCCTCTGTATATGGTATCTCTAGCCTGTACCTGTCTCACCAGACCAACAGTAAATTATGCAAGAGATTGTTTTCTTGACGTTTGATTCATACATACCAAACTTATTCATTTATAGATTAAACACGTCTGATCATACGTTTATTTATAAAGCATACTTAGTGATTAGAGTGAATGAGTTAAACGTAGCAAGCAAGACGAAGCAAACCATCCCTCCATTGTAGTGATTAACTCCTTGACGAGACCATTCTCTCTATCGTCAATCGACGATGCTGCAGCCTTGACAAAGATGATTTGCGATGTAACTTTAACCGTTCGAAGTCCGGCAGCACCTATATGTGTGTGTATATATATATATATATATATATATATATATATATATATATATATATATATATATATATATATATACGATGAATAATTCCGTGAAATAAATGAATGTTCATGAACAATATTCCACACTCTATGAAGATCAATACGTCAGCAAAAGGGCACAGAAAAGATCTTTTATCTATTCTAAGATGTATATACCTTGTGGCTGTTAGTCCTGAGGTGACCGGCGAGCCTGCCGTGTCCCGGCCAGACGTCCGTCTTCATAATGTATGTAACAATGTGTGAGAATTCGGCTTAAGACACAATGGTGAGACAGTAACGACCCGGTCCGTACTATGGTCCCGCCGCCCCTGAGTCACGACCGCCATTCATCAGGATTATTCCGGCTCCAACGGGCGACAGGAGGAGGCGGTCCTTCACACGGCAGTGGCGACAAAGTCAGCTAGGGACACGGCGTCAGGAGAGGTAGAAAAGGATGCCGAAGAAGCATTTCCAGGTTCAGGTAAATATTCTTTTACATAGGAGGGTTTCCTTCTGGGACGAATTGAATTTTAGGTCCCGAATTAGACTCACAAACCACGAAATACTACAACTTTCTCCTCAAGAGCTCAAAGACACATATGGACGCAATTATATGTTGCCCAGGAAGAAAATTCATTTGTGAAGCCTGGATCCGCTGGCCTGGTGAGCTGTTGTCACATGACTCATAAACACTGGTAAATACAGGTATATACACAGTACCATGTATTACATTGAAGATCCGGTAGAAGGCAATCATGTAACAATCCATTTGGCAATCAGTCGTGCTGTAAATCATGCTTTATACAGGGAGAAACAACATCACAGCAGGTTCCTCTTGCAAGTATTACACTGGACCGAAAAGTCACCTCCGGCGGGACTCTCATCGTCAGTGGACGGACAGAGTACTACACCGTCGAGCACCTGTTAGACAGGTGCACTTGCACAGCCACTTTCATCAAACCATAAGATATAATCTAACTCCTGTTATGTGTGATCTACGAAACGTAAATGTCAAAGATATATAGTCGGAAATTATCATGTGGTAATCATGAGCTTCAATTTGTCTTCATATTACCATGAGTGGCTCTCCGAAGACGGTATACCTAGGAAACCAAGTTATGAGGGATCGCATAACATCCTTCACTCCAGAGGCAAGCATGATGCAGCCTCATACTAAGCATTCTTCGCCATTTTTCTGCTTCCGCTCTAAGGCCGTAACCTCAACTCGTCAGCGGCAGCCAAAACTTATTCCTCAGAGGAGCCCAGGCCAGGCGCGGCTCTCAGCCAGACTTGCCTTATATTTCCTGTGGGAGTTAAGCTCAGATTATAACGTTGTTTGCTTGATTTACTTCCTCCTGCAGGAAATGTGTGTGTGTGTGTGTGTGTGTGTGTGTGTGTGTGTGAAAAGAACGGATACTAGATTTTTTTCTTCAGGGAGGCTGCGATGCTTGGATAAGTTTGGCCTTCTTGCGGATAGAGTTTATCTCATGATCAGTGGAAAGTAAGAAAAAGAAAAAATAACGAGACATTTTGTAGCAAGTGTCGTGAGGCGAGTGGCTATCAGGGATCCTGTGGGGGGGTTGAGCCAACCTCATGGTAGTATCAGTAATGGTGGTAATGACTGGCTGGAGGTGGATGGGGGGGGGGGGGGGTCTCACATCTTGATGAGAACTTGGTCTCTGGTACAAAGGATAAAGACGACAACTGTTTTGTCCCTCACGGGATGGATATATTTGTTCGGTTTCTGTTCTTATTATAATTCTTTCTAATAATCAGCACCGTAACCCCTAACGTGATCCTCAGTGGTATGGAGGTCGTAGTGAAGATGAGGGTGTGTGTATGGAAGTTGTAGTGAAGATGAGGGTGTGTGTATGGAGGTCGTAGTGAAGATGAGGGTGTGTGTATGGAGGTTGTAGTGAAGATGAGGGTGTGTGTATGGAGGTTGTAGTGAAGATGAGGGTGTGTGTATGGAGGTCGTAGTGAAGATGAGGGTGTGTGTATGGAGGTTGTAGTGAATATGAGGGTGTGTGTATGGAGGTTGTAGTGAATATGAGGGTGTGTGTATGGAGGTTGTAGTGAAGATGACGGTGTGTGTATGGAGGTTGTAGTGAAGATGACGGTGTGTGTATGGAGGTTGCAGAGAAGAAGAGGTTGTGTGTATGGAGGTGTGTGTATGGAGAGTACAAGTATGGGTGAAGGGACAGCGTACTGGAGTGTCTTTACCATATAACCCATTATTTTTAATAAATTGATATGCCAATCATATGATTTTTCGCAAGAAATAATCTCTAATTGATATCTTTAATAATAGTCAGATACACACACCATGATGCATGATGAGAGGACAATTCTGATAGTAAAGTTTACCTTTGGTGTGTTCAGGATCAATAAACGAAATGTCTGGGAGTTTAACTCGGTCTGGTTCAAGGCGACAGCAGTGTTATGGTGTCCACGTTGTATATGGGTTCTCCTTACGTGATATTAAGACGGTAGATGGATATGTCGATGGTAATTTCACTTTGAGTCCATAAGATTCTGTTCAAGTTCTTTCTGGATGATTGTTTTTAGGCTGTTCGTAGGTAGGCCCAAGTTTTATCTGATTTACATCTTTCGAGGTACAAGCTTCTGCTAAATCATCCGTCGTGCATTCTGAAACTATATATCAGGGAGAGTGTACACTAACTGTACAACGGATGTTTCTTTTATACCAATGTCTCCCTTCAGACATAGGCATATTACAACATTGGTGAACGGAGTTAAGTGCACTTTGTGAGGAAAGAATTACTTATACTATCTTCCTTCAAGATGTTAACAAACTTCAGCGTGATAACAACAGGAAACAATTCACTTTAGAGCGTGGATGCCCTGTTATCGAGTCTTACTCCTGTTATTAGTGTCCACAGTGAGTCGGGCGACATGACAACTGGTGGATCTCGTGAAATAGAGGTTCAAATGGGGTCATCAAAACTAAACGGCTGGTACTGCAGTTAGTATAATTAAACTCATTCCAACTTTCACTAGATGTTATCTATTTACATAGCCGGGCTGGAGGGGTGATCAGGGGACTAGTGTAGTGGAGAGGGTCGGGCCTGGGGAGGTTAGCATGGCTGCCTCACTGGTTCTTTTCCTAAAGGATTATTGTGTTCTTGTTTAGGAATGATTTGTCCACTTTACCTTCGTGAACATAAGCAAATTCAGTTCACCGAATAAAGCCCAAGACTTCATATCACCTGACAATGAAGAGACACGGGGATGTTGGATGTCATAACTCAGCCAATCCTATGTTGTCTAAGTCAACGTTAAACAGGCTTCCGGGACCTAAGCATCTGCCTCAGTTTACTTAGTATTTCATCATCAATAAAGTAATGAACCGCACCTTAAGCTACTCACAGAGTGTCTGGTTTACGTTCTCTCGTCTGCACTCTGTACATCCAGATTTTACTTCATAACTAAGTTTCGTGTGGCATGTGTCTGGTGTGGTGTGTCTGCCGGGATCTGGTTCAGATGTTTATTTACAAGGCAGTTTATTTTGTTGTTTACATAGTCTAATACAGGTGGTGCCACAAACGGCACATCCCAGTAATATTCTCTAACTGTTTATTGCGAATCTACTGCAATTTGCATACAAATTTCTTTTATGCTAATATTCCACCTTATTACTGATGCATCATGACTGTTGAATACACTTTACAGTGACAATCTACCTAATGTCATGATGTCTGCTCAACTTACGAATCATATGTATATATATATATATATATATATATATATATATATATATATATATATATATATATATATATATATATATATATATAAAATCATTCTTTATCGTTGTTTCCCGTGTTAGCGAAGTAGCGCCAGGAACAGACGAACAGAGACGAGGTAAGTACTGGAATAAGTGAAAGAAGATTCTATATGACAGTACAAAATATTGAAATATATCACATATACGTTCACAAGACAAAAATTTTTTTCAACGACCATTTTGGTGTAGCGGCATTTATGACTGTTAGGAATGTGTACCCAAGACAGGAGCACAAGGTCATTTAAGGCTAGACACACTCTCCTTAAGCACTAGGCAAGGGTTACTCTGTGGATCATTATTATGCAAATGAGTTCCACATTTTACCATGTGCAGACGTAGAGGGTCAAATTTACGGAGGGGAAAGAAAAGATAAAAACATGGAAATAAATCTAAAAGAAACTTTAACAGAGAGAGAGAGAGAGAGAGAGAGAGAGAGAGAGAGAGAGAGAGAGAGAGAGAGAGAGAGAGAGAGAGAGATGAAAGATACACAACAACAGCTAATTACGCCATTATTCGCAGCACCACAGACATCATCCTATACGTTATCCCTATTAAATCCACTAAATATGTACGGTATGTGTGATGATATCCGCGCTGGGAAACTCGTCATGAGAGAAACAAAGTCTGCATAAGTTTTTCTGCTCCTTATGACCGTCGACCCTTTCCCTCGACACTCAGACCCGGCTCGCATACTTCCCGACACTTAACAGTCTGGCCACATGATTTCTGACACACACACACATACACACACACACACACACACACACACATTTAGTCATACTTTCCGACACTTACACTGGGTCCTCACACTTCCTGAGAGAAGCAAGCAAACGCCATAATTCTATTATCGTTTGTTTATTTATTTAGTGGCGTGGCTGAAGCTGGCTTCAGTTGCCTCCGTATCTTTATGTCCGGGTCGAACATGATTGTGCATCTATTTGCGCACCTTTGTCAGTCATGATGCATCACTTGTATATTATTGGTACCTAAAGATGTCTGTGTATAGCATTATTTAAGTATATCATTGTAAGCGTCTTTTTCCTGTTCCTGTGTAATTTGATGTTTCTACCACATGAAGGTGTTCTATCAACAAAATATTAGAAGGTCTCTCCATCCTTCTCGCTCGTTGTCATGAGGTGCACTTCTGGCTGCAATATTCCTGTAAATGTTTGCTTTTTGTAGCAAGTCAATCTGTTGATCTTACTGGATGCCAGTCATCTCTCAGCGACCAACTCAGTCCAGATCATAAGGGTTAAAACACTGGCAACCGTTCAAGCAGAGGCGAGCGTTGATCTTAATTTACCACTTAAAGCTTTACTGTTTTACAATGTCGAAGGTCGTGTGTCCTGCAGAGGAGGTTCGCCGCCAGCAGGGCTTGCCGGGACGGTAACACAGCTGCTGCTTATCCCAGCATGGCTTCCTCACGACCACCAGGAGGTTATTCATACCATGCCAAGACCAAAGTTCATCCTGCCGCCCCACTGGTCTGGTGGGCGGAGGGAAAAACAAGAGGGAGTGTGTAGGGCAAAAAGAAAAAAAAGTGTTGGGGTCAGTGAGCTCTGATGCTGCCTTGCTTGCGGTGTGGGAGGGACGGGGCGACCTCAAGCGCTGGCTTGGCGAGTGGAGGGACTGTCGCATGCTGCTATGGAGGCTGGCGTGAATAAGGAGGGTTTATGCACATGCACATGTGGATGGAATTTCTCTACATGTGAATGTAGGGATAGAGACAAGATCTGGAGTACTTCGATGGTCTGCTGATCTGTAAGAGATGCGAGGAGGGTGGGAATGATGGTTCCTTGTATTTAGCACATCCTTCAGCAAAAAGTTGAGGGGGACTTGGTAGATGATGGGATTCACAGGACTGGGGCCTCCACTGACCCAGTGCTGCTGTAGATGATACCGGAGTGATGGCTGCTATATGCAATGCTGTTCTACAGTATGATGGTAAAGGGGAGGATTGAAGTGAATATCACCGCAAGGAAGAGTTGGCCGGTGATCTTGCAATCATATTTCACAATGCTGATCTGTCGGAGAAGCTGAAGTTCTTATGACATCGCCGTGATGAGGGAAAGTTGGGTATATCTTGTACTATCTGCTGCTCTTGCAGGTGGGGACAAGCCTTCTGCTTTACTGTCCTCTCTTCATCTGTACAGGTTAGGAATTTAGTGAACAATGTCTGCTTTCCTACAGATAACCATCATCACAGACCATTAAATCGTCTGTTATCTGTCTCATCCATACAATACATAAAAGAAGATTAAGTTTATAATGAAGTGTGTGTATGTTTGTTTGTTTGTTTGTGTGTGTGTGTGTGTGTGTGTGTGTGTGTGTGTGTGTGTCTGTGTGTGTTTCCGTCTCTACTTTAATTCTGTCTTTCCAATCTCTTTCTCTCTACCCTCTCTCTGTATCCTTCTCTGCCTTTCCCTCTGTTTGTTAGTTAATCTATTTAAAATGCTCTCTCTCTCTCTCTCTCTCTCTCTCTCTCTCTCTCTCTCTCTCTCTCTCTCTCTCTCTCTCTCCCAATCTCTTCATAATATCTAATCACGTGCAAATTAAAAAGCAGCACAACGAATGGAAAAAATTGTACTTAAAGACAATATACCCATCCATCATCACATTCGCACGTTTTATATATATATATATATATATATATATATATATATATATATATATATATATATATATATATATATATACACGAGGGAGTATAAAGAGTGCTGTGTCCGTTAGGTGGAGAGAGTAATGGTTCACTGGCTGTTATTGCTGACGAAGATCAACAAACGTGGAGTCTCCCGCACATCCTGCAGGTGTTGGTGGCCCTTCCCTTCTACCATGGCTCTCGACGCTGCATGTTCTGGTTGGCTCCTCCTCCATGGTTGTCTATCGCTCTCCTGAGAAACATGTGTGTGAGTCTGCCGTCCGGAGATCCTCCTACCGCTCCTCCCGAGGGTGGCACTTCTCAGGTGCTGGCGCTGGGTTTCACCTGTGCCGTCCGTAGGTCCTTCCTCTTCTCTACCCTTAAGAGGCACTCCCAAGGGCTGTTACTGGGGTCCACCTGTGTCACCAACGGCAGTAAGAGAGGGCGTCACGCGTCAAGCGTACTACCTGAAGACCCCCCAGCACCATCTATCGTCTCAAGGTACGAGTGAGAGATGCACTGTCTGGCTTAACTCCTCCTTGTCCATAGTTTTACTTTTATAAGATTTTGATGGTGAGCCAAACTTTACCATATAAGAAAAATTGTGTGGTTAGCCTCTGTATGGCACTGGGTTATATAACATGAAGAAAAGCACGATTTTTTAGGTCGGAAATTGATGACAGAAGGAAGCAGACGAAGGAGTTATACAGTCGCTGTGTTCCAACTCCAGTATCGTCCACAATCTTCTCTGTGTTGTTGCCATTCACAAGTTTCTTCCATTCCTGCACTTTTCCTGCCATAACAACACATCTGTCCATCAACGCTAACGAGTTTTTTGCTTAACTTCATCATGTTATGGTCTTTGCTCGCTTCATTTTTGTATCTTTGGAAGAACTTTTCACCGTTGATATCAAACTGGTTTAAAGATTTAGGTTGTGTTCAAATCACCCTTGTTCTTTTCTCTTCCATGTTTGACAGATTCATGACCTCTGAATTTCTCAATAACTCAGCTCACTTCAATTTCATTCCATACTCGACGTCCTCCGCTGGACTTCCTCCATTAGTTCTTTGTGCTTTTTTAAGCGCGGTGTCCAAACCTGAGAAATTCATTCCAGTTTTGGCCTAGTATAAGACATGGAGAGTTCCCTGAATAAATTCCTTACCTACGTACGTGAACACCATTGTGATATGAAGTTGAGAGACCGGATTTCCATGCATGCTATTTTTGTCTACGTAATAATCTCATATACATAGACTCAGAAACACACACACACACACACACACACACACACACACACACACACACACACACACCGGAAATAGTATATCTGAGTTTCAATTAATGTAGGTGGCAATTAACGAGTCTGACAGGAAGTGCAACTTTCTTCATAACTAATAACTTCCGATGTTGCATTTCCCATCTCGGCCGAACCTTCCACGTGATCTTTGTGGTAATGACGGGACCGCGCAATTAGTGTAAATCAAGACAGACTGACTTCTTTATCTAAGACAGAATGAGGAGGTTATGTGCGGCTACGTACCCGAAAATGTACTCAGATACGATGACAGAATAATTCAGCCACAGTAGAGGTAGGCCGCCCACCGCCGAGACACATATCATGCGGCGGGTATCCTTGTGCGTTGGTTGCTTACAATCTTATTACATCTTTACCACAATAGTTATAGTTTTATTATCACTTTACCACAATAGTTCCGTCTGGTGTACTGCCACGACGGAGATGATAACAACGTTGCCATCAGCAGGCGGGAAGCAGCAGGAGAACTTGATGATGTGTTGTTTGCTGTATTGTGGTGCACTGATGGAAGATCCGCACTACGATATGGAACCCAGATCGGGTCTCATCCTCGACAGACATACAACATATTCAAGATGTGACCTCGATGCTGTGACGCCTCTCCACCCCTGGAGTACTGGTCCTGCTTCCCTATTTGTTACGTCTATTTAATGGTAATCTCATCCCGGTCATCTGAGGCGCAAATACACGTGATTTACTTGGGGTGGAGTCGAGTGCTGTTGGGAAGTGTAAGCAGCGGTGGGGCGGGCGAAGCGGGGTATGGTTGGTTTGTACATAGTCGCCCCCAATTTCACCTTTCAGAGCAGGCAAGGATGGGCCCATCAGAATTAATTCCTGATAATCATAAACTATCCACTTACTTGTCATGTGTGGCTTCATCTTGTTAGCGATCATATGTGTTGAGGATAAGCAGTAGAGTGGATCAGTGGAAACAGCCGGCACGCTGCCAATAACCCTCTCTCACAGTGAGTCATTAGACGTTTATTCATATTCCCAGTTGGGAAAATAATTCCTGTGGCCAATATTCAACGCGGAGTTAAATCAACTAGGAACCGAATACTTCCGGAAAGCTAAGTTTGTTTTTACATCTATATGTCTTATCACATCATCATGACACAGCTGTGGCGAGTCTTGCCACATCACATACCCCTACAGCTGCAGCCTCCTGAACAACACGTTCCAACAAAAAAAAAAAAAAAAAAAAAAAAAGAGTTCTTGAGTTGCCGACTCCAACAACCTAACCTAACCAGATGTAGATCATACAGCTAACCTCCACAGAGAGTTAGGACGCGTCACCGACCCCAGTAACCCCCAGGCCAGCCAGACCTGGATCATACAGTTGACCTCCCCAGACACAGTAATTACGCTAACACTTGATTGAAACAGCTGAATCATGATCCAACAATGCTCAACAAATGCATGTGTGTAACATAAACAAAAGTTTAATTGGTAAATTTAGTCTTGTAATGGTGCAATTACACTGGGTAATTAGGCTTTATTGTTACCCCTGGGAGACAGTCTGCCCTCAGGAAGGGGTGGTGGGGGGGGATGTCTTACGGAGATTACCTGTCTACCCCAGCGCCACCTCACCCTGGGGTGCTTGGGGAGTATGACCCCAGCACCTCCAAACAATTGGGGTGCTGGGGGAGAGGAGCCAGGGAGAGAATGATGGAGGCGAGTCACACACATACCTCAGTAGGTCCAGCACCACACGCCTGGACACTCCTGAATTGTACCTTACCCTGACCTACTACTTTCTTCTTCTCCCGCAAGCCTCCCAAACTAAGATGCTGCAGTGGAGATAGGCTGAGGTGGCTGGGAAGTAGAAGAGTGAGGGCTGGAGTTATTCGGGAGTAGAAAAGTAAGGGGTAGGGAAGCGGGCTAGGGTTCATGAGGGGCCCGGGTGGAGTGAAGCTGTATAGTATGTAGTAATGTGTAGTGATGACTGTGGTAATGAGGACTGGCGTAGCTAGGACTATGGTGGTGAGGAGTGGGATAATTAGGACCGGGATAGTGAGGATAAGGGTGGTGAAAACTGGGATAGTGAGAACTGGTTGGGGTGGTGAGGACAGCAATAGTGAGAGGCCGGCATGGGGGACGCAGGACAACAGATGGAGACTATGCAGCTCCGTCGTACCAGGACCTGTTGACAGCCTTAGCTGGCAGTTTCAGTCGTCTGGCGGAGAGCACCACCAGCTGCTGCTGCTGCTCAGGGAACGCAAGTAGACATGACTGACGAAGATGGTGGGTGGGGAAATTATGTTACAGAGTCTATTAAGAGTGTGTGGAGAGAGGACCTCAGGCTCCAACATGAGTATGTGAAAGGAAGGCCACGAGGCTCCAACATGAGTGTGTGGAGGGAGGGTCACGAGACTCCAGCATGAGTGTGTGGAGGGAGAGCCTCGAGGCTCTGGCATAAGTGAGTGGAGGGAGGGACTCGAGGCTCTGGCATGAGTGTGTGGTGGAAGGTCCTTGAGCCTTCACCACGGCCAGAGGAAGGGGACATCACAGACACCATCTTAATTAATGTCTAGACGAATGGCTCACGCCTGGCTGGTGGGATAGTCCGACTATCTTTGTTATAGTGACTGTTGAGCAAGAGGTCCACATGCAAGATTATGTGGTGCCAACTGAGATGCACTTGTGCCTCCATGGCTCTCTTGTTTAGTTTAGCTGGTTTATCAGAGCTGTAGCGGTGCCACCTTATTCATAACGAGTTCATCTTCGTTATAAGATGTTCTTTTACCATCTGTGTGGCAATGATGTCGCAATAGAAGCAGACGATGTCTGTGGTGCTAAAGTATCGTACTGGTTGTACAGACAACAACTCATCAGTCATGAAATCACAGCTGTTGTAGTGTCAGCTAAGCTGCTGAGGATTGTTCTCAGTTTACAAAGATAACCAAATACTGATGTAATTTCTGTACAAGTGATGAAGCTTACCTCCTGCTGCTGCTGCTACTGATGATGATGATGATGATGAGTATACTTCTTTCTTATGATGACTCGTATCTTCTGGTGATGATGATGTGTACCTCTGCTCATGAACCGCGCGCCTTCCGCTAATGATAACATGTACCTTCTGCTAATGACGATTTATACGTCCTACTGATGATGGCGTGCACCTCTTTCTGATAACGTTTAAGTCGTATGGCACATTTGAGGTACGGAGTGATGACTTCGGGTACTCTATAAACTACCATCTCGAACCTTCACTTAGTACCACCTGCTCGCCATCCTCCTCCCCACCACTATCCTCCCTACTCCCCCCTGCACCAACCTCCCCTCACCACACAATGCTTCCCGTCTCTCTGTTGACCAGAGCACTGGGGATCCCACAGTCAGTACCCCAGCCTCACTGACCGTGATGTCGATTATTACGGATGAAATTCACCAAGAATCATTATCTTGTATCAACGAAATCTTGATTATCTTTCCTGGCTTCCAGCATAAATATACACATACACAGTCCAGTACTAATCGTCCGTATTCATATCATTCACAAATTGCTTATCTGTCTGTTGTTGATGATACTGTCTAGATGATGTCGTTTTTTTTGTATTTTGAAAAAAATTCTTCTCTCGTACACACTTGATTCTTCTCAAAGGTAGTACATCGGTGAAAATTGTCTGCCTCTCTTCCTTTACTCATTGCTGACTTCTCCGTTCCCAGCCTTGTCACTCTACTCTGTCTTGGTTTCTTCCTCCTCATCCTGACCTCTGTCTCCCCATCCTGGTCTCTCCCTCATCTCTTAACTTCGACTGCATAGACAAGGACCCCCCTTTCCTTCAAGCTGAACTACCACACACGCACTCTGTGGTCAGTGGCGGTGTCATGCAGCCAAGCACAGCCTCGTGCCGGGATCAGTCAAACATTATCAGTTATGAGGACATTTTTAGTGACTCGTCTACTTACGTTGGAAAATTAGTTTAACGTCTTCAAAAATGACACTTTTAGAAGGAATCGTACGTCGTATGACACCCGCTGTCTGAATGTCTGAAACGGTGATAATGTACGACGGTTTCCTTAGCACGTGCAGCCTCGCTTTACCTGTCCTGACGACACTTGCAACTCTACTGTACGTGTCTTATACCACACCTGCGACCACATTGTACCTGACTTGTACCACACTAACGTACCTCTCACCACCAAGTGAGTGTCAGTAACGTGTGGGATGTTGGGCGGGGAGGATGATGGTGCAGATAGTGATGGGTGGTCTTGTGTCCGGTAATGGTGAGTGGCGGAGGAGCAGAGCTCGATACCATCTATACTGTGTTGTTCCTCCTCTCTACCCCACCCTTAGTGATGGCAGGCACGCCCGCCCCACCCACACACCCACTCAATCTAAACCCTTACAATAGCTTTTGCCCAAACCCACCACCACACCCACATCAACCCCTCGCCCACATCAGGCCCCGTGTGCATTCTTATTCTCACCTCACCACCGGGCAAGATGGCCGACTGTTAAGGAATAACGACAGAGTCGAATTTTTCATAAATCAAGAAATCTATGATGACTCATAGTGTTCTCCTAGGCTCTGAACACTGTGGAGAAAAACATATTTTTCATTTTTCTGGACATTCCTTTCTTTCTTTGTACCTTTGAGTCTCTGTCAGTCTGTCTATCTGTCTTATCGGAAGTTCTGTATAGTCCAAATATGTCACAAATATTGAGATATTCAATCCATATGTTTTTCCAGTATTGCATTGATGATGCGGTGAGATTTTCTTTGAAAATTTAAGGTTAACAGTGATAGGTGTGCGTGTGATATTACCCATTTTAGGGAAGTTCTACACTATCAGGGCTTCCTCTTTTCAGCATTCCTTATTATCATACAGCTTCTTAACCGTTTGTACGCTCTCCACGTTCACAGCCTCATAACTCACTGTATCCCATCATCCATTACTCTTAACTAACTATTGAAGTACTTCTTTACATCTTTCTAATAAGTTTTTTCTTAATTTCGATGAACTGTTCACAGCTTACGCAGTTCATTAGTTCCTTGCCCTTCTTTAAGTACGGCGACCTTAGTTATGGCGTATTGCAGGATGTGAGAGCTTAATGAATATTTCCTTATCTAAGTACTTGAATATAGTTCTGATATTTGCCAGAAGACATTTTGTCTTAATTACTATCCTTCTAAGGTGGCATTCTCGTGACAGGTTAGGGACAATGTCAACTCCCAAGTCTCTCTCACACAGAATCCGCAGCTTAATTCCAGTTAGATATTCATATTCAGACCTTCTTCTGTTGTGTCCTATCTTCATTACTGTACATCTACTTAGGTTCACTTTTATCAACCATGTATGAGACCAACTCCGGAGTTCGTCTAGGTCTCCTTGCAATTTGATACAATGCTCCACGCTGTTTACTTCCCCCATGACCTTGTCGTCATCCGCAAACATGTTCAGATGGGAAGGAGTCCAATCTTTGTAGCAAGTCATTCACAAAGATCAATAAGATCAGTGTTACCAAAGTAGAACCTTGCAGCATGCCACTGGTGACTTCGACCCATTTTGAGAAAGCTACTCGAACATGTACTCTTTGTTTCTCTCCACTAAAATAACCTTGTGTGTGTGTGTGTGTGTGTGTGTGTGTGTGTGTGTGTGTGTGTGTGTGTGTGTGTGTGAGTAAGACCCACCTAGCCTCGCCACATGTCAGGGCCACCACGGCTAATCTGTACGTGCTAAAAACACCAACAAGATATTGAGAGTGTCCGAAGCGAGTCACGACCATCTCTTCCTCCCATGATCTTCCCACGCCTCCTCAACATATCTATCGGTTGAACACCTTCTACAACCCTTGGACGCTGAGAACCAACTGAGAAATACGAATACCTGACCTTTTTTTGTATCTTCTTTACGGCAGAACATGAGCATAAATTTGTTATATTGCCATGAGATTCGTGTGGCCTTAGCAGTAAAAACATTTTGCCATGGAAAACAGACTAAAACCACAGATACAGATTCTGAATGTTGATAACATTATCAAATGTTACTGTGTACACAGATACTGAATCCGTCGCTTTGAAGTGACAACGCTGAGCTATGTTTTCTCTGGCTGAAGTCTCAACAGCCTTCGCTTATAGGTACCATCACAACAGCCTGCACCAACGGCGACCATCACAACAGTATGTGCTTCCTCAACCTAGGGTAACATGGCTAGGAAAACAGGCGTCACATTAAATGATTCAAGAGCTTCACTAAGTCATGGGGTCGCCTGCGTGCCCTGCACCGAGCCAGTCAACACTTGACTCGTTGATAACCTAAATAACGCGATGATGGCCGTCGCATTAGAGCAATAAATACCACCACGGTATGTAGCCAGAAGCCCCAAGGCTGGCTTTCTGGCCCCTACATCACTCCATCTACAAGTGAAGGTAAATATAAATATAAGAAACAATCATGATTCAAATAAATAAAATCTTAAGTTCAGACATTAAACAAAACGCCATCTATTATTTTTCATTAACATTCATTGCTGTATATATTCCTATCTATCTTTCTATTCTTCTTTTTCACCCATATTCATTATTTCCAGCCAGAGTAAGCGAAGTAGCGTCTGGAACATGATTGAGCGTCGCAGGGAGAAATCTCATCTGGCTCATTCCCCTGTTCCATCTTATGTTAAGTGGTACAACAAGGGAGGACTTCCAACATCCCTGCTCCCGCCCCTCGTAGTTTCCCTCTACGATGTAAAATACAAAGGCAGTATTTCTTTCTATTCTACCTTAGCCTTGTATACATACGTACACACACACACACACACACACACACACACACACACATATATATATATATATATATATATATATATATATGACGGTGTGCCTGTTGCGGGTTCACTCACTGGGCAATATATGTGGGCTGGTTCACCTGAAACCTAGGCGTCGCTGGCACACCCCCTCCCTATGGCCCTCACAGCTCCTTGATGATCCTGTCACCTGGGGGGTTGATGGCTGGGACAGGGTGCAGGGAGTGAGGAAGTTATCAGCGGGAGAAGGGGCGTGAGATAGACTCCCTCCTCACAACAATGTTCATCGAGTCTGCGAAATTTGAAAAAAAGTTTGCCTGTTGCTGAGGTGAGTCTGTTGTTAAGAGACAGTCATGAAGGCAGCAGCTGTACCTTGACTTGTCCAAGATCCATAACCGTAACGATTACAATGTCGATATGAATACTGGTGATGTTTAGTGTTAATAAACCAGGATGTTTGATCTAAGAGAATTAGAACTTTGGAAGGGAAGGAACGTAGATGTTAAGTCACAAACTGAAGTACACAGTGATACACAAAGACTATTTATGCTTAATCTATTGCCTAAAAGGGAAATGAAATACTTAATGGTCGCTTATGAAATGACATCACAGAATTGAGAAATCTATTTCATGCGTTATATAGCATCATGACAATATTTGCTGGACTATCAGTTAGATTAATCTCAAAGGAACATACAATACATTCCTTGCTATAGTTTGTGCCGCAATGTATGACGGAGCGCATGGACTAGGTATTTCAGACGTGAAACATGTTCACTGATTTTGTGAGACAGGAGTTGTCTACATCAAATATTTTCAATAAAATCATGCGTTCAGGAAATCGTTGTGAAAAGGTGAAGTTACTTTGACTTTACATGAAAAGGAACGCAGGGGCATATTCATGCCTATTACATCAGTGCTCATGATTAATGAAATGATAACAACTAGATTTCAGTAATAAACATGTTTGTTGGAGTGATTTATTGATCTGAATAGGACTTTCCATGAATGACTCGTGATCTGGAAGCAGGTGTCCTTGTATCAGACCTCCTTCAGGCTATAATTTGGGTATTGAGAGAGATGAATGGTATTAGCAAATATACAGAAAATATTTACTTTGCGAACATCTTTTCCAAGTTTTGGAGAGAGATGAAAAAAGGCTCCCATTGCCCAGATTACAGGTTTTTTCCCCAGCTTCATCTGACCACGGGGGAACTACTCACAACACTAACTTCATCTGACTCATATCTTTTCCATAGATTTCAGATATTCATTATAAGTTCAAGAGATTTTTTTTTCTAAACCGATTTGCAATTTTGTATTCAGTTAAACTATTCACCGTTGTGATTCATTTGTTGGTTTAGTAATCATAACGTTTTTGATGTTCTTGAAGTTAACGATAAGGCTGAGCAGTGCTGACCGTCTGAGGAATCAATAGATGGAAAGGTCTGTCTTATCATGGCGTACTGCCTCATATCATTACAGGAAGGAAAGTTGAAAGTGGAATACTGTGTACAGATCTTTCCTCAAGGCAGAGAAGGACGAGGGGATGCAGCGAGTCTCGTTTTGTGTGTTGCCTCTCTGGATCCATCCAGTAAAAGATTTAGATCATGAGCGGTTATTTAAAGAATGTACACACCAATTTGGTTAAATATGCGAATTTGTTTTTGCTAGTACTTACTCAGGCGCCACGTGGTATGTTTGATATGTGTGAAAGTTATGAAAATGAAATAAGTTGAATGGAAAGGTGACGAACATGAAACAAGAGACATATTCGTGTTTACACCTGAAAATGTCTGGAGGTGTAAATAGAATGCGTGTGTGTATAATGCCAACACTCGGCCTACACCATTAGGGTCGCGGCAGAAGTGAGATAAATACTCCTCTCCACCAGGGAACACGACAAGCCATCCCCGCCACCCCAAGATGGATGGTTCAGATACATCTGTGTCATATTCCGGCGAGTCTTACTATCTTGATGTGAAATTTGATGCAGAGAAAGTAAGGGACTTGTGATGGGTAGTGGGTATTTCATGTACGTCTCAAGCCATCGTTCAAGGAGGTCTGTCTAGTGTTCCTCCTTCCTCCAGCTCACTCAAACTTACTCCCTCTAAAATAATATTAGCATGATGTCTTCAGCTTTCACCTAATTCTTCTAAAGATATTCAGTCTTGTATCATGTAGTTATCTTTGTTATCTTTCTGTCTGTTTGAATGCATGTCCTCTCTCTTGCCTTATGTTACGCTTTGTTCGTCTGTCTGTATCTTTTTCTAGTAAAGAAATGAAAAATATTCGAAGATTATTCGAACAGTGTTACATAAATTCCTCATTATCCCGCCATCATAAACTTTCCCTGGATTTAGTGGTATGTTAATATGGGGACTTTACACCTGTTGGAACGCGTAAGCAGCACAGCTTTGCCATAATGAAAATGTCTCAAAATACCTGTTTCAGAATTACAGTTTGGGAAATAGTTCTGTTTCTGCAAAACATGTAAAGATTACTGCGTCTAGCTAACAGACATATCGTACTGACTGAAGAACACCAGTGTTGATCCCAACACTGACATATACCGTAATTGTAACAAAAGTTATCTTGCTCTGTCTTCCTTTTCCTCATTTTTCTTTCTCCCTCTTGCGCGGCTACCACCCCTGCCTCGTCCATCATCAGGTGGAGGCTGGGCCTGGTGAGGGCGGTCGCTGCCTCGCGTCTGTCACCCGCCCTTCGCGCCAACCCTTAACGAGCAACCTCTACGCAGGGCCTCGTGTCCCGCAGGGTACACCAGGTACCTCGCTTCTGTTAGGCCTAAAGGTGAGGCCAGGTACTCCGTTCTTGCGAGGCTACAGGTAACATCATGTGTCCAAAATCTACAGAAAAAATACTTTAAATGAGGTCTCGGGTCGGCCAAACACCAAAGCTACAGGTTACGTTACGCAAATGGAAGTCGGATATTTTGGATTGTCGTAACGCGTAACAGTCATCCTTTTCTCTTGTGTTGTTGACTGGCAGTGGGCGGCGGTACCTCCCTACACCCCCACCCCAATGTACAACAAAAGAAAAAAAAATATTTTTTTCATATTGACAATGTTTGTAACATTCTTTATCGTGTGTGTCTGACGACATCTTTAGAGAGAAATATAGTATCTCACAGGCAAATGGAGGCTGACGCCATAATGAATGTAAGTCAATTAGTTTCTGGAATACGATGTGTGTGAGTCTGAGACTGCATGTGTGTGCCTACGAGATGGTATCTGGGAGTTCTGGCGCAGGCGTGTGCAGGCCCACCAGAGATACGTGCGAGTATGTTTACTTCTTGTATTCCTGCCAACTTCCGCAAGCCGAGCGTGGTATCAGCGGCCCATCGCTATACCATCTTCGGCAGTCATCAACTCTCCTTCCCGTCCCTGACATGTAGGAGGTTCGTCAATACACGAGGTTCTCCCGTCTCCCTTATCTGGCACCATCGTTAGAGGAAACTTCCCTCACCATCCCAGTCGCACGGCAATTGCTCGGAACCGGAACAATTACCCAATAAATTACAAGATATGCTTAGGTGACCTAACTACATGATACTACAATAAGTAATTAACGGAAGTTCTAAACAGTATTAGAATATCAGAAAATTGATATGTGAGCAATAAAGTTTTCACGTCTGGCTGTGTCAATACTCTGCGTGCCGGATCCTGACAAACATTTTTGCATAAGAGAGAGAGAGAGAGAGAGAGAGAGAGAGAGAGAGAGAGAGAGAGAGAGAGAGAGAGAGAATGGGGGGGGGGGGGTTGCTGTGGAGTAAAAGGCTAATCATTAACTGCGGAAAATCTTGATATGATATAGACATATGCTTTTGTTGCAGTGACCTCTCCCTGGGGTACAGAAGTGATTACAACTGACGCATCACACTTTCCACTACTGATAATCACAATTTGTTCCTGTTTGTTAAGTGCTATAAGATCCAGTATGTCAGTTTGTTATGCATGCATTGCACTTCTTGACTGGAATGACCAAGAATTGGCATTTTACACACATCAAGCTGGGTAGCAGTTTGTCTGTTTTCGAAGATCTTGTGAGTTCCAAGCTTCCCGTCTGAGGCTGGACGTGAGTTGGGGTACGTGAAAGATTGGTTTCACGACATTCTCAAAAATGTTTACGTTATGTGACTCAAACTTCAGCAGTCTGTATAGCACTTCTAAGTGACTGGTCTTGATTCCTTTCATGAATAAATGTCATTCAAGCAAATTTCAGCTTTTCGTGAATGATTCTCGTCACCTCTGTCTCCACCAGGAGAACTTGGGCTGCCATGAGGATTCATTTTATTTCTAGGTGAATGTCAGGACCCCCAAAATTAGGGTCTGGAATAA
Source organism: Panulirus ornatus (assembly GCF_036320965.1). Classification (NCBI taxonomy): domain Eukaryota; kingdom Metazoa; phylum Arthropoda; class Malacostraca; order Decapoda; family Palinuridae; genus Panulirus; species Panulirus ornatus. The sequence goes on along the minus strand of NC_092258.1, from coordinate 698,289 downwards.
AGATGTTATCGAAATGTCAAAATACATTTGTTACATCCTCCGGGTTGTCAGAGATATGTAGGTAATTTAAAGCATGTGGGTCTGAATTTCTAAGCCGAGATGAAATCACAAAAATTCGACCTATTAAAGTCTGTCTCTTTTTACAATTATGGAGTTGGTGCTTTTGGGGCAAGCCACTGTTAGCAGGGTCATGGTGTTAACACTTGAGGGGAAATATAAAGGTCGACGGAACACTGCTACTGAATGCCTCAACAAAAGTAAACAAGGAAATCTACTACCTATTTCCTAGACTTACACGGATCACAAGCACTTGTGTCCATGTCCGAGGACCAACTGGATTGGCTTTGGGCTGACTGCTTGGTCCAGGACTCGAACACAGGCCCGAGTGACTCACAACTGGCAACACTAAGCTAAATAATAGACCCATCTGTTTGCGACGCCATAAAAAAGCTCTGTCTTAAGTGTTCACGTTATTCATTATAAAGATTCCTGAATGATGCTTTATACTGTATAAAGATGATAAATTTGAATCACATTTCTAACCTATAGAAAAATATAGGGCTAAACAAAACGAACGGATACCACATACAATATAAGAGAGAAAAAAAAGCATTTTACAATACATCTATAAGTAATACAGATTTTCAATATTTCGATGACTCGACGCTACAAAAAAAAAAAAAGGTTCTCTTTAAAGGTATTCTACTATCTTCAGGAGGAAGTCTTTACACCAGGGAAGTTCAGTGATATTCACATCTTTTATACATGGAGAAACCTGAAGGGCAGATCCCAGCCTGACAGGAGGCTACTGGGGGAGCCCTGGTGACCTGGGCTGATAACCAGTATCTACAACTTGACTGGTTCCCTTCCGCAGCACCTGGCCACATGGGAAGGTGAGGATGGGGGCTTTCGCTATCACATTTAGCGTCTCCCGAGAGAGGGTCTCTGGGGTTGTCAGAGCCCTGTCATCTGCCGGTGTGTTTAACGTGCTACATCGAAGTCTTCCTCAGAGGGAAGAGTGGGGGGGACTTGTTTTTCCAACATCTCTTTTTATTACTTTTTTACTTTTTCTCCAGAAATTACAACTTTTGTTTCTTTGTCTTTGGAACACTCTTAAATTGCGACTACTTACACGGCTGAGTTCAGCACGGCTAAGATGCCTTATTTATTGTCTTTTTAAGTAAACCTTCAGTCGAATTATATGGAGTCAGAGGTAATGATTCTGTAACTGATCTGTACGAGAATCAAGACAACCACTTCATGACGTCATACACCACATTATACATGCGGCTTTTGGTGTGTCATGGTGTTGAGAGTGCTTTTATATGGTCATGAACGTTTACATCCATGCTACATATATTCATGGTTGCATACATATATCTAATCATATCATATAATGATGATTTTTCATTTGCTGAAACTTGGCAAGTGACACATTTGATTCCTTGAGCATGAAGGTACGACCCTTGAGTAGGGCAGTATGACCCTCGAGCAGGACACTATGTTCGGTGGATATGATGGCCTGACCTTTCACTGAAAGGATAGGCCATCATCATTCCATGGGTTTTTCCATTTTTCTCAAAGGGTTTACATTGGAGGCAGATGTTCTGAGGGACAATGTTGCATGAACAATTATTTCTTGCATTTCAGCAACTTCGATTTATACAATCATGAAGAGAAAGTATGGGAGCTTCTCTATCATTCTTAGTCTTGTAATATCATAATGTAGTAGGGTGGCAGTGTGGTTTTCTGGTGGTGTGGTACTGCGGTAGTGCGGAAGTGGTACTAATAACATAAACGTTAAAATGTGGTAGCCAATACTTACCACACTGGTGCGTGAGTGGGGAGGAATAGATCGACGGATGAAGGTTTGGGTTCAGGATGTGTTAGAGTGGAGTGAGGAACGGGGAAACAAGAACTGGTGAGTATGTAAGGAAGGTGAGAAGGCGAGGGTGCAGGGAGTACAGGTGGTGAGGCTGTTGGCAGATGCCTTTCATTAAGGTTATTATGGTTCTCCTCGGCCGTGATGATCCAGTAATGAAAGACCACAAGAGCCTAAGGGAGGTGCCATGTGGTGGCCCTGGACCTGCATAATGACCCCTGGACCAGAGAAAACTCAGGGGGGCGCTATATGGTGGCCTCGGCACTGAATAAGAGACCCTGGACCAAAGGAGTTTCAGGAGGGTGCCATACCTACGTCTTAATTTGTGCTATCTTCAGTTCTTCCACGTTTTTGTGTGTGCCACCCACTCGCCATAGTCAACTCTGTCTCCACGTCTTTACTCTGCTTATTTCTACGCTCTAGTCTGTGCTACTCCAGACCAAGTCTGTGATAACCAAGGACGTTGTCTGTGTCAACGTCTACCATTCAAATGATCAAATTAGCGCCAATCGGACTTTGACTGTGCCACTTCCTTTAAGCGCCTAGTCCATGTCACATCGACATCGGTTAAGATTTGTTACCAGTCGACTCCAATCTGGTTCACTTTTCGTCTCTACTCCGTGTCATCCTCGGCCGTGGGTTATGCCGCCCCTAACCTTCTTAGCTTAAGCTTCCTCAGGGCATGGTTTAAGCCATCCTCGACCCAACTGTACAATCCTCATCGTCCCTGTTTCCAATGCTTGTTCCTTGTCTCTTCTATCCATTCTACTATTTTTTCTTTCAGATGTTTGCCTTGGTTAGTCCTATCCACATTACTAGACTGTGCAGCCCCTGTCCCCTAGTCTCTCTGTCATTCCCCAGTACTAATCTATGCCACCCCTCAGCAATAGTACCAGTGGAACGCAAGGACCGTCAAGATGATATGTGGTGGTAGTCATAAAAGTTCCAACCGTAAGCAAAAAGAAATATGAGTACACTTTTATGTTAAGGAATGTTGGATGATACATTGCACACATACTTATGTTCAGTTATGCTATAAACGTAAGATTTATTCAGGGTCAAAGTATCTCACTATGATGAAGTGAGACTTTAGCTGTGAAGTTCAGGGCAGTCTAAGTTCAGAGGCAGTCTAATGGTGCGTCATCTGGTTGAGTAATCAGTCATGTCTAGTACGTATTTTCCTCTTATCGTATAATAAATGTTATTCTGCTTGTCTATAACAGTTTAATATTCTTTTCTTAGCTTTCATTACCGAGAAAAGATAAAAGTGGGTCTTCTGGTTCTCAAAGGGCGAGGCTATGCTACCACACACTCTCACACGAATACACTTCTTAATCAGGAAGTTATGGGAGGTGATTGGATGGTGATCGATACAAGAACAAACAATGGCTGTAACAGAAAGCAAAAACCTCTGACTATTTCCTACACTGTTGGTCTTGGTCAAGCAATGCAATTCCTAGCACTACAGCATCCTACAGCTGTATGTATGCTTGAGGTCAGTAAGTGTGCGGGATGTAGCAGGCATTAATTGTTTCCGTTTCTTTCCCTACACATCGAAGCTTTGGAAATCTCTACCTTCTCATGTCTTTCCCAATAACTATGACGTGACACATCTTAACAGATAGGTTTGCCTCTCTCTCCAAAATACGTGAATACTTTCCTTGTCTTTTCTTTTTCCCTTTCATAATTCTATCTATATATTTCAACTAAAGCCCGGCCTCCGGTATGGACGTGTCCGTGACTGGAGCCTCCAACATAAAAATCCTATAACTACAGTAACCACTACACACAGGACCAGGCATTACCCAGTACTATAGTAACCAGTACACATGAACCAGATGTTACCCAGTACTATAGTAGTCAGTTCTCTGGTTTGGCTTCAGAGAATTCCGGAAAATATTGAATAAAATCCTTCAGTAATAATGGTAAGTATTTTGCCTGCTGCCAACACAACTATTCCACTAATTATCAGAGAGCGTGCGGCAACCTTTATTAAGCCCCGCAGTCAGCTGCTCCCCCCAGTCTCCCGTCCTGGTTTTATTAACAAAATATGGTTTAGGTTCTTTTCCAGCGGAGCTCCTGATAGAAATTGATTTTGTTCATGACGAAGATACCGTTTTATAGCTGCAAGGCTTTCCAATTCCTTTCTATGTTTTCAGAAAAAGTAACTTAAGTGTAAGTGTGAAGGTTTGATCCTGTAGTGAGGTGGACCCAAGTTCTGGAGGTGGACACGGATTCTGGAGGTAGACATGGATTTGGTGGTGGACATGGGTTCAGGAGGTGACACTTGTTCTAAAAGTAAAAGTAAATGGACTGTAACAGTGACTGAGTCAGTGTTACAGTAGCAGTCTATTAATTCCTCACGCGAACATAGTTAAGGATTTCTTGCCTCGTTACAGAGACTGCCACAGGACCATATTTCATAAGGTACTCAATGCAAGAGGAACCTTCGTGAATATCTATCCTTTCCCACCGTCTGTTCTATTGAGGGTAGATCGTAGTGATGAAACTTACATGCTGTAGCTGATATGGATGGCGTATGTAGGTCCTGAGACTGGTCACTGCTGGGAATTACAGTTCAGAATGATAGCATCATGAGCATCTCTCGTCATCCAGACATTTACTTAACATAAGCACAGACTGGGTGGAGGTGACGTGCCACTCCCAAAGCTTGAGGAATCAGGCTTGATCCCAGACACGGGGCTGAGCTAGCCGGGCGTGATGCTGCAACACTCACCCAAAGGTGCCGACTTAACCCCAGCGAAGGACCTGGCCTGCATGATCCGCCTCGGCGGGGGACGTCTTCCCATCGCAAGAAGCCCCAGTGGCTGAAATCTACATATGTAGAGAGAGAGAGAGAGAGAGAGAGAGAGAGAGAGAGAGAGAGAGAGAGAGGTCCATTTACATGAAATTTGACATGTATGGGAGCGTATATATATATATATATATATATATATATATATATATATATATATATATATATATTATCTCACCTTTGCTATCTCGAGTCTTTGTAACACATTCCGCAACACATTGCGTTGACATGTCTGCCGGCGATCTCTCATTTGTGGCTCACTCTGGTCCTCCTCTCTCAGGGATTTTGGCGAATCTTTCATCGTAACCCTGGACATCTCCAATTCATTTGACAGCCGTGTGGCACAAGTCTTTGTTTCCAAAACTTAACTTCTTCTGTTTCTTTAAGTCACAGCCTCGACCCTGATCGTTCTGCCGCGGTAGTGGTGGCTCATGGGGCAACTTCTTCCTCTTTTCCTGTCAACGATGGTGTCACTCTAGGTTCTTTCTTTTCATAAGTGATCTTTTCTTCTTCAACTTCCAACCCTATTCACTTTTACGTCGATGATTCTACTCTCCGTACTTCAACTCAGCTTCCCATCCTTCCAGACCAATACATTTTCTTTTCCTGGCACTGAACATACCTATCTTTTTCATTCGGAGTAGTGCGGCAAATCGGAATGGGGACGCAGTCCTTGTTAATTTCTATATTGCAAAACGCAATGTCTTCCTTTATCTTTTCCCAAAGGTCAATCGTTTCCTTCCATTGTGCCTCAACCTTGCAATAATACCCTGAGCAGACCTTCATTCTCCACTGCATCCTGGAAACACCACACACTCATCATCACAGAATATGCTTCCCAAAAGTTGAGGGTACTGTGCAGGTGCCGAAGCTACTTTCTTCTGAGTTATTATTCCATATATACAAAGTCTTATTTGCCAGAGCGGAATGATGCTCGCACACTTGAGGTGGCTCATCATCCACCTTTCTTGACCAGAGTTGTGGAGTCGGAAACCTTCCGCCCTATTAATCTTCCTGCCATCACGTCCGTCATGACGCTGCTGCAATCTCCTTGTTTTGCAGGTATTATTTCGGTCACTGATCTCGTGAGCAGTCTGCATGTGTCCTGGCAACTGTCAAACAACAGTATGCGTCCTGCTGTTGCTTTCCGTGATTTTTCTGTTGACACCAACCACACGAGGGTTAGCTACTTTATTATTTTCCTCCTTCCTTATGCCGTGAAGTAGTTAAAATCTCATCCTTCATTTTGTCTTTCCCTCTCCTCATAACTTTTCCACGTCTAAGAACCCACTCCACAAGCACCCAGTCAACTCAAATGAATGATTTACGTGCTCTCCTCCCCGTACCGCTTATTTTTCCTTTCACTCGAGATAGCCAAGACTGGAGAATAATTTTGTCCGTGCCATATCGGCTATTGTAACATACACACACACACACACACACACACACGTTTACTGACCAGCTTTGCGGGGAACATAAACAGCTATGGTTGGCTTTGAGCCAACACCATGTATGTGTGTGTATGTGTGTGTGTGTGTGTGTGTGTGTGATTCCATAACATTCCACCACTTGAAATAAATCAATGAATTTTTCAATTGTATGAATATATTTTGAAATTAATTAGTATTTTCCAATAATTATGTTTTCCGGCCATACGGAACTATTGTCAGAAATCATAAAATGTTCTGTGGAACTGGAAAATATGTAAATATATTTCATGTACTACGGCCGCATCGCTCGAACATTTTATTTGAATTTTATGATCAACTTCTGATCAACGTAAACTAAGATACGATTTGAGTTATGCATGCCATTAAGGTTGAGCACCATTTTTTTTTTTCATCCCTATTTTCGTTTTTCTTCAATGTACATTGTTTATCGTCGTGAAAACACAATACATTCAAGAATTCTTTAAAATGGTTTAAAGTTCATGAATTTGAACAATGCACAAAGTCCGGGGTGGGGGTCAGACGTGGATCACAAGACTGATGGTGAACTTGAGAGGATAAATTGTTTCTTGTCTTGGTGGGCGGGGATGGAGGCAGCCAAGCCATCGCTCACACTCCCGCTCCTCCTGCCACAACCACACTCCAGTTTTTCCTGCTCCTCAACTCTGCTTACGATGTAGACGAATCTCAGACTGGTTATGTGCTCTTCCTCAGCCTTCATTGATCGAGCGTTAAGTCCAAACCCTCTGATGTGGGAAAAGATTTGATCTTCAACCTCTTGAGCACGACGGTACGACTCTGGATTACGACAGTACGAACCATGGGTATGATGGTTTGATATGTTACGCAAAAATCAATTCATTGAATGGGATATCATAGCCAAGGATCCTATCGTCGTGGTCAAGGGTCGTACCTCCGTGGTCAAGGGTCGTGTCGCCGTGGTCAAGGGTCGTTCCGCCGTGGTAAAGAGGTTAAGGTCACTGAAGGAGAAGGATCATCGCTTTGTCGGTAAATGTTTCCTTGTCGTCGTAATTGTAGGTTAAATCTAGCTCTCACTTGAGTGGTTGCCGCCTACCATCCTGTACTTTCATTGCTGACTGATTATCATGACTCTGACATTGTACAAGAAAACTCTGTGTTCACTCCCTTACTTATGACAGGTTATGAAAAGTTACATGTAATACATTTTTCCTTTATCACAAATTTTACTTCATAAAAGTTGTGTCACTAGGAGACTCTTGAGCCCTCATCCGGAGATGATTAACTGAAATTTTTTGAGAAGGTTGAGGCCGTAAAAGACTTGATTGCATCAACTTTACTGACCATGACTGGTATAACACTGTGGGTCACGTCCACCCCTCCTGCTTCCAGGGTCAGGACTCCAACAGTCGTGACCTGTCGTCCACCGGTCTTGACTCCGGTGCTGTCCTCACCCGGCCCTGACCCTGGGGCTGGCGCCCAACAGCCCTGTCCCTGAAGCCTGGTGTCCACCGGTCCTGCCCTAAGAGCCTGGCCTCGACTCAACATCCATTACGCTTGGATACAACTCTACCCTGCGTTGTATATGACAGGCACATCTAAAGATCTTATCAATACAAAGGAAACGAACATACGATACAGTGAAATACATATCGGAATTCTTAGTAAGAAAACTTTGTGCTTGTGACTTAAATATCATTATACGAACAAAAGCAAAGCAGAAAAATAACATCTAGATGCATTTCAGACTGACTCTATCAGAGTTTTACACTTTCCCGCCATTGGTGGAGGAACTGTGTCCAGCGGAAACGGGAACAAATTCAACACACTGGCCAGGGTAAGCTAGAGGGACAACAAAGTTGGACGAGTGACGGAGGGACTCAGGGAGGAGATTTGCTTCACTGATCAAGAGCCTTACTCTGCTCACGTGTGGAAAATTAAGATATCTCATCAAATGATGTGTCTAGCCTACAGTTTATAGTACAAGATTTAAAAAAGAAAATAATTACTTTCCATTCAGAGAACTCGGGATCTACCCTTGTGTACAGTTTCTGTCATCTGTAATTCGTCTTTTCAATTCCTCTTGTCTCTTTCACTTTCATCTAACTTTTTATTTCTGAATTTGCTGTTCTATTTGTCTTATGACTGTCATTCATCCTCTCTCTTTATGTCATATAATCACTTCCAACTCTCACCTCAGCACGGCCTTCTATCTTGTTAGTTCTCTATCACTTAGTTCACCTTCCATAATCTCTTGATTATTCTTAAAACTTCTTTCACCCACAATTGTTCATTTTCCATCATTCTTCCTTCATCTTTTACATCCTTTCTTCCCTGCCATCTCTCCACCACCGTTCACCTGCCTGCATCAGCAGCTGAGCAGTCAGCCGTCTCTGCCCAGCTGTACCGGCGCACAAAGCAGCATCAGTGTGAATATTTCAGGAGGGGAAGTATCTTTTCCCGCAGCCTTTTATTTTCACCTCTGCCGTCTTTCCATCCTCCATCAGGGCCTCACTGAGTGACCATACCTCGCTCCTTCTCTCTGTCTCTACTCATTCTCATTCAGATTCTCATCACGTGCCTCCCTCATACTCCTCTTGATTCATGATATTTATCAGCCCCCTTGAGGCACGAGGCTAAACACCTGACACTGGTGAATGTAGCAACTTCCGCCTTCCTGCTGGCTAGACCTCGCAGTACGGGCCGGGGCCCTGCCTTTATCTCCGCAACAACAGCCGACGGGGCCACTATCGCAGCCTCTACATGCTGTCCACCCAGAACATTCTGGAAAATGAGTATGACAAGCCAGGCCATTGGGGTTCCTTGGCACCTGGGGGAGGAGATGAGTGTGGCAAGCCAGGCCAGGAGAGTTCCATGGTACTTCAGAAAGACTATTTTCTCTGTGAACCCTGACACTCTCTCGCCAAAGGATAACCAACTTCCACATGCACAAGAACTTATTCAAGGAAAGAGAATAACGTCTTATTCTTCTGAACAAACATGGACAAGAGAAGAAATAGATAATGATAAAGTTCTGGGCACCATAAAGTGATATAGGTTCTATGGTAAACTGGTGTAAGGTTGACGCGATACCACCAATGTTCACAGCTTAGAACGAGGGTACGATGTGTTATGAAGTAGATGAACGGAAAACCTACAAACAGGACATCTAAGACGGCAACGCAGCAGCTAAGGGAGCACGAAATCTGTTATTTGAAGGGACTGTCTTGCAACAACAGTACACGTACATCTTACTGTCATCAGTGATTTAGATATTCTGGGAAGGCATTCCAGCTTTTTTCTTCTCAATTTTATCGTTCATGAATAGAAAATTAAAATCTTTCTTTCTTAACCGAACAAGTGTTAAACTGTAAAAAGATGTTCAACGTAACTACAACAAGAGTCACAATAAATCAAACTTGCTTATTTGTAGTGGATCAAGAACGCTATTCTCATGCAGAGCGACTCCCTAAACAACAAACAGTAGACGAGCAACAACCGCTCTTCTTTGAAAGATAGTGTCCCAACGGCAGACTTGTGGTAACGGTCCCAGGATGGATTGTGTGGCACCCACCCTGGAAACCTCTCGGAACTCACAAACCTGATATTCAGGACAGCATCCCTTGTGAGCCAGCGGCTCGAGGGACGCGTCCACACACAAGTCACCCACTGTACACACTCACCTGGTCAGACCGCACACTAGGACTGCGTAAACTTACTTGCCGTCATGTTACCCACGATCAGGGCGTCCGGTCGCAAGCGGCGCTCACCTGCAGATGAGATAAACACCGGTTAATGTGAGGAATCTCCCACACCTACAGATAATAGCTTAACATAAGGCTGATCCGGTTATAACATATCACCCCTGATAGTTATAAGCTCTGGTGTGTTATACAAGGGCTAGCGAAGAAAACATAGCTGTTGTTTTTCTATATTTCATCTGCGGTGAATATGAGCTTGACGTTGTGGTCTGGACTTGATACGCATAACTCCTTTCCCGATCTATCTTCCTTCCCTTGGCTGCCCACAAGCCTCCCTGGAAATTTCTTTTTTACTCTGTATATACTCTGTGTATATTTTTTCTTTAATCTTCGTGTATACCTCTTGCATCGCGCCACCAGGTCGAGTTCACCCAAAATAGGGATAGAATACATCTATATATATATATATATATATATATATATATATATACTATCCCTCTTTTGGGTGAACTCGACCTGGTGGCGCGATGCAAGAGGTATACACGAAGATTAAAGAAAAAAGATGACGCCACGGTAGTGGACCATTGTGACGGGCAACACAAGAAGGCTTTCGTGGCTCACTTCCCCCTACATCGTCAGTCGCCCCTCACGACCTGGCCATTCACCTCCTTGCTGGTCGTCAGCATCTCCCTCAAGACCTGGCCGGTCCTCGTCTCACGAGGCAGTCGACCTAAGCCCCCTGATCCCTCCCTAAGCTACTCGAGTGACATGAGGATCTTGAAAAAAAAAGAAAAACTTCCTTTTGGAAATACCCTTTTGTTACCAGTTACTAGGGATGATGTTACCAGTTACTAGGGATGATGTTAGAAGGTATGACACAGAGAAGAGGAGCGGTTTATTGAAGAGCTACCAGTTGTTTTATGAGTCTTCGTCTGACACCATTAGAGGAACTTTAGAAACCTGAGTTGTGAAGCTTTATAGTTATGTGGCAGAGTTCACTTCGCAGGTCGACAATATCTGTCGACTTACGTACAGTTGGCATAAGCAGGTGACACAAGGGTTTGTACCGAGTAAAATGTATCCCTCACTCCTGAATCTGTAAAGAACCTTTAACAAACAATATATTTCACTTGGTGAGGTTACTCTTTCCTCTCGAATTATGTCTCTAAGGAGGGGCATTAGCATGTATGGAAGGAGCATCAGACGGAGACGTAATAGGTATACTGAAGGATCTTACTTCCACGTCATACAACCGACATTGAAACAAACCTACAAGCTAACATCTTTGGACACGCCAGAACTCACTCCGATTTATAGCAAAGTCTTGTGTAAGTCTTGGGTCTTGAGAGAGCAACAGCGGTGAGTATGGACCCTCAACCTGAGGTATGTTATAGAGGGGCAGGAAGTTGGAAAACTAACAGAGTTTGTGTTGAGGACAATTTTCGAGGTTATATGTGCTTGAAGAACCAAGACCTGTCGCCGCCCACACTAATGGCTGCCAAGACCGACCACCGCCCACATTAGTAGTTCCCATTACCAATCACCCCCCCCCCCCACACACAGACACCCAGACACACACACACGCACACACACACACACATACACACACACATACACACACACACACAGACACACACACACACACACACACACACACACACACACAGAGGCAATCAAGTGAAAATAAGATTAGCTGAACCTTTTCAACCCTTTGGATGCGTAGTGTGATCCCAGTGTCTCATACGATAGATCATACTTAGTGCAGCGTGAAATTTTTGGAAACGAATTGAAGCATCTAATGAAACCCGCTGACACATTACTTAAAAGGGTCTAAGACTTAAGTAAGTTCTTATGAAACCTTCTTTTCAAATTTCTGCAAGACATTTTTTCTGCAAGCATTTTACTGGTCATGATCTCACTTACCATGTGTTAATTGATTTCGATTACTCTATCATGCGTGAAATAGAATATAGATATATTTTCCTTTGTATTCAAAGTCTCTTGAACCGTTGTCAGAACTGTTTATCAGTAAACTCTGTATTTCACTTTTCTCTCTTACTTTGCAACAATTCTGTTGTTCAACGCCAATTTATTGGATCTGTGCGTCATCAAGGCTTTGCCAAAGTGATGATCCTTAATGTTTGAGACATTTTTCTGTTATCTATATTAAACTAGAATGATGATGATGTTCCACCAGTGGTAGACTGCGTATCTAAACACAGTTAATTAAACAAACACACTCACAAACAGATCGGGAGGGCTCGAGATAAATGAGACCCAGACGGCCGTGGTGGGCCCTAGCCAGCACTGACCCAGGGCAGGGCGACGCATGCTTGCACTTCGCTGCCGTCACAGGGGCAGGCATAAAAGTATTCTCCTCACTGAAGCGGAGAGATAAGACACGATGTTAAAAACCGTAATTGCTTAACCCGGCGTGGCGAGGCTGGACCCGGCGGACTGTGGTCAGGGAGGGAGGAATGGCTGGCAGCGCTGCTTCGCTCAACCCGGGATGCCGGCAGTGTACCGGGAAATATTGTGGTAATATTCTCAAGCAATGGCGAGGGCGTCCAGCAGCGAGCACCATCGTCGCGACGGCATCTGTGATTTGATACTGTCGTTGCAAGATAACAGCATTTTTTTTTTTTTTGGTTCATTAATTCCAAATTGTAATGATTTTTTTTACATTAAGATTAAGAATGAAAGAATTTAAATAACTAAGTAGTTTTTCTTGAATTGCTTCATGATTTTTTTCATGAAGTGCCCCAGGACGTTTTCTTCTTAGGACACACCACAATGTTTTGAATATACCATCATTATGGAATGTGGCTCCCCTGCCTGGGGTGGGGTGGTCATTTGTATCCCCTGCCCCTAGATGGTTATGATGCTCCCCAGCCTGGGGATAGGGTGTGGAATTTGAGCAGTAGGCATTACCCAATCGGATCGATCAAGACGAGTAGCTTATCACATTTGGCGAGATCCCACGCACTCGACGCACTCCACCTGACCTAGGCTGGGTAGCGTAGCTCACCTACTTTGACACACACACACACACACACACACACATATAACGCCGGAACACTGTTCACCTCGTCCATTACAACTTTATGTGAGGAGATCCTAACGCATCCAGTCGATACATAAATCGAAAACATACTTACAAAAGGACCCTTGAAAATGAAAGCGATGAAAACCATTTAGGCGTATGTATACATTGGTACTGTAGATCTATTTACTTTCTAAACAGTTCTCAGGAAACAGATGAAATAAAGAAAAAGAAAATCATCATTAAGGACACAGGTAAATAGGTTATAGTTGATATCATCTTGAAGTAAAACGTATACTGCTCATCTTGGTTGACATTTTGAACAGTTGTCAGATTTATAGTCGTCATGTGTGATTTAATAACCTTTTATGGTAAACAGTGATTCGTGCAACGTAAACCTTGCCATGAGAGGTAGATAGTCAGGGGGCAGGTGGCGGACGCCCCCAGAGGCGCTGGCCTTCATGTGAGAACAGAGAGGGAACTGTTACTGCTCACGATTGGTTGAAGGCTCGTCTACTGCCATTATTAAGGCTTGAAAACGAAAATGTATTTATTGGTTTAGACGTGTGATGATACCATGTGCAAATGAATTCAAGTCATCCAAATACCTGAGCGGGCAGGTACACTAGTGTGCAGAGTTAGGGTGATGGAAGCCTCAAACTAGTTTGTAGAGTGAGTTTATTGGAAGCCTCACACTGGTGTGCAGAGAATTGTTGCTAGGGGGCCTCACACTGGCGTGCGGAGTGAGGGTGCCAGTGGAGCCATAACATGAAGTTATCCAGTGCAGTAAAAGGTTCTCCAGAGCCGCCGTAGGTTAACCGGCCAATGTTCACGGTCCATAAACCGACTCTGGCCAAGGGGGGGATACAGGTCGGCAACGCATTAACGCCCTCCATGACTGTGGTGATAAGAGGGTTGGGTCACCTCTCCCCACAGCTTCCTCCTTCACTGCCTCACCCAAGAAATTTATTTCTCTCCTATATTCTTCCCCTTAGTCGCTAACGTTCTCAGATATTTTGAAGAAAGCAGTGAAAACCAAAGCCTTGGTATTTTTGAAATGTGTGGTCACTGCCGGGATATTGCAAATAACTGTTAAAGATTTCTTTTGCCGTTTTATCAACGGCAGTGAAGGGGAAAGGATTGGGGGGGGGGGGAGAGTAAAGGAATGGCGTGGTGCAGTGAAGGTTTCCCTGGAAAACTGTATCAAGATAAGCCAAAGTGTCTTGTTCGATGACTGGAAGACACACTTGAACACTGAGAGAAGATGGAGTTCCTTTATCCCTCTGAAGACCAGGTGATGCGTCCTTAGACAATGGATGAAACAAACACTGTTACTAACGTGGTTACCACTGACACCCCAGGCCGGAGGAGGAAGTGGAACATTGGACTGGTTAGTCACTGGGGCAGAAGAACCAATTATCTTATTTTCGATTTCAAATTCGAATTTAGATTTAAACTGATTATAAGAAACTAATGGAGTAGAGAGATCGAAACCAGTAATAAGTGAGATGTTTTCTAAATCTCGAAATGTAACTTAAATTTGTTGTCATTGTGGGACTCCCTTTCACTTGGTATCCCGGAGCTTTAAGGTTGCGCTCCACGAGGGAGGACGGTAAGGTGGGTTCTTTTGTAATACTCACGTTGATACAGCGTCGTAGAGAGTTGAATTCTCCCTCATAGTTTTCCCATGTGCAGAGTCCGCTAACATCTATGTCTCTCTCTTTCCATGTGCACGTTTCTCTTCCATCATCTACACACACTGGTATATGTTCCCCTCTGCTCTCGTGAAGATGGATTCAGCCTTTAGCCAAAATCAATGTTTTCAATGTCTGAGAGAGAGAGAGAGAGAGAGAGAGAGAGAGAGAGAGAGAGAGAGAGAGAGAGAGAGAGAGAGAGAGAGAACGAGGTACTGGTACCTTACTTAAGCAATGCTGCCCCATGCTGACCCTTGACGATCATGCATCGCGCCACAGGGCGAGGCTGCTGAACGTCCAGCAGGTGAAAAACAATCATGAGAGGCCGCGATGAGCCAGTGCTTTACACAATGAGGAGATTTATCTCACCAGTTATGAATTAAAGTGATCATGAATAAGTCCACATACCCAGGATGGAGACCTGAACAAGACCCAGGTACTCATTGCTGATTGTTTCATGTAATTCCTGCGGGGGAACAAGAGACGGTGTGGTGTTCCGGCAGCCAACCAAGCCAGCAGCAGTACCAGGGACCTACTGACAACTTTGACTTACATACAAATAATAACTTGCTCCTCCTCCTCTGATTGTACGTCTGGCATGATAGACAGTGCTATTAGCAGTTCTAGTCTACCACTAGCAAGGTAGACGGCGATATAAGCAGTGCTAGTGTACCAATAAGACAACAGAGAATGCTATTAGCAGAGCTGTACTTCCTAGCGCAATGATAACAGACAGTGTTATCAGCGGAGCTCATCTGTTACTACAGACAACCTAACCCAATTACCACAGGGGTAATACACAGTGCTGTTAGCAGTGCTTCTCTACCACTACGACAATAGAAAGTGCTTGTCAGGGCTGGCATACCACTAGGACAATACTGCTATTACCAATGCTAATACTGCCCCAGCTACATCACTTCTAGTTCCTCTTCTGTGTTCTTTCTTCTCCCTTTCCTCATGACTATTCTAGCCTGTTCCTGCCTTCTTAAAACATTTTTCTTTCAAACTCCACCATCTCTTTTACCTATAAAGTTAATAAAAAAGAGCTGTGTTTCTTCAGCCCCTCCTTCTTCCCTTTTGCACTTTCTCTTTTCATTTCCTTCGTTATAGTCTACCATCTTACCTAGTTCTCTCCTCCCCCCTTGTGCGTCCTTCCTCAGTCCTTCATAACTCTTCCCGCCTTTCCCCAATCCTATTCTTTATCTCTGGAATACAACCTCTGCTCTATCTCTCATGGTCAGCTTCTGTAATTACTATTCCCTTTTTCTTCTTCGCTCCCTCCCATCTACATCTCCATCCTCCTCCATCCATTTATCTCTTTTCTCTCTCTCTCTCTCTCTCTCTCTCTCTCTCTCTCTCTCTCTCTCTCTCTCTCTCTCTCTCTCTCTCTCTCGGTGGGGCCACGAGGGAGTACCGACTGAATATTTCATCAGCTTGTCTGTCTCGCTTGGTCTTTCACTCGTCGCGGAAGCCAGTGTTTGGTGGCTGGGCTCAGGGCTTCGCTGTACCTGCTCCTCTGATCAATAACCCACCACTGCCCTCATGAGTACCATGCTGCCCTTATAAACTCCATGCTGCTCACATAAGTACCATGATACCCTCGTGTTGCCCTCATGTTGTACTCATGAGTAACATGCTTGCCTTTATCAGATCATGCTGACATAAGTATCAAGTTGCCCTCACACTACCCTCATCGTGTAGCCATGAGTACCATGCTGTCCTCATGCTGTACTCTTGAGTACTATGCTGTCCTAATGGATACCAAACTATTCTCATGAGTAACATGCACTCATATTCAGTAAAAGGTATTTGAAATAATCACATATGATGCAACGGAGCACTGCCCCAACGTAGAACATGATCATATGATGAATAGGATATTACCTTACTGAGCTCTACCCTACCACGTTGATACTCATCTACAGAGACTAACCCACTTCCATAATGAATGACAGCCCCCCCAATGAATAACATCCTAATACAGTGAATGACACCGCAACATAATCAATAACACTCTACCACGATGAATAACACACTAACATAAAGAGTAACAGGCTGCTACAGTAAATAACATGATACCGTAGTGAATGACACGCTCTTAAAGTGAAAAAAAAACTTGTTAGAATGAATAATAGGCTACCATAATGAATATCGCACTGCCATAATTAACAGCTGGTTACCATAGTGAATGACCCAGTATTACATTGAATAACAGACCTCCACAGCGAATGGCACACTATCAAAGTGAATAACGGGTTACCATAGTGAATTACAATTTATCACAGTAAATAACAGCCTACCATAGTGAGTATCATCTTACCACAGTGGATGATACACTATCATATTGAATTAAAGGCTACCTCATCAATTACAGTAAACAACACGCTACCAAGTGACCATTGTGAATAACATACTTCCATAGACAATGACACACTTCCATAATGAAAAACACACTACCATTGTGAGCCACACTATCGGTATGGGTTAAAGGATTCCATAATGAATGAAACGCATTCATAGAGGATGAAACACGACCATGATGAATGACAAAATACCATGCTGAATGACACACGATCATCGAGAATAAAATGTGACGATAGGAAATGACATAGCGAATATCAGAGCAGCACAAGTGAATGATGCACTGCTAGTGTGAGTGACACACATCACAGTGAAGGGTAAGCAACAGTAAACATGTCAAAGATGAATGATGATCCTTCGCTAAACATTCGATCGATACTTGACTACTGCATGAGTCTTTACTACTGCATGACACTATACTACTGCAGAACACACTTTATTATTGCATAGCACTTTTTTACCGCATGGATTACTTCACTTTTGCATGACACGTTTCATTACTGCATGGCAGGGTTCTGGGGTGAGTAGCAAGCTATCGTAATCAATAGCAGGCGCGGGTATTTATAACTTAACTCATCAAGAGGCCCCATGACACGTGCACTCCTCTGACGTCATCTACTGTTCATAACAAGCACCACGAGCGACCTATGACGTCACCTACTGTTCATAACGAGCTCCACGAGTGACCCATGACGTCACGCTGTATATAAAAAGTTGCAGTTGACCAAATAACGACGTCTAGTGGCCATGCTGGTCAAACCGCTACTGGAACAGCCCCATCCCACCACTCATCAACACTCATTATTTGTGTAAAGATTGTTTAACACACACACACACACACACACACACACACACACACACACACACACACACACACACAATAAACACAGAAACTTCAAGCTTTCGACTGTATTTCCAGCCAGTTTCAAGGATCCTTGAAAATGGCTTAAAATACAATCCAAAGCTTGAAGCTTTTACTTTTATCTTTCCAACGAGTTTATTCATTTTCCTTTTAGATAACACACTGTTATTAGCTTAATCATTCTGTATAGTTTTAGCCTTTGGTCTTGCTTACAACATTGCGACACATCATGATGCCTTTGCAATGCTCTTACATTTCTCTATAGAAGCAGTCTGAATGGTTACAGGTAAGAGAATGACCAAGTAAGAATATCATTGTTAATACTTCCACTACCAATACCCACACCAGGCTCCCGGGAAATCTGGAAGAGAACTTCGTTACAGCTAGACCAACACTATCACCAACTGTGTAGTTAGGAGGATTTCCTCTACACCAACATTGTGGAGGCAAACTCCCACCATCACTATCCCTGCGGAAACTGGTTGGCTTCATCATCTACACCCACTACAGCACGATCCCTGTGGAGGCAGCCATCCCATCTTAATAACATGTCAACATTTCTATCCATATCAAGGAAAGTTTGATGACTTTTAATCAAGAAGTAGATCATAATCTTGGTCAGTTATCACGAAACCACAATATAACTACTGATATAGAAGACCATACTGATATTTCTTTTATATTATGAAATCTCGTATATACGAAAGTGTTCAGAAGATACAAGAATTCTGATACCATAAATACGGCTGATGCCTTTGTTAGATTCTATAACCCACGTCATGTACCTCTGCCACTGTCTCAGTAACTATGATTCATGACAGTTTTCATTATGTACTAAGTGACCGCACTGATATGCCAGCCCCTTGTTCGACTGTGCTTCTAGAACAGCTGTATCTTGAGCATAAGTCTGGGTCATAGATATAAAAAAAGATGAATATAAAAACATACTATAATATTGCTTCATTTTCCCTCTTTTTCTCGAACAATACACACGAAGGGTCTGATTTATGGCACTGAGGAGCTCAGTTAGAACTTATGAGCAAGGCAGCTTTCCAGAGTACACACTGGTGTTGCAATTTCTTTTTGATGTTATTTCTATTTTTTTTTTCTCGTGAGGTGAGATAAGCGGTGCAGGCGTGGTTTGTTGACCCAGCTGGCGAGGATGCTGCGAGCATCGCTGACATATTTATTAATCCTGACCCACACGAGGACCTCGGTGAACTGTACTTCTAGGATTTATAGATATGTCGTCATTTATGTTTATTTTTAGAGGAAGCAAATTGATTGAAGGCATCATGATAAATCATAATATTTCATGAATGATAAGAAAATCAAAGTTAGGGTAAAACGCTGTACTTAACCTTATTCCTCAGGACGGTTACTTTGGAGTGTGCGAACTAGCCTGTGTTTATGGCTCAGTGTCCAATGACCTGAGGGAAATGAAGAGTCGAACTGTTCCTCCCTATCTCTGCAGCACAGGCAGAAATATATATATATATATGATTATTAAACACGCACACACACACACACACATATATATATATATATATATATATATATATATATATATATATATATGTATATTAGGGGATTAAGAATACTTCCCACGTATTCCCTGCGTGTCGTAGAAGGCGACTAAAAGGGGAGGGAGCGGGGGGCTGGAAATCCTCCCCTCTCATTTTTTTTTTTTAATTTTCCAAAAGAAGGAACAGAGGGGGCCAGGTGAGGATATTCCAAAAAAGGCCCAGTCCTCTGTTCTTAACGCTACCTCGCTAACGCGGGAAATGGCAAATAGTTTAAAAGAAAAAAAAAAGAATATATATATATATATATAGGAAGAGAGGAAAGTGATTGGTTCTCAGTAAATGTAGGTTTGCGGCAGGGGTGTGTGATGTCTCCATGGTTGTTTAATTTGTTTATGGATGGGGTTGTTAGGGAGGTGAATGCAAGAGTTTTGGAAAGAGGGGCAAGTATGAAGTCTGTTGGGGATGAGAGAGCTTGGGAAGTGAGTCTGTTGTTGTTCGCTGATGATACAGCGCTGGTGGCTGATTCATGTGAGAAACTACAGAAGCTGTTGATTGAGTTTGGTAAAGTGTGTGAAAGAAGAAAGTTAAGAGTAAATGTGAATAAGAGCAAGGTTATTAGGTACAGTAGGGTTGAGGGTCAAGTCAATTGGGAGGTAAGTTTGAATGGAGAAAAACTGGAGGAAGTAAAGTGTTTTAGATATCTGGGAGTGGATCTGGCAGCGGATGGAACCATGGAAGCGGAAGTGGATCATAGGGTGGGGAAGGGGGCGAAAATCCTGGGAGCCTTGAAGAATGTGTGGAAGTCGAGAACATTATCTCGGAAAGCAAAAGTGGGTATGTTTGAAGGAATAGTGGTTCCAACAATGTTGTATGGTTGCGAGGCGTGGGCTATGGATAGAGTTGTGCGCAGGAGGATGGATGTGCTGGAAATGAGATGTTTGAGGACAATGTGTGGTGTAAGGTGGTTTGATCGAGTAAGTGACGTAAGGGTAAGAGAGATGTGTGGAAAAAAAAAAGAGCGTGGTTGAGAGAGCAGAAGAGGGCGTTTTGAAATGGTTTGGGCACATGGAGAGAATGAGTGAGGAAAGATTGACCAAGAGGATATATGTGTCGGAGGTGGAGGGAACGAGGAGAAGTGGGAGACCAAATTGGAGGTGGAAAGATGGAGTGAAAAAGATTTTGTGTGATCGGGGCCTGAACATGCAGGAGGGTGAAAGGAGGGCAAGGAATAGAGTTAATTGGATCGATGTGGTATACCGGGGTTGACGTGCTGTCAGTGGATTGAATCAGGGCATGTGAAGTGTCTGGGGTAAACCATGGAAAGCTGTGTAGGTATGTATATTTGCGTGTGTGGACGTGTATGTATATACATGTGTATGGGGGTGGGTTGGGCCATTTCATTCGTCTGTTTCCTTGCGCTATTTCGCAAACGCGGGAGACAGCGAAAAAAAAAGAAAAAAAAAAAAAAAAATATATATATATATATATATATATATATATATATATATATATATATATATATGAGAACAAAACAATGCTTGCGTTACAGAGACAGAAGGCTTTTCAGTGCATCTGTTAAGATGTACGTAAGAGTCATGATTGAAAGGGTAGTAATATGCACAGAATGTATGATTACGGAGGAGGAATGTGAATTCATGAGGTGTAGATGGTATGTTGACAGGCGTTTGTTTTGAAGAATTTGTATGAGAGATGCCTAAAGACAGGATGTGTTGTATGTGGCATTTGTGGATCTGGAGAAAGCGTAGGAATAAGGTTAACAGAGAAGCCATATGGAAGGTACTGCTTACAATTTTGGTAAAACGAAAGATACTAAATGAAGTGCAGAATAAAGAAAGGAGGAAAAGCCAGGAGGAGGGTGAGTAATGCTCAGTGAAGGTGTGTTTGCATCAAGAATGTGTGATGTCACTATGGCTGTTAAATCTGTTCACAGACTTGACGGTGAGGGAGGTAAATGCAAATATCATTGAGCAAGGGACTGATATATGGTATGCCTGGGGGTGGGGGACAGGTGAATGAACTGCTGTTTGTAGGTGAAACAACATAATCTGGTGGCAGAGTTTGGGAGGGTATGTAACACGACAGATCCGAGTGGAAATGTGAAAAAAGAATTAAGCAGGAAAGTGCAGCTTGGTAGAGGGTAGGGGTGTGGATGGGGTGGTATAAAGGTACCTGGGAGTGGATGTTGCAGTAGAAACCGGATGGTGGATATGGAGTCTAGGAAGTAGACGGGATGAGACGTTGGGGAGAACAGAATATACAGCCCCTGAGAAGGAAATATTGGTAAAGTAAAACATGGAAAACTGTAGCAAGATGAACTTTTCCTAAACAGTGGATCTGGGGAAAGAGAAAAGGTGTATGCAAGTAAAGGTGGTCAGATTAGATGAAAATTTCGAAAACGAGGTTGAAGGAGAGAGTGAATGCGCAAGTGTGAGAAGGGTAAATATTAAATGAAGACTCAGTAGTTTGAAGAGTTAGGCCCTAACATGGATATATTGTGTCGGTCACTCATGTTCACATCGTCGTCAGGGAAGCATGGCTGGTGGGACACCCACAAGATGATGGTGACGAGGACGGGCAGGCAGGAAGGTTTATGAGATGTTTGGGAGGCAGGTGAAGCTCGCTTGTTTAATAATGTAAACCAGGTGACCTGAGCTGCTTCGGGAGTGGTCGGTTCTTACACTCACACTGTACGTACATTCTCACTATGGGCATGTCTCGTACTGGTAAGCCTCCACTCTCACCATACACTCTCACCATGGGGCGCAACCACTCTTACCATACACTCTCACCATGGGGCGCATCCACTCTTCCCTTATATTATCACCACAGGTCGTCCTTCCTGTTGACATACAATTTCTAGGAAGATCTGATGAAGTACGGATAAGTAAGCGAAAGAACTATGGAAATTAAGCAGAGGACATTCATTACATGTTCCAAAAGGAACATGTAATGAATGAGTGAGTGTTGTAACAAGAGATGAAGGAAATTATGTATATAGTGTGGAAGTTGGCCACAGTAGTAAACAGCGCGTAGCATATGATCTAGATGAGCTTAGAGACAAGAACTGTATTGTAAAGTTAGGAATCTAATAAAAAGAAACTTAATTAACCCATAAGGCACTTAGCATTGTACAATAGAACTGCCGCTCTGGACAAAATCTAAATTAGAAAGAGTGAGTGAGTGTCCAGCACGCAAGCCTCAGGTAGGGTCCAGGGCAGGTAGGGTGGAGGCATGGACGAGGGTATGGCGTGCGGCCAGACCAACGCGCTTCGCTCACAACTTATTTTCAACAAAAGACTGAGTTATGGCGGCCTGACCCAAGCCATCGCTACGAAAGTGGTTGGATTATATACTTAGCGTGATGTTTTTTCACTCCACATATTTTCACTATATGAAAATTATATCATAACAATAGATTACTTATGTCTTCATTACACAGAGCTATGCAACACTGTTACCTTTATATCCACGAAAGGAAGTAAATGGCAGACATCATACGACTTCAGAACAACCAGGGACGATATATGAAAACAAGATAGAAAACACAGTGCTAGCATGATCACAATACTGCCGGACGAGGGTCAAGCGTGCAGCAAGAGTCTGTATGGTCTTGGAATAATCTTGAACACCTGAAGAACGTGTTGAAGATTTTGTGATTGATTACTATAACTTGACGTTGTCGTCCTTAATGATCCTGGCAATCGATGGACTTAAATCCCAAATAACTGACCAAGTAACCAGTTTATATCTACCGTGAGTCGTTGTGACAAATACGACGAGATTTTAGATTCTTGTAATGCTAATGCATTAGCAACAGATGAAGTGAGCACCCTCCTCTTGGAGACAAGGGGAGGCGAGCTCGGTTCCCTGTCGGGATGAAACCTTAGACAGGTTTCCCATATCCTTGGTTGTCGTTCAACATCCTGCAGGAAGTACAAACCGGTCCGACGATGAAATGGAGGATTGTTCTCATGAGGATGGAGGGTGTTAGACTTCTACATGAGCTCAGCCAACAGCTCCTGGCCAGGAGACTCATCCATTCTGTCCTCAGCCCTGACAAAACAGATTTTGTAGCATTGTTTGTACTACTTATCAGAAGACAACTTAGAGACAGAAAAGGTAAAATGGCATATAGTAACTAATTCCTTGAATGTGATGGTTATACAAAAAGATCGGAATCCAACAAAGGAAACATCTGTAGAAAACTCTCTTGAAAGACGATGATTCTCAAAGCCAAGAAAAAGCGGCTTAATAGTAACATAAAAGCTGAGAGTAACTCAAGGATCCCTTCCATGTGGCTCATGCAGTTTCAAGGCAGCGCTTCAACCAGGAGCAGGGTAAAGTGGGCGACTTTGGGGTGGGAAGGTCCTCGACGACGTAAGACTTAAGTCTACTGATGATGATACAACCTAGCGAACAACGTTTGACTACTACTACTACTACAGCGAATCACAATCATCAGGACGTATTATAGATTCCTCATAGGACCGAGTGTTGGTTTTGTCTGAAGACTTCTTTGCTCCACACATCCACACTCGGAGGACAACTTGAAAAATGTGAATCGCTTACCAATGATTAGTAACTGAAAGACTGAAAAAAATAGGAGACCCTCATTATCAACGTGAAGGATTCAGTGTAGACAATATGAAAGTTGAACAGGTGCCTACCTGCCCGGCTGGACAAACTACTACAGACATTGATTTGTGTCGGTATCCCTGGCAATTCTATCGTGCAGTCCATGCTCATCCTGTGAGCGGTAGCGCAAAAGAATTACAGGTGTCACAAAGGGTCTTAGTCAGACCTCACTGGGTTGATAGAAACGTACTTTTTACACGTGTGGCAACACACAGTTGCTGTAGCTACTTCACCAATTTTCGTGCTCGGCTCTGACGAGCTCCTCCACTCGAGTAAACACACGCACTGTTTTGTACTCCGACTGATTCCTTTAATGGCCTGCTGCTGGTCTAATGTTGATAATCCCTGTCTGTTGCTGGCGTACTGTTCATAATCCTAGCATGCTACTGGTGTCCTGCTGCACACGACAACGGAAGAAGTCAGCTTCCGTACACCAGTGTGTGTAGCCCACGAGGGAGGGAGGGCGGATGTGGCCTCTCTGGGAGACAAGGACAGCTCGGACAAAACTGTTTGACTAGTTTAATCTGTCCGTCTCAGTATCTATTCTTACTCTGTCTCTCTCTCTCTCTCTCTCATATATATATATATATATATATATATATATATATATATATATATATATATATATATATATATTTTTTTTTTTTTTGCTTTGTCGCTGTCTCCCGCGTTTGCGAGGTAGCGCAAGGAAACAGACGAAAGAAATGGCCCAACCCACCCCCATACACATGTATATACATACACGTCCACACACGCAAATATACATACCTACACAGCTTTCCATGGTTTACCCCAGACACTTCACATGCCCTGATTCAATCCACTGACGGCACGTCAACCCCGGTATACCACATCGATCCAATTCACTCTATTCCTTGCCCTCCTTTCACCCTCCTGCATGTTCAGGCCCCGATCACACAAAATCTTTTTCACTCCATCTTTCCACCTCCAATTTGGTCCCCCACTTCTCCTCGTTCCCTCCACCTCCGACACATATATCCTCTTGGTCAATCTTTCCTCACTCATTCTCTCCATGTGCCCAAACCATTTCAAAACACCCTCTTCTGCTCTCTCAACCACGCTCTTTTTATTTCCACACATCTCTCTCACCCTTACGTTACTTACTCGATCAAACCACCTCACACCGCACATTGTCCTCAAACATCTCATTTCCAGCACATCCACCCTCCTGCGCACAACTCTATCCATAGCCCACGCCTCGCAACCATACAACATTGTTGGAACCACTATTCCTTCAAACATACCAACTTTTGCTTTCCGAGATAATGTTCTCGACTTCCACACATTCTTCAAGGCTCCCAGGATTTTCGCCCCCTCCCCCACCCTATGATCCACTTCCGCTTCCATAATTCCATCCGCTGCCAGATCCACTCCCAGATATCTAAAACACTTTACTTCCTCCAGTTTTTCTCCATTCAAACTTACCTCCCAATTGACTTGACCCTCAACCCTACTGTACCTAATAACCTTACTCTTATTCACATTTACTCTTAACTTTCTTCTTTCACACACTTTACCAAACTCAGTCACCAGCTTCTGCAGTTTCTCACATGAATCAGCCACCAGCGCTGTATCATCAGCGAACAACAACAGACTCACTTCCCAAGCTCTCTCATCCACAGCAGACTTCATACTTGCCCCTCTTTCCAAAACTCTTGCATTCACCTCCCTAACAACCCCATCCATAAACAAATTAAACAACCATGGAGACATCACACACCCCTGCCGCAAACCTACATTCACTGAGAACCAATCACTTTCCTCTCTTCCTACACGTACACATGCCTTACATCCTCGATAAAAACTTTTCACTGCTACTAACAACTTGTCTCCCACACCATATATTCTTAATACCTTCCACAGAGCATCTCTATCAACTCTATCATATGCCTTCTCCAGATCCATATATGCTACATACAAATCCATTTGCTTTTCTAAGTATTTCTCACATACATTCTTCAAAGCAAACACCTGATCCACACATCCTCTACCACTTCTGAAACCACACTGCTCTTCCCCAATCTGATTCTCTGTGCATGCCTTCACCCTCTCAATCAATACCCTCCCATATAATTTATCAGGAATACTCAACAAACTTATACCTCTGAAATTTGAGCTCTCACTCTTATCCCC
This sequence comes from Panulirus ornatus, assembly GCF_036320965.1. Classification (NCBI taxonomy): domain Eukaryota; kingdom Metazoa; phylum Arthropoda; class Malacostraca; order Decapoda; family Palinuridae; genus Panulirus; species Panulirus ornatus. The sequence goes on along the minus strand of NC_092258.1, from coordinate 672,168 downwards.
TTTGCCTTTGTACAATGGCACTGTGCACGCATTCCGCCAATCCTCAGGCACCTCACCATGAGTCATACATACGTTAAATAACCTTAAAAACCAATCAATAATACAGTCACCCCCTTTTTTAATAAATTCCACTGTAATACCATCCAAACCTGCTGCCTTGCCGGCTTTCATCTTCCGCAAAGCTTTCACTACCTCTTCCCTGCTTACCAAATCATTTGTATATATATATATATATACACGTATTTTGGCAAATTCCAAAGAAAGGGTAACTTCAGATTCTATTGACTGTATAGGAGTGTGTCTAAAGGGAAATAGATGATGAGTGTGTGAACAAAGTAAGGTAAAGAGTAGCGGCGGGATGAAGACCTGTGGAGGACCTGGAGGAAATGGAGTACTTCAGATACATGGGAGTTGACGTGGCAGCGGATGGAACCACGGGGGCTGAAGTGAGTCATAACGGTATGTAGTGGGCTGAGGTTGTGTGGGTATGAAGAAATGCGTGGAAAGAGAGGTCAATGTGTGTCTGAAGGTATAGTTGTCCCGACATTATTGTAGGGATACGAGGCTTTTGCCTTGAACTTGAGATAAAGTAGAGGATGGGCGGTTTGGATATGGAGTGCTTGGGACGATATAAGGTGTAGAGAAGGTTGACTGGTTAGTGAACGAGTGTGTGGAGGTGTGGTGGTAAACATAGTCTTTTTAAGAGAGCTGTACTGAGTATATCGAAATAGTCTGGACATATAGAGAGGATGAGCGAGGAAAGAGTCGGAATTAGATGGGAGCGAGGGGTAGGGGTGACTAAGAAGGAAATGAAGGGATGGAGTGGAGAAATATTTAGGATATCAGGGCCTGAACGTTCAGGAGGGTGAGAGGCATGCATGGGATAGAATGAACTGGAGTTAAGTGGTGTACGGTGGTGACGTACTGTCATTGAGCTAAACTATGCCATATTAAGCGATCGTGGAAGTCACTGAAGCTTGTCTATAGATGGTCATCTCTGGTTTCAGTGCGTTATACGTAACAGTAAAAGAGTGGATGTGTGCAAATGAGGCCCTTGTTAGTTTGTTTCTACTTGTATCTATCGATCAATCTCTGTGTATATATCATATCTCATAAGTTTCCGACGAAGTGACTAACATTACGGGTTGGCAGCCTTGGCCGAGACGTCCGCTTCAAAGTGCTTCGTGGTACCTTTGAGTCAATGATCCGCTTAGCTCCAGCTTCAGCTACACCCTATCCTCACCTCGCACCCCAATCCACACCTCACATTCCAGCCAAGAACCTCACACCTCAGCACACACCTCACATCCCAGCACACACCCCAACTTCCACCTGCATGAGCTCTACTTCAGATCACGACACCTCAGGCTTCCCCAACAACTACCGCCCGTGTGGCCAGCTGTGACCACCTCCCTCAGCAAGTGACTGAGATCCTCTTATAACTTCATAAAGCATGTCCTTGGGTTCTGCAGGGATGAAAGGGATTAATTTCAGTTAATTTGATCCTCTACACGACGTTACTAAACGACCATTTGAAACTCGCCTCAGCTTAGGTCCCCCACCTGCTGTGTAGTGAGGGCACCTGGCTTCGGCTGTGGCAGCTGAGGACGCTCCCATGTTGCTTTGTATGATCCCAGTGTTGTCACATAGTGTGTTGCCGTCAGCACCACTTTCGTTGGTGTACTTTTAGATCACTTATTTGATGTATCCTAGACCTCCCTCACCCTCTGACGGGAGGGGGGACCCTTTGGTTCCCAGGGCCCCACTTGGGTCCTCCTGTCACCCTCCCAAGTCGATGTGTTGCACCCACTGTATGCTGTATACTAGCCTCCACCTACCCGTAGATACGTGACCTTCACCCATACTCTCACTGCAATGTTTCTTCTAAGTTTATCTGGAAAATAGATATTTTGAAACTAAAACAAACTCCAGGAGGCTCGAGAATATGTAATTAGAGAATCATAATCAAGACAGCTACGTATATGGAACTATAGTTTAAGGAACAGGTTTAGTGGGTGATATTTGTAGAGGAGTATGCCTAACACTGCATGCACGTGTGAAGATCGGATATGAAGATTCAGATTCACACTATCTAAAGGCGAACTTATTTCGTTCGGGTTATCTGAATTGTGAATGTGATCATCTGAGTAATGGTGAAGGATAATTGTCCAGGGAATCTGAAATCATGAAATTTAGAGTCTGAAGGCACGGGACGCGGGATCTTCTGCAATCCAACCAACACCAGACAACCAACACCAGACAACAAAGACTTTACAACAAGACACGCAATACCTGGTGCTCGGCAGAGCAGTGGTTTCATCATCGTTCGTGATGATCATCAAACTGGTCACTAGACGTCTCACAATATTTTCGAATCTATTCAGAAATTCTAAAATAAATCTAAATCCACATTCCTGGTCAGAGTACAACCCTGAAGTAAACCCTAGTCGTTGGGTTTAACGTGTCATTTGACGATTCATTTATCAGCTTAAAAGTATAATAGCAAGGTTACTGCTCCTTAACCACCCGTTAAACTTAATCTTGGCGACTACAGGACAGCGTGGACCACCAAGACCCTTGCTCTCTCGTTCTGTGTGCGTGAGAGAGAGAGAGAGAGAGAGAGAGAGAGAGAGAGAGAGAGAGAGAGAGAGAGAGAGAGAGAGAGTCTTGTTGAGGATTATGTAGGGAGCCGGCAGTCCTGCTACAACAGGGGTCAGAGAAGGAGGAGCGGGTAGGGGACTGAGGATTAAGATGGTAGAGATGAGGCGAGAAGAGAAACATGATAACGCCAGAAGAGTAAGAGGAGGGAAGGGAAGAGGTAAGATAATGCACGAGGGGTGTGAAGGGAGATAAAGAATAAAGAAGGAGCGAGTGACGGAGATTGAATGGTGGTGAAAAAGACGAGTGAAAGAATCATTGAGAGCAGGCAAGTTGAAAGAAAATAAAAAAGGCGAAAACGTTCTGTGCTTGGATGATATGAGCTTAATAGAAAAAGAAATCAAGTCTTGCAAGCGTGTTGCGGCAGGAGTGAGTAAATGAATTAATGTTATTGGGAGCAAGAGGAAAAGTTTAATGTCTGGTCATAAACAAACTTGGGTAAAATATATACTACTGCTGGGTAAAATGCAGGAGATTTCATCTTCTGTGAAAAGTCTTGTGGACGATATAGGTGGAAGAGATAGGCGGGAAGGAGAGGATAAGAGAGATGGATCCGATAAGAGCATTAATAGCGGAGGAGAAGAGGCTGCGGTTCAGTCTTATGGAGGCTTAGCAACTCCGTACAGGGAGGGGCAGGCAGCCTGGCAGCCCCCGGTGACACACACTCAACAGGAAAAAGTTCGATGGAGAAAAGGAGGAAGGTATAACGAAAGGAGGTAAATAGAACTAGAGACATACAGATGCCAACAGGAAAGTCACAGGGATTGTGTGAGGTGTTGGATGCCATTTGGTAAACATGTGATTGTCCAAATGGCGTCCTAGCTTCGTCTCTTCGATGTATATCAACTGACTGTTATATTTCTCTCTTGTGTCTCCCCTGATGATGTGATTATTACACGAAAGTGCACTTGGGAACTTTTCGTGTTTCATTTTCCCCGTGGACTCATAGGAATATCTTGATCACGCGCAAAAATTGTGATCCTTTCCTATATATATATATATATATATATATATATACACACACACAATGTTATGTGAACAGCGCCAATACGAACAACACAGGACAGGCGAGACACTTTGGAAATCGTGAGTGAGACAGTCGAGCTCCGCCGACCGAGGCAGGTATTAGCGTCACAATCCATCACCCAGGAACAAGTGGTTGACTCTAACAGCTTTCCTACTGAGGGAGCAGAACACAGGCCGGTCAGCGGGGATGGCTGGGGAACAGGGGAAGCTAACGGAAGTGGGAGCTGTTGGGATGGGGAACAAGAAAAGAAAGTAACGAGTCGGAGGTTAAGGAGAATATTGGGATGATAGAAAAGGAATTATGGCAGCTGAGGACGACTAGTGAATCACGTGGGTCGGAGAGATGTCCAGGGAGTCGGGGAGAGGGCGGGAAAGGTTAGGGAGAAGCTTGGTGGTGTAGTGGGAAAGTTGAAGTTGGAGGTGAACGCGAATAGTGATGGCGGAGCTGATAGTGAGTAGAGGGGGACACGGTGGCTGGCTGTAGTATGACATATTTCCTGAGCAATGCCTTCTTGAGGACCACAGAGAGTTGACGGCCAACACCGGGTACATCATGTTATTGCTCCGGCATCTGCAAAGGCATCAGCAAGATAGGCCGACGTAAAGGACAAAATGCCTATTGTCCTGAGGCAGCTGACTACCGCTCATATATCATGACGCTGACGGTTTGTGTGGGAGGCCAACTGGCTAGTGATAACATCACACACACATGGATCAAAATACAAACGCAAGTATATATATATATATAAATATATCCCTGGGGATTGGGGGAGAAAGAATACTTCCCACGTATTCCCTGCGTGTCGTAGAAGGCGACTAAAAGGGGAGGGAGCGGGTGGCTGGAAATCCTCCCCTCTCGTTTTTTTTTTTTTTTTAATTTTCCAAAATACGGAACAGAGAAGGGGGCCAGGTGAGGATATTTCCTCTAAGGCCCAGTCCTCTGTTCTAAACGCTACCTCGCTAACGCGGGAAATGGCGAATAGTATGTAGAAGAATATATATATATATATATATATATATATATATATATATATATATATATATATATATATATATATATATATATATAAACATGTATATACTGTATGGCACACAAACACACACACACTTACAGAGACCAGCGGACGTGGACCAAGGTGTTCCGGAGTGATATGGCATTGTCTTCACCACAGGTCAGCCTGATGGTTCACCACCACAGGTCAGCCTGATGGTTCACCACCACAGGTCAGCCTGATGGTTCACCACCACAGGTCAGCCTGATGGGTCACTACCACAGGTCAGCCTGATGGGTCACCACTGTCCCCGGAAGCACGTTAACCCTGGCCTCTATAACTCACATCTTCCGCTTCGTTTACCAACTTGCGGGAGAACCAAAACTGCAACGCCAGCGGAAAAAATATCAATTTTACTTTTGATTTATGCAATGTTTACGAAACCTTCAGATGTTACATCATTTCCCGGATAATTTTTGTTTACTAGATCTGTGTACATGGTTATGTCTAACGCCAGTCGTACATTAGGCAAAGCCTGTTGAAAGTTGGCAAACTAATTTCTGACAAACTAATGTACACACGGGAAGGGTTCCTTCCCCCCACAGCCTTCCCCGACATTAACACAGTTAAAATAATCCTGACACAAACATCAGGCCACCATCCTCAGGAAACTTTCTTTTACTGATATTATTTGTTGTTTATATGACTAATTCTAGCAAGGGAATGAAACTTCTCTGTTTGTGACTCTGAACAACAAGGATCGTTGTGCCTCTTTCTATAGGTATTACTCTTACGACGTTGCGAGGAATTTACTGTAAAGAAATAGTCAAGAGGTGAAACTGACAGACGCTGAAACATTCAAGACGTAAAACTGTCTGACATTCATGGAAACAGCGAAGAAGTACTTACGTCAGACCACCAAAATTGTCATTTTAAACTCAGTCCTGAGAACAAGGCTTGTTATCCTACGTTCATTGCTGAAATCAACAGCAAAATTTCGCCGTCAGGTTCAGTTCAGTATTCAAGGTTATCTGAACATCCTTTTACGTTCCTAGACTTAATTTCTGGAGTTTCCAGTAATCCAAAGTCAGAACCTTTACCATCTAGGATTCCAGTCTCTTCTAAGGGTGTTCGTACTTATCTTTGTGTAACTCACTAAATGGGATGTAAGCTCGTACAGCCTGTCTGGGATTTAAATTAATTTCCTACAGTTCAGACTTTCTGTCTAGGATTCAAACAACCAAATTCCATTGGAACTTATGTGGATATTCAGTACAGCTTGCCATCCAGAGCAGATGTGTAACATCATCAGAAATTCAGACTCGTAGTGTAACAGGAAGAATATTGGGGTATTACTGAACAAAAGCTTTAAAGCAAGTTAACAGAACACGAATATACATGACTAAATCAGCAGCAGCCTTGTGTACTGTAAATCCTCAGACTGTAGCGCCCCTGCACACACACACACACACACACACACACAAACTGTTGAAGCATATTAGTTTCTGTTGAGCGGACGAGATCGAGGGTTTTTCATGTTCCTCGACACTTTCCCTTTTTACGTGTTTTTCAAGATGAGTTCGTCCTATTGTGGACTTCACGGTTCGGAAAATATGTCCTTTATTTGAAAAGTTACGACCAATTTCGATCCAAACAAGTAATTTCCTGGGAAAGTAATGTATGAAGGACACTCTCCTTGATGTAGGAGGAGGGTGAGGAGGAGGAGGTGAAGGGGGGGAAAGGGGTGGAATGGGTGGGTCAAGTGGCGTGAGGTGGGCCTGGTAGGGAGGGGGGGTGTTAAGCTTTGTGAGGTGGGTTAGGTGGGGAGAGGTGGGTCAGGTTAGGGAAGGTGTGGAGCACAGAAGAGAGCCAGATAAAAGAAAACCTTTAACAAGGTCATCTGCTAGAGGTCATAGTATCGATGAGACAAGCCTCAGGGATCGAGGTCATCTCGGTATAAAGTAAAAAAAAATATGAGATTTTTTTGTTGTTGCGAGAAATTAATTTGAGGTGTTCAGGAATCTGTGACCCTGAGTCTTACAGATGAAAAGGTTATGATAAGAGAAATAGTCAAAAGAAGAAAGAGCTTTTGACGGTTTCGCTGTTCAGGAAAGAGAGGTAACACATCAGAAAGGCCAGCCATTGTGTGGCTGGTCTTCACACTGTGGGAGAGAGCAGCCTGTGGGTGTAGACGTTATTAGCTGGGACACACGCTGACAGACCACGATGACGTGTAATGTGGAGAGAACGGTGAACCATATTCGCCATATTAACACTGACGTGAGGACCCTGTGGCCCTGACGACCCTGTCAGTCCTGACGTGACGACCCTACAGTCCCGACGACCCTGTCAGTCCTGACGTGACGATCTTATCCGTCCTGGAAATCCCCGGTTCCGGGTAAGATGAACCCCCTGCACCTCCCCTCTCATTGGCTGTGAGCACGACCATGACAGGATGTTGCCGTTGCCTTCACAACCACATCACAGGTTTATTGATTTATAAATCTTGTAAAAATATTTCCATCACAATGTTTGAAAATGGAGACAACTCTACAATTAGCGGGCGCCATGTATGGGGTCCAGCCAACGGGAAAACACAGGATGTTCTGAAAATTGGTGAGGCAGGGTAAGATGAGAGGCTCACTGGCACTTTACTTGATGAACTCATGTAGCGGATGTTACCCTACAGTAGCTCTACCTGTACAGACAACGGATGTTGCTCTACAGCAGCTTTACCTGTACGGACAACAGATGTTGCTTTACAGTAGCCCTATACAGAGGAAACTAATAATACTGTTGTACCCCATCATGTTCCTGTGAACACGACCATGGTTGATGACAACGAGCCAGACGACCCCAGCGGGCGAGTCAGCGTCATTTTTCCCCATAAAGTCAGCAGTATCAGCACGACCGCTGACTCTTGCCGGACCTCACCCGCCTAAATCCTGTCGGCTTCCGGTCCCGAACACTGGCTAAACATGAAACTGGTTTCCGTGGGCGACAGTTAATTATCTCTGATGGCACATAAAACGTTCCCTGAGCTTGGTGCGGTGACTGGTGCCAGGGAAGGTACAGGGCGGATAGGGCAGTACTAGGGGTGCAGGGGTGGGTAGAGTCCAGGCTGGGCTTGGCTCTAGTAAGGTGTTCCAGGACGGACTGAGCACTAGCAGAGCGCCCTAAGGTGTTAAAGGAGGTTGTCTGAGGGAGGAAGGGCGTCCTAGGGTGGGCAGGATAGGGAAGGGAGTGAGCCAAGGTGAGGATAAGGGGAAGGCAGGGAGGCCTAAAGACACCGCTAACTGTTACAATCGACCGCTGTCTGCCGGACGGACGCTGGTTCACGGTGAATGACCGTCGTTTGCTAAATGATCCTCGGCCGCAGCTCATCCTCTGGATCCAGAACAGCTCTAGTGAGGCAGCAAGAGTCCAGTGCAGCTTTAGTGAGGCAGTGAGGACCCTGAATAACTCTAGTAAGACAGCGAGGATTCACAACAAGTCTAGCGAGGCAGCGAGGCTCCTGAACAACTCTAGTGAGGCAGCGAGGATTCAGTATAGTTTGCAAAGTGAAATATTGAGAAGCGTTTACATTGGATGTAATCCTTATTCTTTGAACATGACGGAAATATCCTTGGGTTTGAAGACGTGACCTTTGACCTGATTCTTAAAAGGTCACGTCGAAGATGACTCCATCCTTCCCGAGGGTCGTACCGTCATGCTCGAGAGATCAATACTCAGGATAAAAGGATGTGTGGCAGTGTGGCCCCGATCACTGCATGACAAGGGGAACGGAGGTGCGACTGCCAGAAAAAATCCTGCAGTGAAATCTAAAGTTAGATTGTATATATTAGGACGATCTCCTTGATATGGTTCAATAGTTGTCGTTAGTAACGTGTCACGGAACACTGCTGGATCGGAGAATAGTCATATGCCCGGCACACCTGACCTACCAGCAGGCACACCTCCCGATAGGGATTATCACAGAACCGATTAAACCTAAACTGGAACTCTTATCGAAACCTGTTTTCCCTCTAAGCTGGTCCTTTTGCGAGCCATTGTAGAATGCGCGTGCTGCTGGCGGGAGGCACAAATAGGAGTCATCTCTGTACTGATAGGCATCACTTCACCACCGATGGGTGGCATGTCATCTCTAATTTTTGCCATACTTATATTGATGGGTGGCTAGTATACCATTAATAATGAGTGGCATACCACTGCTGATGGGTGGCACACCACTACTAATGGGTGACATCCCTACAGTGATGGATGGCAAGCCGCCACTGGCCGTGACACCCTTACATCCCGGCTGTGCCGTCTCCCAGGGGTGACGCAGTACACACCACTCGGCCTTATACGGTTGTTTCCGGTCCCTTTTTAGCGGCGCGTCTGTGTCTGTCCGCTGCGGGCGAGCGGAAGGGTCTGCTACGCCCGGCCACGAGGCGCAAGACAAGCGTATCCCTCTTAGCGCGGCCACAAGGAACCCGTTTATAACGTCGTTCCCTTGATAATTACCTCCACACTGACATTATTAACTCAGAAAGCAACAAGTCTTCCAACAAGGTTCTATAGTTTGTTATGGTCAGATTCGATTAAAGTTTTAAGTTGTTACGAAGATTAGAAATAAACGAAGAACCGAGGATGATCACTCCGGGACTAACTTCAAAGTTGGCAGCCATGATAGTCAGAATTGATCTTCATCAGCTGCGAATATTCAATGGAGTCTATATTCATGACCAGGAAGGAATTAATTACACCATTCACGACTTTCTATTAAAACACAGTTCAAGGCGTCTCGTGTGCCTTGTGGAGAAATATCCTTTACATGAAGAAACTATATATATATATATATATATATATATATATATATATATATATATATATATATATATATATATATATATATATATATTTTTTTTTTTTTTTTTATACTTTGTCGCTGTCTCCCGCGTTTGCGAGGTAGCGCAAGGAAACAGACGAAAGAAATGGCCCAACCCCCCCCCCCCCATACACATGTACATACACACGTCCACACACGCAAATATACATACCTACACAGCTTTCCATGGTTTACCCCAGACGCTTCACATGCCTTGCTTCAATCCACTGACAGCACGTCAACCCCTGTATACCACATGACTCCAATTCACTCTATTTCTTGCCCTCCTTTCACCCTCCTGCATGTTCAGGCCCCGATCACACAAAATCTTTTTCACTCCATCTTTCCACCTCCAATTTGGTCTCCCTCTTCTCCTCGTTCCCTCCACCTCCGACACATATATCCTCTTGGTCAATCTCTCCTCACTCATTCTCTCCATGTGCCCAAACCATTTCAAAACACCCTCTTCTGCTCTCTCAACCACGCTCTTTTTATTTCCACACATCTCTCTTACCCTTACGTTACTTACTCGATCAAACCACCTCATACCACACATTGTCCTCAAACATCTCATTTCCAGCACATCCATCCTCCTGCGCACATCTCTATCCATAGCCCACGCCTCGCAACCATACAACATTGTTGGAACCACTATTCCCTCAAACATACCCATTTTTGCTTTCCGAGATAATGTTCTCGACTTCCACACATTTTTCAAGGCTCCCAGAATTTTCGCCCCCTCCCCCACCCTATGATCCACTTCCGCTTCCATGGTTCCATCCGCTGACAGATCCACTCCCAGATATCTAAAACACTTCACTTCCTCCAGTTTTTCTCCATTCAAACTCACCTCCCAATTGACTTGACCCTCACCCCTACTGTACCTAATAACCTTGCTCTTATTCACATTTACTCTCAACTTTCTTCTTCCACACACTTTACCAAACTCAGTCACCAGCTTCTGCAGTTTCTCACATGAATCAGCCACCAGCGCTGTATCATCAGCGAACAACAACTGACTCACTTCCCAAGCTCTCTCATATATATATACATATATATACATATATATATATACATATATACATATATATATATACATATATATATGACTCTGAGCGATCGGGGTCTGAAAATAAAGGAGGGTGAGAGGCTTGACTTCATTCTGACGCCTCCCCGCCCCACAGGAAACAGCATCGCTACCCCCTGCTTCAGCGAGGTAGCGCCAGGAAGACAAACAAAAGAGGCCACATTCGTTCACACTCAGACTCTAGCTATCATGTGTAATGCACCGAAACCACAGCTCCCTTTCCACATCCAGGCCCCACAAAACTTTCCATGGTTTGCCCCAGACGTTTCGCATGCCCTGTTTCAGTCCACTGATAGCACGTCCACTCCGGTATACCACATCGTTCCAGTTCACTCTGTTCCTTGAATATATATATATATATATATATATATATATATATATATATATATATATATATATATTTTTTTTTTTTTTTGCTTTGTCGCTGTCTCCCGCGTTTGCGAGGTAGCGCAAGGAAACAGACGAAAGAAATGGCCCAACCCACCCCCATACACATGTATATACGTACGTCCACACACGCAAATATACATACCTACACAGCTTTCCATGGTTTACCCCAGACGCTTCACATGCCCTGATTCAATCCACTGACAGCACGTCAACCCCGGTATACCACATCGCTCCAACTCACTCTATTCCTTGCCCTCTTTTCACCCTCCTGCATGTTCAGGCCCCGATCACACAAAATCTTTTTCACTCCATCTTTCCACCTCCAATTTGGTCTCCCTCTTCTCCTCGTTCCCTCCACCTCCGACACATATATCCTCTTGGTCAATCTTTCCTCACTCATTCTCTCCATGTGACCAAACAATTTCAAAACACCCTCCTCTGCTCTCTCAACCACGCTCTTTTTATTTCCACACATCTCTCTTACCCTTACGTTACTTACTCGATCAAACCACCTCACACCACATATTGTCCTCAAACATCTCATTTCCAGCACATCCATCCTCCTGCGCACAACTCTATCCATAGTCCACGCCTCGCAACCATACAACATTGTTGGAACCACTATTCCTTCAAACATACCCATTTTTGCTTTCCGAGATAATGTTCTCGACTTCCACACATTCTTCAAGGCTCCCAGAATTTTCGCCCCCTCCCCCACCCTATGATCCACTTCCGCTTCCATGGTTCCATCCGCTGCCAGATCCACTCCCAGATATCTAAAACACTTCACTTCCTCCAGTTTTTCTCCATTCAAACTCACCTCCCAGTTGACTTGACCCTCAACCCTACTGTACCTAATAACCTTGCTCTTATTCACATTTACTCTTAACTTTCTTCTTTCACACACTTTACCAAACTCAGTCACCAGCTTCTGTAGTTTCTCACATGAATCAGCCACCAGCGCTGTATCATCAGCGAACAACAACTGACTCACTTCCCAAGCTCTCTCATCCACAACAGACTTCATACTTGCCCCTCTTTCCAAAACTCTTGCATTCACCTCCCTAACAACCCCATCCATAAACAAATTAAACAACCATGGAGACATCACACACCCCTGCCGCAAACCTACATTCACTGAGAACCAATCACTTTCCTCTCTTCCTACACGTACACATGCCTTACATCCTCGATAAAAACTTTTCACTGCTTCTAACAACTTGCCTCCCACACCATATATTCTTAATACCTTCCACAGAGCATCTCTATCAACTCTATCATATGCCTTCTCCAGATCCATAAATGCTACATACAAATCCATTTGCTTTTCTAAGTATTTCTCACATACATTCTTCAAAGCAAACACCTGATCCACACATCCTCTACCACTTCTGAAACCACACTGCTCTTCCCCAATCTGATGCTCTGTACATGCCTTCACCCTCTCAATCAATACCCTCCCATATAATTTGCCAGGAATAATCAACAAACTTATACCTCTGTAATTTGAGCACTCACTCTTATCCCCTTTGCCTTTGTACAATGGCACTATGCACGCATTCCGCCAATCCTCAGGCACCTCACCATGAGTCATACATACATTAAATAACCTTACCAACCAGTCAACAATACAGTCACCCCCTTTTTTAATAAATTCCACTGCAATACCATCCAAACCTGCTGCCTTGCCGGCTTTCATCTTCCGCAAAGCTTTTACTACCTCTTCTCTGTTTATCAAATCATTTTCCCTAACCCTCGCACTTTGCACACCGCCTCGACCAAAACACCCTATATCTGCCACTCTATCATCAAACACATTCAACAAACCTTCAAAATACTCACTCCATCTCCTTCTCACATCACCACTACTTGTTATCACCTCCCCATTTGCGCCCTTCACTGAAGTTCCCATTTGCTCCCTTGTCTTACGCACTTTGTTTACCTCCTTCCAGAACATCTTTTTATTCTCCCTAAAATTTAATGATACTCTCTCACCCCAACTCTCATTTGCCCTTTTTTTCACCTCTTGCACCTTTCTCTTGACCTCCTGTCTCTTTCTTTTATACGTCTCCCACTCAATTGCATTTTTTCCCTGCAAAAATCGTCCAAAAGCCTCTCTCTTCTCTTTCACTAATACTCTTACTTCTTCATCCCACCACTCACTACCCTTTCTAATCAACCCACCTCCCACTCTTCTCATACCACAAGCATCTTTTGTGCAATCCATCACTGATTCCCTAAATACATCCCATTCCTCCCCCACTCCCCTTACTTCCATTGTTCTCACCTTTTTCCATTCTGTACTCAGTCTCTCCTGGTACTTCCTCACACAAGTCTCCTTCCCAAGCTCACTTACTCTCACCACCCTCTTCACCCCAACATTCACTCTTCTTTTCTGAAAACCCATACAAATCTTCACCTTAGCCTCCACAAGATAATGATCAGACATCCCTCCAGTTGCACCTCTCAGCACATTAACATCCAAAAGTCTCTCTTTCGCGCGCCTGTCAATTAACACGTAATCCAATAACGCTCTCTGGCCATCTCTCCTACTTACATAAGTATACTTATGTATATCTCGCTTTTTAAACCAGGTATTCCCAATCATCAGTCCTTTTTCAGCACATAAATCTACAAGCTCTTCACCATTTCCATTTACAACACTGAACACCCCATGTATACCAATTATTCCCTCAACTGCCACATTACTCACCTTTGCATTCAAATCACCCAACACTATTTCCCGGTCTCGTGCATCAAAACCACTAACACACTCATTCAGCTGCTCCCAAAACACTTGCCTCTCATGATCTTTCTTCTCATGCCCAGGTGCATATGCACCAATAATCACCCATCTCTCTCCATCAACTTTCAGTTTTACCCATATTAATCGAGAATTTACTTTCTTACATTCTATCACATACTTCCACAACTCCTGTTTCAGGAGTACTGCTACTCCTTCCCTTGCTCTTGTCCTCTCACTAACCCCTGACTTTACTCCCAAGACATTCCCAAACCACTCTTCCCCTTTACCCTTGAGCTTCGTTTCACTCAGAGCCAAAACATCCAGGTTCCTTTCCTCAAACATACTACCTATCTCTCCTTTTTTCACATCTTGGTTACATCCACACACATTTAGGAACCCCAATCTGAGCCTTCGAGGAGGATGAGCACTCCCCGCGTGACTCCTTCTTCTGTTTCCCATTTTAGAAAGTTAGAAAAATACAAGGAGGGGAGGATTTCTGGCCCCCCGCTCCCGTCCCCTCTAGTCGCTTTCTACGACACGCGAGGAAAGCGTGGGAAGTATTCTTTCACACCTATCCCCAGGGATAATATACATATATATATATATACATACACACACACACACACACACACGCACATATACACACACACACACATACATATATATACATGTGGAAAATGTAAGAAACAATTTAGAAAACTGAAACTTGTAGCTTGAAATGAAAAGAAAAAATGAATGTCACATAATGGTTCAACCTCTGGCTATGGAAAAAGGAAATGTTTAATTTATTTACACAAACGTCAATAGTAGTTCTCATCAGTTTAACCACTGTATCAATAAGCTTCAATGTCTAAGCTACATTTTTTCCAATTTCACTATTTTCTTGTCATATATAATATATATATATATGCATATATATATATATATATATATATATATATATATATATATATATATATATATATATGGTGACTGAGTTTGGTAAAGTGTGTGAAAGAAGAAAGTTAAGAGTAAATGTGAATAAGAGCAAGGTTGTTAGGTACAGTAGGGTTGAGGGTCAAGTCAATTGGGAGGTGAGTTTGAATGGAGAAAAACTGGAGGAAGTGAAGTGTTTTAGATATCTGGGAGTGGATCTGGCAGCGGGTGGAACCATGGAAGCGGATCATAGGGTGGGGGAGGGGGCGAAAATTCTGGGAGCCTTGAAGAATGTGTGGAAGTCGAGAACATTATCTCGGAAAGCAAAAATGGGTATGTTTGAAGGAATAGTGGTTCCAACAATGTTGTATGGTTGCGAGGCGTGGACTATGGATAGAGTTGTGCGCAGGAGGATGGATGTGCTGGAAATGAGATGTTTGAGGACAATGTGTGGTGTGAGGTGGTTTGATCGAGTAAGTAACGTAAGGGTAAGAGAGATGTGTGGAAATAAAAAGAGCGTGGTTGAGAGAGCAGAAGAGGGTGTTTTTGAAATGGTTTGGTCACATGGAGAGAATGAGTGAGGAAAGATTGACCAAGAGGATATATGTGTCGGAGGTGGAGGGAACGAGGAGAAGAGGGAGACGAAATTGGAGGTGGAAAGATGGAGTGAAAAAGATTTTGTGTGATCGGGGCCTGAACATGCAGGAGGGTGAAAGGAGGGCAAGGAATAGAGTGAATTGGAGCGATGTGGTATACCGGGGTTGACGTGCTGTCAGTGGATTGAATCAAGGCATGTGAAGCGTCTGGGGTAAACCATGGAAAGCTGTGTAGGTATGTATATTTGCGTGTGTGGACGTATGTATATACATGTGTATTGGGGTGGGTTGGGCCATTTCTTTCGTCTGTTTCCTTGCGCTACCTCGCAAACGCGGGAGACAGCGACAAAAAAAAAAAAAAAAAATATATATATATATATATATATATATATATATATATATATATATATAAGTAATAATAAGATAACTAACATACGTTAGAAGCTATATTACTTATTTCAATCAAGGTCTACTTATTCCTGCACCATTAAAGAAAACATCTGTGTATACTGGCCCTTGTTATAGCCTTGAACATCAGGGTAATGGTTGTGGTTGTGATGAAAGAATAAAGTACAACTGTGTCCACTGCTGGCTGGTGTAGCGGTCACCAGCCGAGGTTGTGATAACAAGATAAGGGATTTCCGTGGCTGGTCCTCACCCTGTTCTCAGAAGAACTCTGACTGTACTCTTTCTCTAACGTACTCACCTTCAGCTAAGCTGTACTTTATGTTCGTAGCTCCACTCACAGACTTAAGTCCTTATCATGGTTAGAACTTAAATGGAATGCGAAATGTGGGTAAACGGGGGGAGGGGAGATAAGAAGAGAAGAGTCAAAATGGTTTAAGAATTTTGGAGGAAGAGGAAAAACTTTTTGTAAACGAGGACTGGTGGTGGTTCCTAAGGAAGGACACGAGGATGTAGAGAGACATTACCGAAGGCCACACAGTAATCATTTATTACGAAACTGAAGTAATATTTATAGGAAAGGGATGTTGAACTAATATTACCTGGTAGAAAAAGGGGTCAAATTTCAAGTTCAGACTAGGACAGTTGATTAATCGGATTGTCTTGGACTCTGTTATGTCTCAAGAACACATGCCCAAAATATTCTGAGATGCGAGAGCAGGAGCCCATGCAAGGACGGATCATTTCTTTACGTAACACAATCATCCATAAAAATCACTAACACGTCCCGAAAAGCATAGACACAAACACGCTTATGAACATACATATAAACAGAGGTTGTCTGGCAAACGCTTTTCTGTATAATGTCTTGGAAAAGTTAAGTTTGTAGTGTCTCTGTTAGGTAACTCTCCAGCTGTTGGGTCTCACGTTAAGACCTTGCTGGCCCATCCAGGGTCGCTCGAGGCTTTACGGGTCCTGTCATCACTGAATGAGCATGCAGGCATTGCCTGACTATGTTTGTTTGTGTGTGCCTGTAGCAGGGCTTGAAAGGAGTGTCCTATGCCTACCACTGTCGCTGTATCTTCTTCCAGTTCGTAAATTGTTCTACTCACCAATGTCTGTGTTGAGATGATCGCTCTTCATTATTTTTCTTTCGTTATAAGTTGTAGTCACCCAGAGACATGTCATTAAGAACCGCTGAAATATCTAACTTTATGAAAACAACTTTGCTTCGTAAAGTTTTTCGGTATCTTTTTCGAGATTTTGTTTCGAAAGAACATTCATCAGATGTTTGTATATCTTTGGCTTCTGTAACCTCAAGGGCGTCAGGTGCTGGTTTCGAAGACAGAAAAGAAGTTTAGTGAAAAATTTATAGTCATTATCAAGCTAATAGATGACCTCATATTGTGTCTGTCCAACAGCGCCCACAGAAGCCATACCACCTCTAGGGATGACCCACAATGAAATGACCTAAAATTTGACGAAATACCATAACATTACGAGTATGTCCCATACATGCCCATCACTTGAGATGCGCTAAGCTGGCTGTGGACTTATCTTGGACGGGCTAAAGCGCGGATGAAAAAATAAACTTTAAACTTTAAACTCGTGTGTTGCATATGGGCTATTCTGCCCACGGCATCGATCACGCTGGGCCAGGATCACACTGTTGTGCAAACCCTCCAGCTAGAGGAGTGACACACTTGGGGCGATACCCAGCACAAGAGAACGTAAAATTAGTTCCAAGAGACATGGGGCACACGTCGGACATTTAAGCAACTTGTAAGAAATTCTCGCCTTTCTGTCTTCAGCTAGTCAAGTCGAGTGTTACACGTCGATCGAATACTGTGGTTTACATCCCTTGTACATCACGGAGGCCAGCCTAATTACGTAATACAGGATTACCTATTAACTGGGTGTACCAGCTGGGGATGCACCTGCTGACACAAGTGGTGAGAACCTGAGACCATCGGCCTCATTCATCACAGTGAGGTCATCACTGTGAAGTCATCACCAGCTATGTCTCTCAATGTCACCAATTGTTTAAGCCTCGCACAGGGTCTAAGGTCGTATTGAAGATAAAAAAAAGTCACGAAACGACCAAGCTAATCTTGGTAGAGACGGGTGACGTAAGGTTGTTCTTAAGGTCTGGTTAGATAAGATGAGCATTGCTAGGTTTGTACGAAGGTCATGATGGCATCACAATACACAGACGAACTACATCATCCTGAATGAACCTGATTTTCCTTGGGTCAGTTCATTATGAGTGGAGCTTACTACACTCTGACGCTTAGTTATTTCAGAAACATAATTCATCATGCCATTACATATGATTTAGCTCATTTGTGCAGTATATATATATATATATATATATATATATATATATATATATATATATATATATATATATATATATATATATATATATATATTGGTTCTCAGTGAATGGTGGTTTACGGCAGGGGTGCGTGATGTCTCCATGGTTGTTTGATTTGTTCATGGATGGGGTTGTTAGGGAGGTAAATGCAAGAGTTTTGGAAAGAGGGGCAAGTATGCAGTCTGTTGTGGATGAGAGAGCTTGGGAAGAGAGTCAGTTGTTGTTAGCTGATGATACAGCACTGGTGGCTGATTCGGGTGAGGAACTGCAGAAGCTGGTGACTGAGTTTGGTAAAGTGTGTGAAAAAAGAAAGGTAAGAGTAAATGTGAATAAGAGCAAGGTTATTAGGTACAGTAGGGTTGAGGGACAAGTCAATTGGGAGGTAAGTTTGAATGGAGAAAAACTGGAGGAAGTGAAGTGTTTTAGATATCTGGGAGTGGATTTGGCAGCGGATGGAACCATGGAAGCGGAAGTGAATCATAATAGGGTGGGGGAAGGGGTGAAAGTTTTGGGAGCGTTGAAAAATGTGTGGAAGTCGAGAATGTTATCTCGGAAAGCAAAAACCCACATACATACATACAGAGAGAGAGAGAGAGAGAGAGAGAGAGAGAGAGAGAGAGAGAGAGAGAGAGAGAGAAATATTATGATCACTGTTATGAGAGGTACCGCAGTCTTGGAGGCAACATAACGGTTCGATAAAATGGATATCTTATGTAGTTATGGGTAGGGAAGTACCGTGGCATACATGAACATTTCATCTTCAGCAAATCGGCTGTGTGTGTGTGTGTGTGTGTGTGTGTGTCATTATCACTCATATATCGTGAATATAGTGTTGACCAACTGGGTTGGAAACAGCGAACAACAGGGAACACAGGTTGTTTATCAGAGAACAATAAGAGAGCATCGTGAACGAGGCTGCCGTCCAGTGAGGCTTGGACTCAACACAGCAGCAGCTAGCCAATAACCCCGACCGGCCAACACCATCTATACTGCCACCACAATACCACCCTAATCCCGGACTCATCATCACAGTCGCCGCCTCGCCTCTACGTCCAACACCAACGACAAGAATACTAACATGAGCGACAACAACAGATGCAGGAGCAACAAACGAGGCAACAGAAGCGGCAGTGACAGTAGGAAACCGAGGAAGTAGATGGAGTAACAGAAGAGGCAGAAGGACGATTATATCAGCAGAAAAGACGAGCCTGGCAGACATCCTGCAGTGACAACCTGACAGTCTTCAGGAAAGTCCCGGCCACCGCGTATGAACTACTGGCAACTGCATACGATAAGGAAAACACTTCTTTCCACTCTTGTTACCTTCTTATCTTCGCAATAGGACCTGGAGAGGATGCTCAGAATGTATAACAGTTGTTCAGATTAGGAAAGTAAATTTGAAAACCACAAATCTTATTGTATAAAAGTTAAAAAAGTGAAAAAACAAGGTAAGTTGACCTGCTTTTGACGGTACTATTAAACACTCGACGCTGTCAATATCATCTTACTTCTGAAGCAAGGTCGGATCTTTTTTCTTTCTCTGATGTGACCTTGCTTGTCCGGAAGGACTGCTAGAACAAACTGGTTCGTGAATGAATGATAGTTTGTTACTGCTATCTTTAACTTTCACGGGTGTATGAGTGTCCGTGTATGAGAAATGTCTTGGTCAATTTGCTGGAGAGTTCATGACTCTCCTACATGAGAAGTCATATGTTGCTCACCAGACATGCGAGGTCTTCACGTCTTATCATTTCAACCACCATGTGGAGAACCACCTGTTGGTGAAATTTGGTTGGCATGGATGTTGATAAATGAACAACACACACCCGGGTCGTGAGGCATGAGCGTCCAGGCTCTGGACAGGTACAGACATATGGATTACGGTACAAGCACAGGAAAGGGTATGGTGCAAATGGTGTGTCAGGCGTGAGCCAAGACATGATACACAACAAAGGGTTGTTAAGACGTGACGGATAACATGTCTTAATATTCAGTTAGGAAGTCTGTCATGAAGGTCAAGAAATTATAAAAGAAAAGACTTCCAGATGTACATTCTTTCCACGAGTCTACTGCAGTGCTCTGAGGTTTATGAAATAGAAATTCAATGTAGAACATTTCAAAAGGCTATCAAGCATTAAGGCGTGGAAAGTTGTGGAATAACATAACACAAAAACATTAATGCAAGATTACATTACAATGATTAACATGACAAAGAAGAAAACAGTTGAATCTACCCAATCTATATATCTTGTGGTCCTACCCGCTGAGAATGACGGACTCAAACGGACACTAGACTGAGAGTCTGTGTACAAGTTTAGATGCTAAATGTAATTTAGAACAAAAAACCTACTCTACCTATCTAAATACACGAGTGACTTATGCTTAGATGACTAAGCTGTTCATGCAAATCAGTTAAAGGTGGACTGAAGTTGATTCTCAAACAAACGACCTGTTGTGGCAACCTCACCATTCTACCTGATCATCTCGAGAGATGGGTATCTTAACTGGATAAATGGTAAAGCATCTAATGACATTACTCTGTAGTTAGTGAGTTGGAGATTTACATATTACCTAACACATCATTATAGTAAACCTTCGTTTTATGACGATACGTGACGTCCAGTCAATTGAATACAAAGCAGCTGGTTTACTAACTACGTGTCCTCCACACTGTTTACTTGCTGGGTCTATGAATGATGTACCATGAAGCAAAGATGCACATAGATGTAGCAATTGTTGCACACCTGGGAAAACTGTCTGGTGAAAGAGCTGGACAGGACGTGATGGTGATGTTAACGTCAACAGCCTATCTGAGATGCTAGCCTCGGCAGGCTGCTCCCCCTCTCCATACACACGCATAGATGTTGGCACTGTAAGCGTAGTGGGGATGGTGCATATATCCAGACTTGTTCGACGAACAGCACATGTACCCATCTTTGTTCAGCATGTATGACAGTAGGGATTATGCACCTGCCCTGGCTGGTTCAGCAGATGTAAGACGGGTTGTGGTCTCCAGCACTGACTCGGGCAGCAGGTGCAAAACATTGGTGATGGTCCCCAACTGTTGCTTGGGGTCAGGTTGCTTGTTAACGTGGAAATAAAGTATCAGCGTCGGATCAGTGCTAAAGGACACAGAACGGATAGATAAGTCTCGCCTAAACTAAATATCATTTTACGTCAAGGATCACACCACCTCACATCACTGCCACATAGGGTTGTACCTCAACACCACTGAGACACATGCCACTCAAACCCGGCGTCGTCTCACTTTCAGTTTGTCTTTAGTTTTATTTCGTAAGAACATACGACTCCAGTTAGACGTGAATCTATAGCGTCTGTGTCACACTGGTGCTGCCACCCATAGCCACAGAGCAACAGACCGGACGTGCTAAAACTGGGAGCATCTCTGGCGATCTAGGAAGGTAGCTCGAGCGACCACTTCAGGCTCCTCAACAGAGACGCGGTGGTGCCTCGGGCGATAATACACTTCTTTTGTATAGTTTACTGATGGATCTTTACGGGAGAACGGCAAGGCCGGCGCTGCCTATGCTGTTTACAGCAATAACAACCCTATTCACTCTCAGCAAGCAAAATTTAGCTCTGCCAATGGCGAACTCTACTGCATGAATTTGCTGGGGATACTGGCACAAATCAGGTCAATCTGGGAGGAGGGCGCGGTGCCGAGGTGAAGCTATCAGGGAGGTGGGAAGAGCAACGGATGTTGGGGGAAGACGCAAAAGAGAAAAACAGCGTATTTGGATCATCATTATAACGTCCTTATCACCACGAACACAGAATTTTTCTTCTACTGGTTTTTCAAAAAATCTTGAATGTTCCAGTATCCAATACTCTCAGTTGGATAACGTGTACAAGCACTGTAGAAGATAAAAGAAAACCTCCATTAATAATAAATCATCTGAGGATTCCCATCCCTAAATAATACGCCGAGTTGTGTATCGGACGGGGAGGCCAGGCACTCCGGGGAGGAAGTCGAGATTCTTATTGGCGTTCCTGTTGGTGGTAACCTTCCCTAAATGTTCTTGGCTGAAGTACAAAGCGAGAGTTGCCAGAGAGAGAGAGAGAGAGAGAGAGAGAGAGAGAGAGAGAGAGAACTCTCACGAGGAGCAGGGACCTTAAACCGAGACAATAAGTAATGAATGATATGATCACTTAAATACCAGATCTAATCAAAGGAACCTAACCTAATCTACAATTGGTCGAAGACTCACATCACTGGACAAGAATGTTGCCTGCGAGTGGCGTCAGTCAGGTGTGGTTGCTGTTAATGCATTGGACTCTCGTAACTTATAAACTCTCAATAGTTGTCATGAATGATTACATGCTTGATACACTTATGATTATTTTGTTTCCGTTGCAGATAACATTGTTTCCACCCTAACCTATAAATATCTCAACGGTTCGCTTGAGAGCTTTAGGAGCTCACTGTAATAATAAGAAAAGCTTTACTAAGCCGTTTTCTGAATTCCAAACACTTTACATGCGATGCGATGACCCGTCGTGATCAGGGGTTAACATGGGCTGGTCTGCTCGGTACATTTCACTCTCCTAATACTCACCTCTCACCTACTGTTCAGGAAATGTCAGGATACGCAACATCTTGGACAGGACGTAATAATGTCCTTGTCATGAGAACCATAATCCTCTTCTTACGTTGACAAATCCTCTTATTCAAGGCGCATCTCATCCAGCTAATGCCACCGCAGGTGTGTTATCGTAAGACATGTTGATAGCTATGTTCGTCCACCTGGGAACACCTCCTCCAGTCCTGACATATAATCCTCGGCTGCGAAGGTCTTGGGAGTGAGGTTGGTGGGGCCGGGGCAGCTGGTGGTGGTGTTGATGGTGACGGCTCGGCTATCTGGTGCTCGTCACAGAGACACCAGCTGACAAGCCCGTTCCAGGTGCTCCTCATGTAGTCCATCTTTACACCAGCTGACCAGTACAGCCGAAGTGGCCGTCATGTGCTCTACAAGTAACAGGGGTCGGGAGCTGTGGCACTCTACATGGACCAGGAGGAGTGGCACTCTTCAGGGGCCAAGAAGTGTGGCACTCTACAAGGACCAGGAGGTATGGCAATACAAGAACCGCGATGTAAAGTATGAAACAGTTCTCTAGGTTCATATAAGTGAGCTGCAAGAGAGGGAGAGACAGAACCTACGGAGTACAAAATCAAGGGATGAATAAAGAGCATTCGAGAATGATTACATGCCATGAAGAAATTGTTAGAAATATGAATGAACGAAAATCTTTAAAGACTGTGATCAAGAAGAATGTGCGGCAGAATAAGACGAACAGTAGTATGGTGACAGTGGCGTTAGTTGCACCTGACGAGTCATCCTGTTGTCTGAGTGAAAGACAGGTCAGGTCTTCATCATGAACAGCAACATCATCGGAACAGGCAGGGTCATCATCAAGAGCACTAACATCATAGGGACAGGTAGAGTCGTTCTGAAGAACAATGACATATAAAGCTTTATGAGTAACAACCGAGTCCAGAGGACAAATCATGCCGAATGACGTTGAGTGATTATCATACAGTAGAATCCTGCCGTCACAGATGTTAAACTTGACACCCGGGAGGGTAGTGACTTTCGGGAGGAGATATGACCCTTGGGCAGGGAAATGAACATGGGGAGATGGGCGACCCTTGGAGATGGGAGTGACACTTAGGGAGGGGAGTGACATGTGGGGAGAGAAGTGACCTCTAATCTCTGAGAGGCTGCAACAGAATTCTGATAAGATAGGTTATGTATGTTCGGGGTCGGTGGGTGGGCGTGACTGTGTTTGTTGATATTAATGTCTTCGTTTAAGGTCATGTTGTTTGGTAGAGAGATATTGCTCCATGCGTCATAGTCATGGATCTAATGTAGGTGGTGATGTGTCTCATGTTGGTGTCAGATATGGTAATGCATTTTGTGTTGGTGTCAGTTTATAGTGAAGAACCTTGTGCTGGTGTCATGGTATGGTGATGAATCTTGGGCTGGTGTCAACTTATGATGAATCTTGCATTGGTATCAGTTCAAGGTCATCCTTTTCATTTCGGAGATGTTTGCAGGAGGGATGTAGCTCTGTCTTTATAATGATCTGTTGATGTATGATTGCGGCCAGCCAGACAGTCCTACTCTTATATCATAAAAGATACATTCCAAACCTTAATTTCCTACTTCCTTTGATTTTGTTCCTCCCTTAGCGTAACACATTCCTTAATCCTGCGTTTTCCCTTCATATCCATCCTCCCTTAACATATCAAGGGCAGCTGGCATCTGCAGAGGAATCTTGCACTTATCCTCTGACAGCCGGGTGGATCGTCCTGGTGTTCGCCTGACAGAGACGACGCTGGTCTGGAGAAGCGTTGCATATGTGCTGCCCTGGTGAGGCACAGAGGTGTGGAACACAATTTCTTTTTTGCCTCGTGTTAGGTAGTACATAATGCGGAGTTGGAATGTGTGGTTGCTGTCTGCAGAAATGAAATTCATTTTGGACGGCAAGGCTACATAATTGTGCATTTGTATGTATGTGATCAGAAATGGGTGAAAGTGTAACAGAATATGGTGACGTGATGATGATGTGTGTGTGTGTGTGTGTGTGTGTGTGTGTGTGAGGTCCTCGGACTTACGAGGGTAAGGACAACAGGAACGGCCGAGTGAATACCATAAGACGAATGAATTGTAAAGTCTCGGCTGCAGCACCGCTCGTGTGCCTCACAATGGTAGAAGACTGCGCACCATCCTACGGTATTCTGCAGCGTTGGCAGATACAAGAAAATTAAAGAAAATCTTTCGCGTATCTAGAGCTGAAAAAACATCCAGAAATCTCAGAATCTTCAGACGTACAAAAACATTGGAGGGCAAGTGAGCAAGGGTATCTTATGGTTGATGCTTCCTTTACTCTCATTGTTTTCTTAAGAGTGGTGGCCTGGTATCTCTGTCGTGTCCTCCTCTCTGCTTGCTGTCCCTTCACCATCGTATTCATAACGGCGTTGGGTGGTGTGCATGTGACCAGGCGTGACTCAGCACCGCTGCCAGGGAGAGTAAGAGAAGGTTGAGGAGCCCTGCTGGAAGACAGACTGGGTTGCCTAGTATCTGGGTAAGAGCTGGCCGAGTCTCGAGGACTTGTTTGCCAGTTCTTTCAAGCCTCGTATGTGGGCTGGGGGAGTGTGTGGATGCGGTAGATCCCTCACAGCCATCATGGAACATGCGAGGACGTGAGGATGCATTTGATGGTACTGGAGGGCTGCTGTCATAGCCTGAGCACATTATGACCGTTCAGGGGTGTGTGCAAATGAGTGGAAAAATACATCTGGTGCCGTGAGGGTGGTAAGTGGACGTGTTAAACAGACCTTCGGTGTGTAAGACTTTCCTTAGTTGGATAAGGACTTGTAAACAAGGACAACGGAGAGGGAAAACCCTCAAGTAACGGCGTCCGTGTGTTGCCAGTCAGGGCAAGACCATTCTAGAGCTGTCTTTCTTTTTTTTTTAGTGGCAAATTATTCATCTTAAGGTAATTTGAAACCTAAGTTGACGGTAAAGTACTTTGTTACAATTTGACCAAGCGATGATTGTGGCAGTTAGTTATATAAGGTTCGTAAGGAAAGGCTAAATATTCATGAAAATATTAATTCCTTGAAATGATTTTAGGCAATGTAGTCAACATTACCAGACATATGGCACATACAGCATAGTCTCGTAATGAAAATAAAACCTTATGATTTCATGTGCTTAATTACATTACGAGTGTGACTATATGTTCGTATTCATTAGATATCAAAACATTTTATTCACATATTAGTTAACAATTTTCTATTGTCGATCCGTCCCTGTGTTTGATCCCATCTGTTTACTCGGTCTTCCCACGTACACAACAGATATTTTTGACGCACGCTTGATGAACTTTTCCAGTGACCTAGTATCAGTGCCTCAGGCTCGAGGTTTGTTTGTATGTGTTATGTTATGTTCTGTTACACCTGCCAGACCTGTGAACGAAGAAGCAAGTTCTGCCAGACTTTCCACGTTACAAGGACAGTTCGTCTCGTCGATCAAAGAAGCGGTATCACCTGCAATGAACGACTATTCCGATCATCCAGTCACAGATGCTCAAGTGTGTGAAAGCGTTGCTCTAATATTTCGTTATGAGGAAATCAACACTCTTGAGCACACCAATCTACGGACTGGATGTAAGACTAAAAACACCGACAAAAGAGAGGGAAGCTGTGCACGACATGAATGTGACCGAAGACCATTATCTAACCAAAGGAATTACCCAAGAACGTGACAAAAGATTTATGGTTTGTGCCGGTTTATTTGTGGGATGGAACGTGATCGTGTGAGGCAGTCCGTGAGCACATCAACATGTGTGGCCATGCGTGCCTTATTTCTTCGTGACACCGGTCCTTGGTGGACAGTCAGTGTGTCCCCGTCCAGTCATGAGGGACGGGTGGTCACCATATACGCCTGTCCATGACACTTGTGGCCGTCATATGCATCCATACATCATGCTTCACGGTCATCAAGAGACATGACGGATCACAAATGGACAATTGTACCCGTATGTGGGTATATGGGACATTCTGTGGGTATGAAGAGCCACTCACGGACATAAGTGTTCGTCAATAAGCACAGGGACTGTAAGTGGGCATAAGAAATTTTCAGTGGGTATGAGGGAGTTTTCTTGCCTATGAGGCACAGTGGCCGTGGGGACCGTCCGCGGTCGTGATGGATGGATCGTATGCTTCAGGGACCATCCGTGGCAGCGAGGACAGTCTGTTGGGTAGGAGCAGCGTCAGCGGGGATAGGAATCAACCGGGGGTTTGGAATATCGGTCCTGGACGTGGGGACCGTCCGTGGCCATCAGGAACAGTCCGTGAGCCCGTAAATCCTTCCTTGTGTGTATGAGTCAATGTGAGGTATGTTCATCCTGTTGTTTATCACACACAAACAAGTCGTTCTTATGCAGAACACCACCTGAGTCACTGCAGTAACGACGAAGGAAATTAGGTCGATATTCTAGACGTAACAAACGCTGTGGCTCCCACTCACTTGTACTTCAAGTAATATTCTTCACTTCGACAGCCGGTGAGATCATTCATCGTCAAGACTATTATTAGCCATTAGGCTCATATTTAAGAACTTCGTTCAAAGGGAAGATATTTTTTCCGCCTGAGTTCATTAAAAGATAACGGAACATGACAGAAACTTGTCAAGTATTTTTTCCTTTTTTCATAAGTTGGTGTGAAGCAGCTGCTTTCTTCTCTTGGGGTGGGGATGGAGCGTCTGGGTCTAGGATTTATATGTATATTATCACCCGAAATACCAGAGTGATGACGTCAGGGTACTGCGTCCAACGTTCTCGAGGCTACCCAGACGATCACGTGAACGTGGGCGGTGGGGTGTGTGGGCGGAGGTGGTGTGGGTAGAAGAGGGTGGGAGTAACGAGGGATGAAGCCTGCAGGCGTGTACATGACCGATCCTAAGTAATCCTCACTTGTGTCACCACTAAGTATATACACGAGCGTCATCTCTCTCTCTCTCTCGCTCTCTCTCCATAGTATTCAACATTCATCATTTTCCCCTAACCTTCTCTGTCTTGCTTCTCTTTCTTTCCCCTACGTAGCCTCACCCAATTCTCTCGTCTTTGCTTACTTTCTTTTTTGTCCCTATCTTTAGCTGTCT
Source organism: Panulirus ornatus (assembly GCF_036320965.1). NCBI lineage: Eukaryota > Metazoa > Arthropoda > Malacostraca > Decapoda > Palinuridae > Panulirus > Panulirus ornatus. The sequence goes on along the minus strand of NC_092258.1, from coordinate 644,417 downwards.
TTACCATTTTCTTTCTTCACGGTACAGGCACCACCAAGCCATCAGCAGTCACAGGTCCCACCAAAGTCTCGATCAGAAGTATGTACCATGAAAGTACGTCTACAGTACTCACGTTTTACAGCGCTCTGGTCAGACCTTATTTAGGATAAGCTGTTAAACTGCGGCCTCCTGACTTGAACAGAGAGAGAGAGAGAGAGAGAGAGAGAGAGAGAGAGAGAGAGAGAGAGAGAGAGAGAGAGATGAAACGAATTCAGAGAAGGGCAACAAAATTAATGCCTTCGCTAAGCGAGAAGCCTTATGACCAGAGACACAGATCTAAAATTATTTCCCCTATAAAAGTGCAGACTCCCAGAATCTAAGTTTTCTAGATACTCAATTATTCTGGCAACCAACATGCTAATATTTCTCCAAAATAGAGGTTCAATGACCAGGCATAATAACTGTGGGAGGATAAAACGATGTAACAGTAATTTGGATTTGTTCCTCAGCTGCAGAGTCTTACGACACTGATATATACGACCGCCAGATGCAGTAAATACAAAGAGTGTCAACAAGTTCAGAGAAATGTTAGACAAATACTTTAGTGATAACTGTTGCCACTAAACATTTCTGCTTCAGAATCAATAAATCTTTTATCTTTTCTCTTTCAGAGTCAAGTTAAAGTGAGGGCGTATTTTTTTTTTGAGTTCATACTTTCCAATGAATTTTCATGGCAGTATACTTTCTCCAAGCTACTTGGAGTATCAAAGTTATTCTTTTCCTGCATGCAACTGAGCCAGAGGGAGAGTTGGGTGAAGGTATAATTCTAATTTACAATCTTCTTTCCACGCTTTAGGCTATAACCAAAGATAACCTCATTATGGACCATCAGATCTCTTGTTATATGTCCTAGCCATGTTGTTTACCAGCAGCATCAGGCACAGGTACCACCACCAGCAGTGGGTACACGTGCCATCACTCCAACAACAGCAGTGGGTGCAGGTACCATTACTCCACCAGCAGCATCAGGTACACGTACCATCACTACACCAGCAGCAGTGGGTACAGGTACCATTACTCCACCAGCAGCATCAGGTACACGTACCATCACTACACCAGCAGCAGTGGGTACAGGTACCATTACTCCACCAGCAGCAGTGGGTACACGTACCATCACTCCACCAGCAGCAGTGGGTACACGTACCATCACTCCACCAGCAGCAGTGGGTACACGTACCATCACTCCACCAGCAGCAGTGGGTACACGTACCATCACTCCACCAGCAGCAGTGGGTACACGTACCATCACTCCACCAGCAGCAGTGGGTACACGTACCATCACTCCACCAGCAGCAGTGGGTACACGTACCATCACTCCACCAGCAGCAGTGGGTACACGTACCATCACTCCACCAGCAGCAGTGGGTACACGTACCATCACTCCACCAGCAGGAGCAGGTACAGGTACCACCTGTGTACCCCTGCTGGACCCCTGATGACCCAACAAATCACTATGTTATTCGTTCAATTAAAGCTATAGGAACCCTCTGGTCTCGTTCCTCTGTTCTCTGTGTAATAGGATTAATTTAGGTGATGACCCTAAGTTGTCTGAGTATCATTTCTTTATATATATATATATATATATATATACCTCGCAAACGCGGGAGACAGCGACAAAGTATAATAAAAATATATATATATATATATATATATATATATATATATATATATATATATATATATATATATAAAGTGTTTTAGATATCTGGGAGTGGATTTGGCAGCGGATGGAACCATGGAGGTGGAAGTGGATCATAGGGTGGGGGAGGGGGCGAAAATTCTGGGAGCCTTGAAGAATGTGTGGAATTCGAGAACATTATCTCGGAAAGCAAAAATGGGTATGTTTGAAGGAATAGTGGTTCCAACAATGTTGTATGGTTGCGAGGCGTGGGCTATGGATAGAGTTGTGCCCAGGAGGATGGATGTGCTGGAAATGAGATGTTTGAGGACAATATGTGGTGCGAGGTGGTTTGATCGAGTAACGTAAGGGTAAGAGAGATGTGTGGAAATAAAAAGAGCGTGGTTGAGAGAGCAGATGAGGGTGTTTTGAAATGGTTTGGGCACATGGAGAGAATGAGTGAGGAAAGATTGACCAAGAGGATATATGTGTCGGAGGTGGAGGGAACGAGGAGAAGTGGGAGACCAAATTGGAGGTGGAAAGATGGAGTGAAAAAGATTTTGTGTGATCGGGGCCTGAACATGCAGGAGGGTGAAAGGAGGGCAAGGAATAGAGTGAATTGGATCGATGTGGTATACCGGGGTTGACGTGCTGTCAGTGGGTTGAATCAGGGCATGAAGCGTCTGGGGTAAACCATGGAAAGCTGTGTAGGTATGTATATTTGCGTGTGTGGACGTATGTATATACATGTGTATGGGGGTGGGTTGGGCCATTTCTTTCGTCTGTTTCTTTGCGCTACGTCGCAAACGCGGGAGACAGCGACAAAAAAAAAAGAAAATATATATATATATATATATATATATATATATATATATATATATATATATATATATACGTAAATTACATGTCAACATATACATATATACATACACAGACATATACATATATAAACTTGCACATATCCATACTTGCTTACCTTCATCATTCCCGGGGACACCCAGCCCCACAGGGAACAGCATCGCTACCCCCCCCGCTTCAGCGAGGTAGCGCCAGGAAAACAGACATAAAAGGCCACATTCGTTCACACTCAGTATTTTGATCAATATTTTTCCTTGAACATCTGTGGTGTGGAAGTTTTTCCTATCTGTTGTCTTTCCTTCTTCCTATAGCCTTTTTTCTTTATTTCTTATAGTCACGTCTACTAACACCTGTGAGTCCAGATTAAGTTCTACATTCTTGTTCTCTAACTTTTCCATTTCTTAAGAGATGGCCATTGACTGCAGCAGAATTTGCCTTGCCATATTAGTTACTATAGAAAAAATGATTGTACGAGTACAAGCAACCTGAGAAAAGAAAGCAAAAGGGAAAAGTTTCGATGATTTGTCAACTGGTTCTCTCCATCTTTAGCTTTGACATGTAACTCTACGTTTTCCTCGGCTCCCCTTCACTTCCATTATGATGACAGGTCTTTCTTCACTTGAAGGAAGAATTATACCAGCTTCTCCATGAGGTTCGATATTGCCAAGGTAGATAGATAGCCAGCGAATGGTTCAAAAGTTTTGTCGTTCATTATTAATCATCGCTTTCTGGCATTAACAATGTATTGTCATTTAAAGGAGACCTCAGCAACGGGGTCGGCGGCGGCAACCACACACAGCAGCTTGGTCGATGTGGACCTGGTGGGACCCGATAACGGCGTCGTTGGTTGTCGAGTATTGACTGTCATCCGGATGTCTCCCAAGAACAGGAAGGACGGGATTAGCGTCAGCAGTATAGAGTACCTGACGCTTGACTGACACCGAGATCCACCGTGTGAGGACACCACATGACCCGTCAGGAATTAGGGAAGGTTCGGCCTCAGGCTCGGTAACGCCAGGTGATTCTCCTGACACCCATAGACAATGCCTCATCTCCCGCCATGATGGTACACACATCTGATAGTGATGTATGATTTTCACAATGTAGAATGACCACAGGAAAAGGGGCCCGGCTGGTAGGCGCTGTTTGACGGCTGGCGAGGCATTAAATGTTGCTGCAACACTGCGTTGTCATGATGAGTTCAGAGACTATCTGTGGTATAACGCTGAAAACATCTGGTTGACAATAAATGTTGAGGACTATCGATGAAGATAATGCTAATTACATATTGGAGATGAATGTTAGGGATGGGCAATTCCGTTTCGATATCATGAGGAAGAGTATGTTGAAGATATTACGAGGAAGAGCATGATGAAGATATGAGGAAGAGTATGATGAAGATATTACAGGGTTAGCGTACTGTCATGACGTTTGTTGGAGGTATTACGGAAATAGTGTCAACAATGAAATAAAGAGTAATATTTTGGGGTAATATCAAAGAATAGTGTAAAGTAGATGTTGGGGATATTGCTCCTGGTATTATGTTCGTAAGGACCGAGTGTTGAAGCTGTCACTGCAGATAACGGAATGGAACTATTGCCTGGAAGTATTAGGGATTTTTTTTTTTAGAATTATCAGGAAGATCAAGTGATGAAGTTACTGCTGAAGACGGCGAGCTGTAGAAAGTGTTGGAGAATAATGTTATAGACAGCCAATTGCTGGTGGTGATATGTGCGTTACAAGCGAGTCAAAACACAAAAAGCAATGAAAAAGAAATTCCACATTTGGAAAGAGCGAAACAAATCCTCTCAGCTTTTCATGATAGGACAACAGACAATCAACCGCAAGACAGACAATAAACGAGCAGATGAGGTTGGTGGCAGGATATAACAGTTTCAGCCGTAACCTGTCTAGGATGGACCTGACCATCAGGAGACAACGTGACAAAACCCAGATTAAAGGAATGTTTTAGAATCACTTGCCTAAAGAAGCTGTTGGAACAGGGGATGTAAGAAACATGACATCGTTCATAAGGTCATGTCATCGTTTGTCTCTAGTAGACAATCTTATTCGATCTGGATAGTCAAGATAAACGTTCACAATACATTTAAGTACGTCTTCCGATCTTAATGTGGATGTTGCTTATCAGTGACAAGCCTATCATATTCACTCAGGCCATTTCATGGACGACTTTATCATCCGTCAATCTCGACAGCCCTGGCCAATTACCAGCCTTTACCTAGACCAGAATGCCCCAGGGAACGGCCGCACGCTATGCCATGCAAGATATAGTAAACTTGTCTGGAGTGGCATTATGTACCTGATTAATAGATAGGAAGACTAATAGATTACTTCTTCATGCTGATCAGAAGCGTCAGACGGTGTTCTTACCCCAGGAGAGGCAGATGATGATATCAATGTCCCAGGTTCAAGCTGGCCGAGCAGGGTTTGCTATGAGCATTTCCCTAGAGAAACCATGATGTTCTCACCAGACGCTGAGAACACCACAGTTTCTGTAGATCGAGGCTAATCTCGGGGGTATTTATTATGTTATTATCGTAATAAAATAACATGTATCGTTATCACTGATATTAGTGACTTGGGAAATGCTTTTAGGTAATTCCGTTTAACTGTATTCATAAGGAATATATCACCGTTTTCAGATATAACATTTACGTTTACTGTAAAAAAGAACAAAATTTTGAGTATATTTTAATCTTATTTTTCAGATTATAACATACACTGTAACATAAGTAAAACGACACTTAACTGTTGATTCGAGCGATACTTGATTGGTAATTCACGTGACACTTAACTATGAATTAAAACGACACATATTTGTCAATGCGAGCGACATATTCATGAAATGATTTCTTTTCCCGGAAGCCTCTGGTAACAATAGCTGAAAATCTGGATTCTAATGAAAACCTAATTATTTAGGAACCATAAAAGTTTGTTTGAATGTGTTATTCATTTTACGGTAGGCAAAGCGGTGAAGAAAAATAATTCCACGCCTACTGTATATCTTTGTTGAACGATGGATCACCAGACAGTATATTCATTTAGATTCCAGACAGCGAATGGTGCATCGGCAGGCTTCATGTATTGCTTGGTACGGTCTTCTGGTGGCAGGGGAATCAGTGATATTCGAGAGACAGTGGACATGTATGCGTCGTGAACATCGTGGGGGACAAAATGACAATAAACCAAAAACCACAGAAAGTTCTGTATAAGTGGATCTCACAACTTGCTTTAACTTGAACACTTGCCAAACCTCTCGAACTGAGCAGAAAATCTTGTACAGATGTATGTACAGGAGGGCAATGAAAACACCGTCACAATCTTTTCCAGTTATGACCAAAAGCTAATTCCAATTGTTTGAAAACGACGATACGACCCTCTTGAACATAACACTATTTCCCTAGAGTATGGTGGCCTGACCACTGACATGACTCATTGGGGTCAGGTCAAAGGTCATAGCATTCATAAGAGTTGTAACGTCGCGCTTAAGGGTTTAAAGCACCATTCATCAGGCGATGTGTGTGTCTGGCTCCCCACACAGTCAGGCTTGGACTGACGCTTCATTCATCACGGATTCACAACTGGCTGCTACACGCCCTCTTCTCTCGCTGGTTCCTCCCGTCCACAACTGCTGCACTGTTCCAATTTGCTTCATTAAGTCTCTCTATTTCACTTTCATTTTTTGACTCGATGTTTCAACTACTATTTCACTGTGTTGATTCTATTAACTGTGTCGCTTGCTGCTTCAGTGTTCCAGTTGCTGTATCATTGTTTCATTATTACGTTGATGTATCATGTTGCTTCACTGTCCCAATTTTGTTTCACTATACGAGTTCTGGACTTATTTTCCCCATCAATCAATGTTTCTCTAATTACTTTTGTCAACAATATTTTTCTTCTCTTTCAGTTTCGTTCTAATGTCTTCATAATTTCAGTGTCAGGTGTTTCACCATTTTGCCTAACGCCCCTTTACTGGGCTCAGTATTGTTTTCCTATTTCAGTGTTGTTTCATCGTATGCGTTATTGCTTCTCTCTACCTTCTGTTGCATCACTGTATGAGTAATTGCTCTATTATATCTGTTGCTGATTCACCGTATCCGTTGTTGGTACATCCTTTCCGTCGATTCCTCTGGGTCTCTGTTGGTGTTGCAATCCCGTCCCTGTAGACTTCATTGCCTCATTTGGTGGGTAACTGTCTCAACAATTTCTTGAACAAGTTCACTTTAGTCTCTTCACAGCTATTCTGTTAGGTTATTTTGCATTACTGCTGCTTTTCCTTTCTGGTTTTTCCCCATGGCAGTTATTCTTAAGAGATTTTTTTTCACAAATCTACTCATTTTTCGATCAATATCCGTCAGATATTTAAGTTCTTGAAAGATCTTTCACTTATTTTCTCAAAGTTCTATTCATTGCTTCACTTTACTATTTCCAATGTTTTAGTATGTGAGCTATTACTGCAATAAGTCAGTAGTTTTACTTTGTGAATTTTTGGTTTAGTGTTTCAAATGTTACATGTAATGTTACTGACCGAGCTATGGCAATTCTTGCTTTACTATGTTAGTTCATGAGTCGGCGAGTCAGTTTCTGCCTCACTGTGTCTTTCACTGCATAAGTGTGTATATTGTTTCACTTTCTCAATTAATTCTTGTTCACTGTGTCAGTTGCTGTCTCAATGCCATGGAAGCTTTCCAAGTCTGTCTTTATCGTGTTTTTGCTTGACTAAATTTTGTTTGCCATTGTTTTCTATTTCAGAGTTGCAAATGGTTTCTCACATACTATGTTCTACTTCAATGCGTCTAGTGCTGACTTCGCTGTGATCATTGTCGTTTGGTCTTCATAATGATCTTTAACTGTATGAATACTCGAAAAGAATCTTCACTGGATATCTAGCCATTAACCTCAGAATGACGCATTCATATAGCTTAATTATATGGATATCTTTCAAAAATTTTTGTTTGACTTCCCAAAATACATCGTATTCAATCTCTTTGAAGTAAAACAACTTAAATGAATGCTTCTAAGATACTGAGAGCAAATTTCTTACAAACAAGGAGGAACATACTTGGTAGGCAAGATCCTCCAACACATAAATGGGAGACGCATTCCCTCCAGCATATACCTGGGATCTAGATACACACCCTACAACACAACACATGGGAGGTACGCTTCGAGCAACACAGCGCATGGGAAGCACGCACCCTCCAACACAACTCATGAGAGGCACGCACCCTCCAACACAACACATGGGAGGTTCGCACCCTCCAACATAACATATGGGAGGTACACTTCCTGCAACGCAACACATGGGAGGCACACAACCTCCAACACAACACATAGGAGGCACGCATCCTCCAACAATAATATATGGCATATATTCGACAGGGAAGTTTTCCCACATCCCCTTTAAATGGCTGACTCATTAATAAGGGGTACAAGAACAGCACCACTCATTACCTCCCGTATTTGTGTGTATGTATCCGTGTTTGTGCGCGTACATGATTACCAATTTGCACGGTGCAGGAAGGGGTTCTACATTTGTATGGCCTCATTTCTTAAACTTTCTCGCTGTTCGCATTTACATTGTCGTTACTAAGTTGCATCCTTCATCCACTACTCATAATATAAAAGTATTTCTTCACACGGTTTTCTAACAAGTTTCTTGCTCAGTTTCATACCATGATCTTTAGTTCTTCGATCTTTGCACTTTTCGAAGTGTTCACTACTGACGGTGTGAAACTGGCTTAAGAAATTAAAGTTTGTTTTCGAGTCGCTCTTGGCTCTTCTCTCTTCCATGGAAGACAAACCTATTTGCGTAATTACCTATCTGTAGTGTACTATGTGTGTGTGTGCGCGCGCGCGCGCGCGCGCATTTGGAGGGTGGGTGAGAGGCTATGATGTATATGCGTTTGTGTATATAGATATCTAAAGATAACTGTTCGATTGCACGTAAACTTTCATACATACATACTGCAGATGACAGTAGTATGTCGAGAAGTAAACCAACTCATATAGTTTCTCAATCTGCCGCCGGACTCTATTTTCTCTTGGGGCATCAGATTCTTCTCGTCTGAGAACCACACTCGTGTTATTACCAGCGTCTTGATTTACCATCGTCGTTTATAAAGGATAAGGGTTAATGTTGGTGGCGAGTCCTACTGCCGCCTTGTATGTGTTGCATTTCTCACTACTGCCACAACGTCAGCCGCCTTCACTCACTCAGCAGGATCCGAGTTACTTCTTTATAGTTTTTTTTCTTATGTGGTCAGGATGTTACCACTACATTGGATGATACAGCTGAAGATTTATGTTTTCTTTCATTCTTGAGTAGTACTTGTTGGTTCATCTGCACCACAAATGTGAACAATACAGGCGTTAGAACAGCCAAAGTAGGTGGTCGAGATATGCAATGAAAAGCTGGAATTTCAGGAAAGTTGGTATACGGCTTATCCGTCTGCACGCTGGCTCTGCAAGATGGCTGGAATATTTTCATGCGACCAACCAGGACGTTATTCCATGGAAAGATGTTCTGATCCAGCCTGGTGAGCGAAGACACCATTAAGACGAGGAGGGTCACGTCCAGCAGCAGCTTTGCACACCACAGACATGGTCTTATCCCGAGAACCTTTTTGCCAGTCTGGATCTATTACTTTCCCTGGACCACAGGCAGAGACTCTTAAGGATTACTTGGCCTTTCCCAGCAGGAGTAAGGATAAGTTGCAGAGGGAGAAGAGAATGACGGATAAAAGTTAGTGAGGAAAAGAATAGCTCCTGTAGGGAAATACTGTATGATACGGACTGTGACAGGTTTCAACCACTCGTATGTTATTAATTGTAATAGTTATTGCTTAATGTGTAAACGAGTAAATCATTATACTCTTACACTAGGCAGACGATGCTTTCTTTCGCTTACCAATCGCTTCTAATAAATTTTTCTAATTTTTGAACACACACACACGCATATATATATTTTCTTTTTTTTTGCTTTGTCGCTGTCTCCCGCGTTTGCGAGGTAGCGCAAGGAAACAGACGAAAGAAATGGCCCAACCCACCCCCATACACATGTATATACATACGTCCACACACGCAAATATACATACCTACACAGCTTTCCATGGTTTACCCCAGACGCTTCACATGCCCTGATTCAATCCACTGACAGCACGTCAACCCCGGTATACCACATCGATCCAATTCACTCTATTCCTTGCCCTCCTTTCACCCTCCTGCATGTTCAGGCCCCGATCACACAAAATCTTTTTCACTCCATCTTTCCACCTCCAATTTGGTCTCCCTCTTCTCCTCGTTCCCTCCACCTCCGACACATATATCCTCTTGGTCAACCTTTCCTCACTCATTCTCTCCATGTGCCCAAACCATTTCAAAACACCCTCTTCTGCTCTCTCAACCACACTCTTTTTATTTCCACACATCTCTCTTACCCTTACGTTACTTACTCGATCAAACCACCTCACACCACATATTGTCCTCAAACATCTCATTTCCAGCACATCCATCCTCCTGCGCACCACTCTATCCATTGCCCACGCCTCGCAACCATACAACATTGTTGGAACCACTATTCCTTCAAACATACCCATTTTTGCTTTCCGAGATAATGTTCTCGACTTCCACACATTCTTCAAGGCTCCCAGAATTTTCGCCCCCCTCCCCCACCCTATGATCCACTTCCGCTTCCATGGTTCCATCCGCTGCCAGATCCACTCCCAGATATCTAAAACACTTTACTTCCTCCAGTTTTTCTCCATTCAAACTCACCACCAAATTGACTTGACCCTCAACCCTACTGTACCTAATAACCTTGCTCTTATTCACATTTACTCTTAACTTTCTTCTTCCACACACTTTACCAAACTCAGTCACCAGCTTCTGCAGTTTCTCACATGAATCAGCCACCAGCGCTGTATCATCAGCGAACAACAACTGACTCACTTCCCAAGCTCTCTCATCCCCAACAGACTTCATACTTTCCCCTCTTTCCAAAACTCTTGCATTCACCTCCCTAACAACCCCATCCATAAGCAAATTAAACAACCATGGAGACATCACACACCCCTGCCGCAAACCTACATTCACTGAGAACCAATCACTTTCCTCTCTTCCTACACGTACACATGCCTTACATCCTCGATAAAAACTTTTCACTGCTTCTAACAACTTGCCTCCCACACCATATATTCTTAATACCTTCCACAGAGCATCTCTATCAACTCTATCATATGCCTTCTCCAGATCCATAAATGCTACATAAAAATCCATTTGCTTTTCTAAGTGTTTCTCACATACATTCTTCAAAGCAAACACCTGATCCACACATCCTCTACCACTTCTGAAACCACACTGCTCTTCCCAATCTGATGCTCTGTACATGCCTTCACCCTCTCAATCAATACCCTCCCATATAATTTACCAGGAATACTCAACAAACTTATACCTCTGTAATTTGAGCACTCACTCTTATCCCCTTTGCCTTTGTACAATGGCACTATGCACGCATTCCGCCAATCCTCAGGCACCTCACCATGAGTAATACATACATTAAATAACCTTACCAACCAGTCAACAATACAGTCACCCCCTTTTTTAATAAATTCCACTGCAATACCATCCAAACCTGCTGCCTTGCCGGCTTTCATCTTCCGCAAAGCTTTTACTACCTCTTCTCTGTTTACCAAATCATTTTCCCTAACCCTCTCACTTTGCACACCACCTCGACCAAAACACCCTATATCTGCCAGATGGGTTGATTAGAAAGGGTAGTGAGTGGTGGGATGAAGAAGTAAGAGTATTAGTGAAAGAGAAGAGAGAGGCATTTGGACGATTTTTGCAGGGAAAAAATGAAATTGAGTGGGAGATGTATAAAAGAAAGAGACAGGAGGTCAAGAGAAAGGTGCAAGAGGTGAAAAAAAGGGCAAATGAGAGTTGGGGTGAGAGAGTATCATTAGATTTTAGGGAGAATAAAAAGATGTTCTGGAAGGAGGTAAATAAAGTGCGTAAGACAAGGGAGCAAATGGGAACTTCAGTGAAGGGCGCAAATGGGGAGGTGATAACAAGTAGTGGTGATGTGAGAAGGAGATGGAGTGAGTATTTTGAAGGTTTGTTGAATGTGTTTGATGATAGAGTGGCAGATATAGGGCATATATATATATATATATATATATATATATATATATATATATATATATATATATATATAAATGCCCATACACGTACATATACTTACACATACAATACATACGTACACACACATACACAGACACATATACATATTCATACTTGCTTGACTTATTCCATTCCCAGCGTTACCCTGCTCCATAGGAAATAGCATCGCTACCCAGTGCTTCAGCAAGGTAGCGCCAGGAAAACAGACAGAAAAGGCCACATTCGCTGACAGTCTCTAGCTGTCATGTGTAATGCACCGAAACCACAGTTCCCTATCAACATCCAGGTCCCACAGACCATTCCATGATTTACCCCAGACGTTTCACATGCCCTGGTTCAGTCCATTGACAGCACGTCGACCCCGGTATACCACATCGTTCCAATTCACTCTATTCCTTGCACGCCTCTCACCCTCCTGTATGGATTGATATATAGGTATATAGATGTTTTTAGACTGTCTGCAAATGGTAACACCGTCATAAAGAAATCACCTTCGAAGAGACTATATCATTATCTGTTGATGGAAAGGAGTTCAGAGTCGCCGAAAAGTATCTAATCCTAAGGAAGCCTACCCTTTTCTGCGACTGCGTTGAGCGCAGCTGCAGGATCCCCATATAAGGATCTTAGGGTTGCATAACTAACCATTAATTGAAATCTTTCGTCCGAGAACTGATTATATTCTGTTTAGTCATTCCTGACAAAATTCTATAATCAATATCTTTGGTGTTTCCAATTCCCATTGATATTGTCTACGGTCATGCAAGGAAAAAAACGAGATGAACACCAACAAGGGAAGCTACAGCAACAGGACAGACATCAATATAGGAAACAACATTATCCGTAGCCAAAGGAATATTAAGAACCAGGAGGAAGGAACCAATATTGACACCAGAAGGGTCTACAGCACCAACGACAGAGGATGACTCCAGCAACATGAGAAGACAGAACAATTGAGCAGCAACAGCAGCAGTGTGAACAGCACCAACTAGTGACACGTCTCAGCAGAAGTGCATGATAGGATGAGAACAGCAGCAACAATAAAAGCCTTTAGAAACATGTACTCACATCAGTTTTACAGTAGAGGAAGTCTCCAAGTGGACCTATGTAATGTGTGTGTGTGTGTGTGTGACCCGTGGAGGACATGCCTGCAGGAGGAAGGAGGAGGGGGGGGGGTCACACTGATCGACACCGGAATGTTAATTGGTGCCTCACCAACTTCTCAAAGGCGCTCATCGTCGCCGTCAGGAGAGTGGCAGGTCCTTCCCACACACGCCGCCGCCCGGGTGCACACATTGATGACATAGCTAATGAGCGGCGCCTCCACACACGCACGCGGAACCAAACTCCGATCTCAACAAGGCATTTCTGCCTGTAATCATGCTACTACCTTTACTGGCTCTGCCTAGTAAAACAAGTGCAACTATGATCAAGTCAACTTAATTCGACGTTCACTTACGGATCCAGCGTTGAGTATATTTGTCTCATAATGTAGCCAAACTCACAACCATACTACTGTGAGAGGCACTGCGAGAGGCAGTATCATACACTATGATTAATACATCAGTGTTCGGCACATGTTTCTTCCACAAGACAAACTGGACACAGATTCATCACCATGGCATGGCAGGCAGCAGCATTTCTTATGGAAGCAAATACAACATTTCTCAACAACTGGATATCACTATCTTATTTTTCTGCTTTTGACTAATACTATCTATCATCATGGTATGTGTGTGTGTGTGTGTGTGTGTTATCAAGAATTACACAAATAGAATTCTTGTTGTGTACATACATATACGTGTTTACGAAAAAAAAAAATCACTTCAGGAACTTTCTGGTAGCACCTGACCATGATCTCGAGGAGATGTACATCACCGCCAGCTCCTCCGTACACAGCCTCAGCCTCAACACTTGCAGCTGTCCTCCATCTCCAGCTGAGGTGAACCACTGGACTGACTGACATATGTCTTGGTCGCTACAAGATTTTTCTATGCAGTTGACAGGGAACCGAGGCGGTCACTTAATGTACACTCTGCATTAATTGCTATATGGTTGATAACACAATTGTTTGTTAATCGTTATAAAAAAACGAGATATAAAGAGATTCTTTTTTCATTAGAATGAAATCGATTTACATGCTTTCCTAAGTACCGAAATGATTCTACCAGCGGTTTGAGGCAATATATTTTTTCATAATAGCCGCGGAAGGACGGACATACACATAGCTTTAAACACAGTGAACGATATGCTAACGGTGTACTTAGACACGTGAAACCATATTGCTACACGTTGCTCACATGTTATAAATGGCCGTCCTCAGCACACACCAGCACCTTATTACAAACATATTTACCATACCTAACTGCCTTCATATGTATGTACGCCCGTGAACCGCTCCAGCCCAAACGTCCGTGCCTCCGCCCTAATACAACACTTGTTCCCTACACGCCCGTGCCATGTTCTGGCTTGAAGCACTCTTGCTTACACGCGCGTGAAATCATCGGGGGAAGCGATCGCGGGCCACACAACCCGCGGGCGGCCGCTGTTTCGTCTCGCGCAGATTCTCATCGGAAGTTACCGACTTGTGAAATTACGGTCGAATTCCCAAGTTTGTCAGACGTGAGAGGTGTAACTGGTATCAAAAGTTTCATACCATTTTATCGTTTCTATATTTTTATTTGGTAACTTAGATATTATCTAAGATATCAGGTTCCACAAACATGAAGTTTACTATTTCCGTCAGTGTTAATGAACATACTAATTTTATTTGCTTTTCCCCATAGACTGTTGTCAGTCATGATTTTATTTTCGATAATGTTACTCATAATGCTGATCTCTTCTAATGATTCATAATAAGAGACAACAGATAACAACCATACTGATAATAATGACGATACTACTAGTACTGATAATGATAAGTACGCCCTACGTCGGTTAGATACATTATATACTTGTAAAATGAGTTGCTTTCGCTGCATTACACATGGTCTAACAAGGATATGAAGCCTATGTTTTTGAAGATACCTTACTAAAGCGTGAAACAGTTAAGTGAGGATATTCCCTTAAAGGCTCAGTCCTCTGTTCTTAATGCTACCTCGCTAATGCGGAAAATGGCGAGCAGTATGAAAAGAAAAAAATTTATATATATATATATATATATATATATATATATATATATATATATATATATATATATATATATATTCACACACACCGAAACCAGAGCTCCCTATCCACAACTAGGATCCACAGACCTTTCCGGCCGCAGTTCATTAACCCTAGGGCGTTGTTTCAATCAAAGGTTCAAATATATATATATATATATATATATATATATATATATATATATATATATATATATATATTTGGACGATTTTTGCAGGGAAAAAATGCAAACGAGTGGGAGATGTATAAAAGAAAGACTGGAGGTCAAGAGAAAGGTGCAAGAGGTGAAAAAAAGGGCAAATGAGAGTTGGGGTGAGAAAGTATCATTAAATTCTAGGGAGAATAAAAATATGTTCTGGAAGGAGGTAAATAAAGTGCGTAAGACAAGGGAGCAAATGGGAACTTCAGTGAAGGGGGCTAATGGGGAGGTGATAAGTAGTGGTGATGTGAGAAGGAGATGTAGTGAGTATTTTGAAGGTTTGTTGAATGTGTTTGATGATAGAGTGGCAGGTATAGGGTGTTTTGGTCGAGGTGGTGTGCAAAGTGACAGGGTTAGGGAAAATGATTTGGTAAACAGAGAAGAGGTAGTAAAAGCTTTGAGGAAGATGAAAGCCGGCAAGGCAGCAGGTTTGGATGGTATTGCAGTGGAATTGATTAAAAAAAGGGGGTGACTGTATTGTTGACTGGTTGGTAAGGTTATTTAATGTATGTATGATTCATGGTGAGGTGCGTGAGGATTGGTGGAATGCTTACATAGTGCCATTGTACAAATGCAAAGGGGATAAGAGTAAGTGCTCAAATTACAGAGGTATAAGTTTGTTGAGTATTCCTGGTAGATTATATGGGAGGGTGAAGGCATGTACAGAGCATGAGATTGGGGAAGAGCAGTGTGGTTTCAGAAGTGGTAGAGGATGTGTGGATCAGGTGTTTGCTTTGAAGAATGTACGTGAGAAATACTTGGAAAAGCAAATGGATTTGTATGTAGCATTTATGGATCTGGATAAGGCATATGATAGAGTTGATAGAGATGCTCTGTGGAAGATACTAAGAATATATGGTGTGGGAGACAAGTTGTTAGAAGCAGTGAAAAGTTTTTATCGAGGATGTAAGGCATGTGTACGTGTAGGAAGAGAGGAAAGCGATTGGTTCTCAGTGAATGTAGGTTTGCGGCAGGGGTGTGTGATGTCTCCATGGTTGTTTAATTTGTTTATGGATGGGGTTGTTAGGGAGGTGAATGCAAGAGTTTTGGAAAGAGGGGCAAGTATGAAGTCTGTTGGGGATGAGAGAGCTTGGGAAGTGAGTCAGTTGTTGTTCGCTGATGATACAGCGCTGGTGGCTGATTCATGTGAGAAACTGCAGAAGCTGGTGACTGAGTTTGGTAAAGTGTGTGTAAGAAGAAAGTTAAGAGTAAATGTGAATAAGAGTAAGGTTATTAGGTACAGTAGGGTTGAGGGTCAAGTCAATTGGGAGGTAAGTTTGAACTGGAGAAAAACTGGAGGAAGTAAAGTGTTTTAGATATCTGGGAGTGGATCTGGCAGCGGATGGAACCATGGAAGCGGAAGTGAATCAGAGGGTGGGGGAGGGGGCGAAAATCCTGGGAGCCTTGAAGAATGTGTGGAAGTAGAGAACATTATCTCGGAAAGCAAAAATGGGTATGTTTGAAGGAATAGTGGTTCCAACAATGTTGTATGGTTTCGAGGCGTGGGCTATGGATAGAGTTGTGCGCAGGAGGGTGGATGTGCTGGAAATGAGATGTTTGAGGACAATATGTGGTGCGAGGTGGTTTGATCGACTAAATAATGTAAGTGTAAGAGATGTGTGGAAATAAAAAGAGCGTGGTTGAGAGAGCAGAAGAGGGTGTTTTGAAATGGTTTGGGCACATGGAGAGAATGAGTGAGGAAAGATTGACCAAGAGGATATATGTGTCGGAGGTGGAGGGAACGAGGAGAAGTGGGAGACCAAATTGGAGGTGGAAAGATGGAGTGAAAAAGAAGTTGAGTGATCGGGGCCTGAACATGCAGGAGGGTGAAAGGAGGGCAAGGAATAGAGTGAATTGGATCGATGTGGTATACCGGGGTCGACGTGCTGTCAGTGGATTGAATCAGGGCATGTGAAGCGTCTGGGGTAAACCATGGAAAGTTGTGTGGGGCCTGGATGTGGAAAGGGAGCTGTGGTTTCGGGCATTATTGCATGACAGCTAGAGAATGAGTGTGAACGAATGGGGCCTTTGTTGTTTTTTCCTAGCGCTACCTCGCACACATGAGGGGGGAGGGGGATGTTATTCCATGTGTGGCGAGGTGGCGATGGGAATGAATAAAGGCAGACTGTGTGAATTATGTATGTGTCTGTGTGTGTATATATATGTGTACATCAAGATGTATAGGTATGTATATTTGCGTGTGTGGACGTGTATGTATATACATGTGTATGGGGGTGGGTTGGGCCATTTCTTTCGTCTGTTTCCTTGAGCTAACTCGCAAACGCGGGAGACAGTGACAAACCAATATATATATATATTATATATATATATATATATTATATATATATATATATAAACCAATATATATATATATATATATATATATATATATATATATATATATATATATATATATATATATATATTTTTTTTTTTTTTTTTTTTTTTTTTTTATACTTTGTCGCTGTCTCCCGCGTTTGCGAGGTAGCGCAAGGAAACAGACGAAAGAAATGGCCCAACCCCCCCCCCCCATACACATGTACATACACACGTCCACACACGCAAATATACATACCTACACAGCTTTTCATGGTTTACCCCAGACGCTTCACATGCCTTGCTTCAATCCACTGACAGCACGTCAACCCCTGTATACCACATGACTCCAATTCACTCTATTTCTTGCCCTCCTTTCACCCTCCTGCATGTTCAGGCCCCGATCACACAAAATCTTTTTCACTCCATCTTTCCACCTCCAATTTGGTCTCCCTCTTCTCCTCGTTCCCTCCACCTCCGACACATATATCCTCTTGGTCAATCTCTCCTCACTCATTCTCTCCATGTGCCCAAACCATTTCAAAACACCCTCTTCTGCTCTCTCAACCACGCTCTTTTTATTTCCACACATCTCTCTTACCCTTACGTTACTTACTCGATCAAACCACCTCACACCACACATTGTCCTCAAACATCTCATTTCCAGCACATCCATCCTCCTGCGCACATCTCTATCCATAGCCCACGCCTCGCAACCATACAGCATTGTTGGAACCACTATTCCCTCAAACATACCCATTTTCGCTTTCCGAGATACTGTTCTCGACTTCCACACATTTTTCAAGGCTCCCAAAATTTTCGCCCCCTCCCCCACCCTATGATCCACTTCCGCTTCCATGGTTCCATCCGCTGACAGATCCACTCCCAGATATCTAAAACACTTCACTTCCTCCAGTTTTTCTCCATTCAAACTCACCTCCCAATTGACTTGACCCTCACCCCTACTGTACCTAATAACCTTGCTCTTATTCCCATTTACTCTCAACTTTCTTCTTCCACACACTTTACCAAACTCAGTCACCAGCTTCTGCAGTTTCTCACATGAATCAGCCACCAGCGCTGTATCATCAGCGAACAACAATTGACTCACTTCCCAAGCTCTCTCATCCCCAACAGACTTCATACTTGCCCCTCTTTCCAGGACTCTTGCATTTACCTCCTTTACAACCCCATCCATAAACAAATTAAACAACCATGGAGACATCACACACCCCTGCCGCAAACCTACATTCACTGAGAACCAATCACTTTCCTCTCTTCCTACACGTACACATGCCTTACATCCTCGATAAAAACTTTTCACTGCTTCTAACAACTTGCCTCCCACACCATATATTCTTAATACCTTCCACAGAGCATCTCTATCAACTCTATCATATGCCTTCTCCAGATCCATAAATGCTACATACAAATCCATTTGCTTTTCTAAGTATTTCTCACATACATTCTTCAAAGCAAACACCTGATCCACACATCCTCTACCACTTCTGAAACCGCACTGCTCTTCCCCAATCTGATGCTCTGTACATGCCTTCACCCTCTCAATCAATACCCTCCCATATAATTTACCAGGAATACTCAACAAACTTATACCTCTGTAATATATATATATATATATCCCCTGATGATGTGCTCATTATTACATAAAAGTGCACTTGGAAACTTATCGTGTTTCATTTCCCTGTGGATAAGAAAAGAATATATATATATATATATCATACAAATCTCCAACAGCCAGGATCGAACCAGGGACCCCTGCGTGGCAGGTGAGAGCGTTACTGTTAGGCTATGAATACTTTGTGAATGAATATCCTTTGCCTCACGTTGGTGAGCAACGAGATCTAAAGCGGTCATTTCCCATCACACTCATACAACCAGCAGATAGCATTTTACTGAACCTAACTGTCCAACACGGAGGTATATGAATAGAACAAAGTGCATAGGGATGCACACTTTCATAGAACATGCTGAACTCCAACAGCCAGGATCGAACCCAGGACCCCTGCCTGGCAGGCGAAAGCGGTACTGCTAGGCTATGATCGCCCCTAATAGGGAAATGACTAATCAAATACCCTTCAGGCTCATACAACCAGCAGATTGCATTTTACCGAACCAACTGTACAACACGGAGGGCGATCAACGCCTAGCAGTAGCGCTTCCGCCTGCCACGCATAGGTCATGGGTTCGATTCTGATCTATACGTAAAAAGTAAACTTATTCCCTTGACGAATAAACCATACTTTACCTTCTGTAATTGTATCCAACAAATGGTACCAAAATCACAGGATTAAAGCTAAATCTAGATGTTAACGACACTAGATTAGAAGTGACACAAACACTCCAGTGTAACAGAATGACATATGGCCATCAGGCTGGCGCTCCACCACGCGACTGTTTCGTCGCCAAGCATGATACACAGGTTGTAGGTCGTCAATCAAGATACCATGTTTTGCTTTGAATCCTAAGTTGCATTTAGTAAAACTACAGAAGAATCGATGACTTCCACACCAAGTGATAGAAATGGGTTAACTCGACCAACACCACAACACCACGCATTATACCTGGGTAGAACTGACCAACATTCCACACCAAATACAGAATATGGTTCGGTCAACCTGACAACAGGCCACACCAAGCGATGCAGCTGGGTCAGGTTCATAACAATACATTGCTGTGATCGTTACTCGGAATGTAATCACACATCATCAAAACAGACATTGGCATATCATTACCGCCACGAGGGCCACGCTCTTTACTGTTCATTTCAGCAACACAGCCACTGCCTGATGCTCTTTGTCTGGTGCACCTGTCAATAATAACATTATCAACACAACCATCATCGCAAACACCATGACTGATGCAATGAATGCCATTATTACCAACACTCAGTTGGGGTGGATGCATGCCGTATAAGGGTCTATGCTTCATAAAGTAGTCTGTCGAGTTTACAGAGTAATAAGTAGTATGAAAATCCCATTCCATGTTTATGAGACAGCCTTACACGTGGCTGAACGTATCCTGAAGCGTCAAGTTATGTACGAGTGCAGGAGCAGGTGAAGCTGGTCGTGATGGCACAACCTTGGCCTCGCACCATCCCCGGGAATCAATCTTATCATGAAGTTCCCGTTTTATTGACAGTCAAACATTAATAGATAAATTGAAATAATGATCGATGGAACATATTTGATACCTTATTACTATGAGGAGGCAGTCCATGTGATTTAGTGAAGGGTAGATGCTTATTGTTTACCTGGTGTGGCACGTGCCGACATGAGCTATGCTTCTATATATAACTAGTTGATGTATTGTGATGGATGATTGAGACATGAGGTATACAAGAACTATCAGTTGAAATTACCTTTGTTGGAGACGGTGTTAGAGTCGCCGAAGAGGGAGGCTGAGGTGTGTGGGAGCAGCCAGGCCAGCGCCACAAGCGTCGCCGTCATCAGTGCTCTGTGGAGAAGAATGTGACCGTGATGAGGAGGCGCCATTCATAATGGAAGCGAAAAATAATCAACTTAAACGGAAAGCAGATCACAAGTTAAGCTTTTCGACTCACTGGTCAAGTGAACACCCGCATAACGCAGGTCCAGGAGGAGCCACTATGATGGGTGTTGGTGATGACGATGATTGTGACCTGCATCATCGTCATAAGGGTCGCTTGCATTATGTTTGTAACGACATGGAGTGCACATCTATCACAGTGAAATCAAGAAATTATTCTAAAGAATAAAACCTTAATAACAACAACAGTTTTTCACTTCAGGTGATAGTGGGATATCCCCAGGAGGTGCCGGTGATAACGTTGGGATATCCCCAGGAGGTGCCGGTGATAACGTTGGGATATCCCCAGGAGGTGCCGGTGATAACGTTGGGATATCCCCAGGAGGTGCCGGTGATAACGTTGGGATATCCCAGCGTTTTAATGTTTGGCACAAGCGCCGTTTACATAAAGGCATAAAAGACTCCAGGTTTCTGTAATCAAATGAATCACTACAGAAAGAGTCTTTGCAAATGCTACATACTGCTGCTGTGCATCGAACTGTTTATGTTATGAAACTCTTTTGTCTGTATGACCTTCAGCCATCGATAGCCATTATATCCAACGACATACGAACGTTAACTGTAAGATTGGTAATCATTTACCTTTCTTTTGCTATATTATAGATCGACATTTCCAGTAGCGAAAAAGTTTTTGCAGTTATCGAGAATCGAATAAATTGACAATGGGAGATGCGGCCAAGTACTGAATGTTCACTGTAGCGAAGGAGACCAGTTACAGCGCGAGGCATACAAGGAAAGCTGTGTGGATGTTTTTGATGTGTGTACATCTTTATGAATGTACGTTTGTATAAGTGATTCACAAAGGCAGTAAAACAAAGGTGTGCACGTAAATGGGGAAGGAATTAATCAAATGTGAAAAAAGATTTATTGCTGAGCCACTGCCTGATTACTTAATATCGTACCCTCAGGCAATTTGATTAATTAGTCGTTCCACTAATGAGAGTTTTAACAAACGCATCATTAAATGTGAAAATAATGCTAATGATGCATAGGTCTGTGCATGCGGGTGTAACTATGGTTAACGTGACCCAATTACAGAGTAACGAAGCCGCGTCTGTCAAGGATGGGATCAACGAATTAAATGAACTGTCATTAGTTAAATGAAGGCAGATGATGTAAACACAAACCGTAATGGATAAAAGATATTTGGATACTTTATATATTTCGATACTTCGACTCTTGTTAAGATAGAACCATGGATAATGTAGATTTAGATTACGTTAGTATGCAACCATGTATGACTTAGATGTACATTATGTTAGGATATAACCACGAAAACTGTAGATATACATTAAGGTTTATTAGGACACCGCAGGTACTTAGGAAAATACTGCGATGTCTAGTTTAGAACCAAATCGTAGAGAATGAGAGAAATCCATAAATTTGACTTTAGTCCCTCGAGCAATAATGCCCAAAAATTTGTGTCTAGCTTCAAAGACCAGCATGGTACATTCTGATCTCAGGGTGTTAAGCTTAGGCAAGTAGTGAAGATAAAGAATCGGAGATAAACTGTTTGTGGCAGTGATTTCTACCTGCTCATAACGATAAGTATGGCGAACAACTCAGTTTGTAGAGTAAAATGCCCATTGTTTATTCTAATATTTTTCTCTAATCTATTACCATTGGGCTGGATCACAATGGCAACACTGATTGCCCTCACAGTGGCAGAAATATATCAGCGACCCACTGGCCGGGGAAGTGGTAGGTGGATGTGGTCAGGAGCTGCTGGCTCTGGCTAACATTCACACTCACTTATGTAAAGTCTCATCATCAGTTTTCCAAAATTTGAACTAATCATTTAAGAATACTTTAGGTAACTATATACTGAAAACAAGAAAATAACTTACAAGATAGATACATCCGACAGTCTCTATATCATTTCTTATGTAATCCTTGTGCATTGGCTATTTTCACATAGGGTTAAGTATGGAGCCGTGCACCCACGCCACACGGCTGCGCACTAACAAGGTCATCACAACACACGATGCCTCTGGTTGCCACCTTATAAGGTCACGGCAAACGGTTGGGGAGAAAGGGGGGAATCATGATAAAAACAACGGAACCTTTATCTACGACTCTACTAGATGACTCATCTTTTATTGTTTGAATATCTTACGCTTAATCCTCTTTTATTTCCCAATTTCTTTCATCTTTAATAGTCACCTATTCAATTTCCTTCTTCCCTTCCCCGTCTTTCCTACTCTGCCGCTCTCGTTTCCCGCTGGCCTGACCAGCAGGCAGCTGCTGCTCACGGGTTAAGGCTCCACTCACCCGGAAAGTCTTGGCGGATTACACCAGAACGCTTTTATATTTGATGTGGATAAAGCGCAGTTAGTTCTGCCTGAGCAGTCTCAAGTGGGGCGGCATGTAGTAGCAGGGGCAGCCATGACTGATGTTTCCCACTAACGCTAAATCCCTACCTGGGGCTCCTGGTGCCCATATGAGGCCCAGGATACCTGAACACAACGTTTGAGACCATCTGCATGAACCGGAGGTCGCTTGCATCAACTAATATCCACAAGCATCTTCCTACTCCCCATCGCACCTCCTGATGCACACTGACAAACAGTACCATCGTCAGCGCTACGCTTAGATTATGCGAGTGATGAAGATGCTTTATGTAGTCTCTTCGTTGGATACACGTGTAAGTTTGCCTCAAGTGAAGATGTAAACGTTTCTTGCAGGCGCAGAGTCGAGGTGTAATGTCCCCAGACGATACCAATCAAGGTTTCTTATCACACATGATTCCCGAAACATGTATCAACAGATCTGTCCTTCAGTTTAGTCAAGGTCTACAGTCATGTGTTTTGTCTGTTAACTGTCGTGCATTTTCTCTAGCTACTATTCTGTTTTAGGATATCCTCAAGTGGTCTCAAGCGCTCTTTTGTACAAGTAGCCAAGCTTTCATGTGAGAACCCAATCATTCATGCTGTACATTACAGTAACTCTCACGTCACTAGCAGCCATCATATCTTTGTGTGCCAGGCACATGATCGAACATTTCCTCCAATTTTCTTTTTTTTTTGCGATCATCCAATAGTCTCCTGTACAAGGTTATTGCTTCTGCCTACAGCTTTAGGAATCTCTTCATCGCTAAAGACTTTCATTTAGACTTGCTGATATGCCTGAGGGGAAATCAAAGCAGCTTCCCGTACAGAATAGTGCTAAAGTCGTGGTGAGGGACAGTTTCCACACTAGTCGCCACTCAAGCACCAAACCATAAAGAGACTCGCCACAAACATGAATATATACATTAGTCCGACTCTTCCGTAGATGCTTTCATCTACCAAAATAAGCTCACGCAGAGGGCAGTGGGACTCATGACTCCCAGCGAACAAAAAACCACTCCGGCACACACCAGCTGTTGCTGTGACCTGCCGACCCCACCCACTGTTACTTTGTTTTTGTATCCAATAACTCTTTGTCAAACACACACACACACACACACACACACACACACACAATCTGGGTCTGTGGTAAGGGCTTGAATGCTTTTGGGCCGTGGCAGAAATATATGATTTGTCTGACCATGTAAATTGATCTTGTGCATGTTTACAGATCAAGACGTCAGCTGACAAGGATGACATTAGTTTCTACCCATCATATAATATGCTTAAATCATTCAATCCACTCCAAGTGTTTGCTGTTGCTACCGACTCACATTTGTTGGCATAGCTACCCAAACGAGATATCGTCCACTTTGTGTACGTGAATGTACTCACTTCCCGTAATGCATGTACATCTTATGTATACACAGCGTATACTGTCATGTAAGCGCGTATGGATACAAGAATCATAGCGTTATATCCTAAGCCAATGCGTATACATGTGCTGTTGTAGTGTGATTATGGGAAAGACAGGGAGTAATGTCTCGTGTATACGTAAGGCAAGAGGTATACATCGGTAATTAGCCTCTGGCGCGTTCGACTACATGTGCCATGAAGGCATACACACGGCCCTCCATTACCAGTGACATGTGTAAGCAAAATCCACGACTGCATTTGCTTATGCTCATGGGATTAGGTCCTTGCCTTAGGCAGACGTGGGCGGGTGAGCAGGTGGCTGGATCTGGGTGGGTGTGTGGGCGGCTGAGTCTGGGCAGTTATGCGGGCAGCTAGGTCACACAGTGTGGTGGATGGAGACATCAGAAGGCTGTCAACCAAGACACTCACTGCCAAAACCTGATACAAGGTTACCTAGGTATCACATCACATACGAGAAGTAACTTCTTGAAATGTGAAGTTCATGGGTGCCACCGTTAGGAGATGGATTCTAGCTAAGAAGTCTTAATAGCAACAAATAGCTCGGAAATATAACTCAGAACCTTTCATGATAAATTTTTTTGCGGATTTTTGAAGCCGTTGGCAACTGTGTGAACAAAGCAAAAATCCTCCATTTGTATAGGAGCGTCTTTCAGATATCTATGTTCTGTGACTGTTAGGAGCCTTTCCAATGAAGAAATACATGGGTTCCAGTGCACTGCATGAGTCACCAAGGGTAGTGGGGGAACTTACTAGCCTCAACACTGCGGCCCAGCAGGGAGCTGGCCACAGTGAAATGCACACCGTAATACAACTAGTAAAGTAGAACGCAACGAATAAGTGAATGAATGAATATCTGCACGAATGATTACACATCTGTGTTTTGTGGAATACAAAATTTCTTTGCGAAAACTAATTATCAAACTTGGAGAAAGGTTGCCTAAAACTCATGCGCTGCTCTGAACCTTGATATGACTGGTTGAACGTAAAAAGTGGGTTATATGCAAATTGCCCTCCTGATCACATTTCACATGCAAATAATGATGTGTAGCGAGACGGGACCTGACCTGGAGAGGGATGGTGGGCAGACAGTGACGGAGAGAAGCTGAGTGTGGAAAATTCATTCTCTTTTATTTGTCGGAATATAAATGACATGTATGCCTACAGGCGAGCATACTGAGGCTTATCCCACGAAGGAATACACCTGACCAAATAAACAAATGCTAAGATTCCCGGGAGAAAGTAACGCTAAACATATGGCGTAATATAAGAATGTGTTACCAAATATCGTAAACAAAATGAGGAAAAAAATGAGAATAGCGTTAGTGACCCAGACTGTGAAGCTTATGCGTCGTGACCACAGTGTTGAGGACAAAAGAAATATTCGTCGTACTCGTGGTGATATCAGCTACATTCCTTGTTATTTATGTGTTTTTGACATGTGTCATATAATTAACTGAATGAGGAAGTCGAAGGCAAACATCAGTAGACAATGATAGCTATAGGCAATGCTCTTTGACCTACTATACCGTATCCATGACCCACACGAGTGCCAAACACATAATGAGAATAAATGTGGTGTCAGAATTATCCACATCCAGGCCCCAAAGACCTTTCCATGGTTTACCCTAAACGTTTCACATCCCCTGGTTCAGTCCATTGTCAGCAAGTCGACCCCGGTATACCACATCGTTCCAATTCACTCTATTCCTTACACGCCTCTCACCCTCCTGTATGTTTAGGCTCCGATCGCTCAAAATCTTTTTCACTCCGTCCTTCCACCTCCAATTAGGTCTCCCGCTTTTCCTTGTTCCTTCCACCTCTGACACGTATATCCTCTTTGTCAACCTTTCCGGACCGATTCTTTCCATATGTCAAAACCATTTCAACGCACCCTCTTCTGCTCCCTCAACCATACTCTCTATTCCCACACATCTCTTGCCCTTTCATTACTTACTTGATCAAACCACCTCACATAACTTATTGTCCTCAAACATTTCATTTCCAACAAATCCACCCTCCTTCGTACAACCCTATCTATAGCCCATTCCTCGCAGCCATATAATATTGTTGGAACTACTGTTCTTTCAAACAGACCCATTTTTGCTATCAGAGATAACGTTTTCTCCTTCCACACATTCTTCATTATTCCCAGAACCTTCGCCCCCCTCCACCACCCTATGACTCATTTCTGCTTTCATGGTTCCAATCGCTGCTAAGTCTACTCCCAGATATCTAAAACACTTCACTTCCTCCAATTTTACTCCATTCAAACTTACATCCCAGTTATATACACATGTATGTACATACACGCCCACACACGCACATATACATACCTATACATACACAGACAAATACATATATGCACATGTTCATACTTGCTGCCTTCATCCATTTTCGTTGCCACCCCGCCACACATGGAATGGCAATCCCCTTTCCCCGCGCGCGAAGTAGCGCTAGGAAAATACAACAAATGCCACATTCGTTCACAATCAGTCTCTAGCCGTCGTGTGTAATGCACCGAAATCACAGTTCCCTTTCCACATCCATGCCCCAAACTTTCCATGGTTTACCCCAGACGCTTCACATGCCCTGGTTCAATCCACTGGCAGCACGTCGACCCCGGTATGAAAATTATATATATATATATATATATATATATATATATATATATATATATATGATTGGCTCAGTCTTATCTAGTGGTGACCCACAACCTTACCCAGCTAAAACCCACTTCTTTCCTACCCAAGATTTAATCCGACCCAACACAGACCAGACCAGGCACATTCCTGGCCAAGACATTCATTTTACAGGTCGAAAATCTGCCATCTTGCCTATGGCTAAGTATGCTTGTGGGAGCAGTGGTGCGGAAGATGAACACAGACCCCTGGTCGCCAAAGTGTGGCTTTGTTCGCCTCAGTGGACATGTAACAAGATTAGAAAGTTTCTCAGAATTTTATCCACTAGCTATTGCGATTACAGGACTGAAGAAGAAGAATAAGGATAATATCAAAAAACGAAAACAAAGGGAAGCTAGTTTGGGTATGTGATATTATGGGAAACTAGATGAAGATCATATCGAACAACCCATTGAGCATTAAAGGAACACACATTAAATGTTGACGATTCATGAATGATGTAGTGGTGACTTATGAGGGCAAAAGGCTAAGTGGAGGCCATCTTTGCAGAGGTCCTCTGCCGTAGGAACCGTGAGGAATTAGGCACGAGACACCTAAGTATCAGGGTAAGGTAGGTAAACGAGTTTTGCGGTCTGCAGCGTGGTTAAGGAGGATATCTGGAGAAGTATTGGTGGGCAATGTGACCACCACAGCCATTCCGTCGAAGACCCACTGGCACAGAATGATTGATCAACACAAGAAAGAGTAAATAGATTTTCCAGCTCAGATGCTTAAAGATCCCTTGTTCAGATTGAAGAGTTTATTCCTCGAGGATCATTTTCACTCGGCATTAACTTCCTCACTCTTTACGATTTGATCTGTCTTCATGAACAATATTTCGTAAGAAGGGAACCGTGTTTATAAAACAGAGCTTTTAAGGTGATATTTCTCGCAGTATTCATAAGCAAGATTCCTCCTCCTAGCTTACACCCTTCTCCCACGTCTTGAGGTACACTGTTAATTAGTCGCTGTTAACCGTCTCAAACCTACGTTACCAGTCCCCTTGGTTTATAGTGCTACCTCTCCTCGTCAATATTGTCAACACTCCTCCTGTCTTACTGTGCTCCCCTCCTCCAAACCCACTTCATCAACCTCCCACTTGGTCTGCAGTGCTCACTCATCCTCTAGCCAACATATCAGACGTCCCCCAAGCCTGCATTATTATCTTTCCATTAGCCTAACCGACCCTCTGACTTTCCTTTGCCTAACTCAAACCTTCATGTGTGTACAATGTACCATGTACAGAACTGAACACATCATGATGACAATTCCACCACAAAAAAGCTGCTCGTGGCAGAATTAGAAGCAATACATCTAAGGCGGTAAAACTTGTTCAAGTTTGAGCAGCATTGCTGTACGCTGTCATAAAACATCTGGGTTACGAATTCAGCTGGTGTAGCGTGAGTAATGTGTGTGATGCAGGTAGCATGCAGAAAGTCCCAGGTGCCTGACTTTCTATAAATGTATTAATTGGTAAAAAACTAAAAGATCCAATTGACTGCGAAGCGTGCATGGATGCGTGGCTTGAGGCCAGTGTCTATGGTTGGAAAGAACCTGTTCTAATGCTTCACACTGCCTCCCATCCATAACACCGCCTAGGACGTGGTCTCAACCAGCGATGGGATGAAAAAAAAAAAAAAAAAGAGGCAAAAGAAATGAATGGATCACCGAACCACGATCAGTGCACAAGACGAGCTCCCACGTCTAGAGACATTATCTGTCAAAAAACCGTATGTTACCGCAAGATTGACACGATAGATGGCCATCCTAGATGACACTCATAGATGGCACTCATAAATGATACTCATAGACAGCATCCATACATGGCATTTACAGATAACAAAAAAATAGGGCCATATATGGTAGTCAAAGATAGCATCTATAAGTGATATCCTTCAATGGCAATCATTAATGGTACCCATAGACGTCGTCCACATATTGCACTCACGAGTAGCATCCACAGATAAGAACCATAAGCAGCATTCATAAATAGCACCCGTAAGCATCATGCATAATGACATTTATGTAAGGTGCGCATGGCAAATGTGGCTCATAGGAAATGTAAAGGTATCGTGAGGGTACATGCATATTGATAGGGGTCAGTATACCTGAGGCTGTCTGGAGTGTGATCAATATACTTGTGGTGTTACACTTGTAGTGGGATCTGTTCACCTGGGAGTGTGCTGCTGCACCAGTAAACCTAGTGTTGTAGTGTTGCGCCTGGAGTAGGTTCAGCATACCTGGGATTGGGTTTATGCACCTGGAATGGGGTATTTCAACTGGATTGGGGTCAGTAAACCTAGAATGGGGTAAGTACAGCTAGAGTGGGGTCAGAACACCTGGAGTGGGGTCACTACGCCAGGAATGGGGTCATTACACCTGAAGCGGGATCAGTAAATGAACAGCAAATGAATCCAACCAGGATTCGAACCTGTGTGCTCGACTCCGGACGGCCCGTGAATGCGTCAGTCAGCAATGCTAACCGCTACAATACAGGTAAATATAGCTCACACACACACACACACACACACACACACTTATGGCGTCCTAGCTTCGTCTCTTTGATGTATATCAACTGACTTATATTTCTCTCTTGTGTCTCCCCTGATGATGCGATTATTACACGAAAGTGCACATGGGAACTTATCGTGTTTCATTTTCCTCGTGGACTCATAGGTGTATGTATATATATATATATATATATATATATATATATATATATATATATATCCAGTTTCCATCGTTAAACCCTTCTCCATATATTGGTGTTCTAATCAGCATAATAACATGTTTCTGACAAATCGTCTTTATAAATCATTGTGTTGTATCGTAACATTTAACAACCTCCTGTGTAACTTGATGATTCATCGAAGGAGTTTATCAAATAAGAGCCATGTACCTGATCATAATACACAGGCGACACTAACTTAAGACAGTCATGTTCCTCCTCTGTGAGGATCTATGCGTCTTCTACCTGCTCCTGACCACGGCCACCCTACCTATCGTGTACGTACATCTACCTGCTCCTGACCATGGCCACCTTACCCATCAGGTACGTACATCTACCTGCTCCTGACCACTGCGACCCTACCCATCATGTACGTGCATCTACTGTCATGAAGAACCATCCTCCTCACAACCTCCACACTACGCATGCACCCAGAAGCGTCAGCTCACCTGATAACCGCCAACTGCCGACCCATCCTGATGTTGCACAGTCAAGAGTGTTGGGACATCCGGAGCGCGAGTAGTCCCGCGGCCCAGTCACAGCAGGGCAGAGCTCACAGCGTCACCAGCACACGCCACCACTGCCACACCAATACTGACCCGCCACCCAGTTACTCACTCACCTCCACACCTCCCCACAAGACCCTTGAATGGGAGGCGTGTCAGCGCCGCCACCGGCCTCTGCTCAGCCCCAAGTCTTCACGTACCTCAAAGTTCGTTACATTTCTCCGGAATGAATGTTTCTCATCAGATCAGCCAGGTGCAAACATGGCTCCCAGATGACTAGAATTTCAAACTAATGAATAAGTACATGAACCTTAAAAACTATGAATATTGCGCATAAGAACACTTGCCTAACGTTCCAACAACAATTATTAGGTATTCGGCAGTTCTCTGGTTAGCGTCCAGTCTTTTTTTCCATTACACTCAGCAGTTGTGGGTCGTAACCAAGTTTAAGCGGCGCCAAGGTCAAGGGTGATCGCTATAGAAAGAACTTAGTGTTTTTATTCACTTCCTGGAGACCGTGGAGGTGGCTGTAAGGGGCTAACTATAGAGGTGACTGTGAGAAGTCAGCCGTGGAAATTGTTGTGATGGGCCAGCCTGGAGGAGGACGAACCAATGTCCGTCGTGCTGGCTGAGTCTTCCTTATGTTTTTCACGTGTGTCAGGCGCCGAGTCCCACTTATTCGGGAATGTCTCTAATATCAGGACTGGAGAGTTAAGGTGGTAGGCGATGACGAAAGGCAAGAGAGTTATTAGTATTCAAGGAAAAGCATAAACACCGCAATGAAAAATATATTGAGATACGATTACAAACATGACAGAGATGTGACACGCTGCTTCAAGTTGGACTGACTACGATTTACGTTTGGCCATCTTTACACACACACACACACACACACACATATGTATATATATAAAACAGACAAACCTTCGACAGTCAGGATCGAACCCAGGACCCCTGTGCAACAGGCGGGAGCGATACTGCTAGGCTATGATCGTCGCTGATAGAGTATTGACCGTTCGAATACTATGTACTCGAATACCCTTCGTCTCACGTTGGTGAGTAACGGGGTCGACACCGGTCATTCCGATCCTGGCTGTTGGAGGTTTGTATGTTCTATGAAGGTGCGCGTTCATATCCACTTAGTTCGTATATATATATATATATATATATATATATATATATATATATATATATATATATATATATATATATATATATATATATATAAATTGAATACGACAGCATATTTAGAGTTATTAATCTTTCTTTTGTAATCTAATTTTCTCGGTATCATTCTACCTTTAGATGGGTGCTCAAACACGAGTTGCCGTAGTTCTTCATTTCTTACATTCAAGGTTTCGCCTACACAGGGGCATCATCAGGAAATCTTCCCCTTCAGTTATCATTTTTCCAAAAGAAGGACAGAGAAGGCGGCCAAGTGAGGATTTCCCTCAAAGGCTCAGTCCTCTGTTCTTAACGCTACCTCGCTAACGCGTGAGATGGCGAATAGTGTGAAACAAAAGCAAAACAAAAAAACACACCCAAATATATATATATATATATATATATATATATATATATATATATATATATATATATATATATATATATATATTGCAAGAGGTTACAGTGGTGCGCGTGATCTAGTATTTGCTGATAACCACGAGGAAAATGAAACACAAGTTCCCAAGTGCACTTTCGTGCTATGATCACATCGTCAGAGGAGATGCAAGAAGGAGATAGAAGACGTAGAACAGTCAGTTGATATACAAGGAAGAGACGTAGCAAAGACTCCATTGGAAACCTTACGTATCGGTAGCGATCACAGCCACACGTTACCGTTCTCGACTGCCACGCAACGGTCCTGAGGTTCGAGTCCTGGCTGTTGGAGGGTATTATTGTGTTCTATGAAACTGCGCGTTCATATGTACTATATTCGTATATATATATATATATATATATATATATATATATATATATACTAAAACATATCGTCAACTGCACACTGTTCTGTGAAAGGCTTGGCTTCGTCATATCTGCAGATAAAGCTAAGGTCTTCAGTAAACGAATTGGTAACGGCACGACAGGACCATCTAAGTTGACTGTTGGTGGAAATCAGATCGACTATGTCTCCTCCTTTAAGTCTGTATCCACTTTTTTGCATCTAGTCAGTAAAACTTACTATATGAAACTATGTAATTGTGTAATTCATGAATTGCAACATCTTATGTAATATCAACCCACTGAGGCCTGACTAAGACCCTTTGTGACCCCTGTAATCCTTTTGCGCTACCGCTCACTGGATGAGCATGGAGTGCACGATAGATTTGCCTGTGTTACTGGCGCGAATTGAATTCCTACACCTCAGCTACGCCCTCCGGCACATCAGCTTGCAGGGAAACCGTTCTGAAGCAGCTTGATATATCATGGACAGAATATACTAAGAAATTTTATTCGAAAGTGTAAAGTGAAAACACATTAATATCAGTCGTCGGATGCCGTGGGAGGTGGATTATACGAGAAAAGAAAAAAAAATAAGCTAAAGTACCTTTATGTTATGTTGTATGTTTTAAACAGGTTTATTTATTGGTAATTAATGACACTGAAGCATCACTGCTTTTGTGATCTATTCATATTGACAGTCGTCGACTTGATAACACTAGAAGTTTATTTCAGTATTCTATATCTTTATGTCTGGAAAAAATGTTGCCTACTTTTGTGTCACATATTCTTCCTTTTAGCTTCCCGCTGTTGCTTTTCGTGGTTGTATGTGTGTCTTACGTACATTTTCTTGAGGTATATTGTATATATCATTTAGCGGTGGTAGTCGTGGGAGGTACACATTCTAGTCACCACCAGCTTCCTAACACCATCTACCTCCACCCCCAACCGTCTGTAGCTACGTACAGTAACACTCCGGCCACTGTCACTCTCCCAGCGCCATCCTCCTCCTCCCCCGACCCTAATCAACTTGCATATGTTGCAGATGATTGCCGGAAATTATTGTCTAATAATCTGTTATGCCGAAGTTCCTGCCAGGGTTAGAATGGGGTAGATCCGTACGCACGCCTTTCAGTACTAGTGCAGCGTGTTGGTAACAAGATCACTATGGTTTGTGACGTGGATTTTCGAGTCTGTGGATAAAGGTTAACTAAAGAAAACATTTCATGATGTTATGTAATCAAATTGAATAACCTCTTTAATTTGCATTAGAGTCAATGTCGACCTCATGCTGCCTGAACCTT
Organism: Panulirus ornatus; assembly: GCF_036320965.1. Taxonomy (NCBI): domain Eukaryota; kingdom Metazoa; phylum Arthropoda; class Malacostraca; order Decapoda; family Palinuridae; genus Panulirus; species Panulirus ornatus. The sequence goes on along the minus strand of NC_092258.1, from coordinate 610,515 downwards.
CACCACGATGGAATCCTACTCTTTTTCTTCTCCTTCTTCTTCTTCTTCTTCTTCTTATTATTATTATTATTATTATTATTATTATTATTATTATTATCATTATTATTATTATTATTATTATTATTATTATTATCATTATTATCATTATTACTATTATTATCATTATTATTATCATTATCATTATTGTTATCATTATCATAAGATGTCACGGTATCATTTGAACAGCTTGCATGTTGAACTTTTGCTTTCTCGTTTCGTGCCTGTCAGCATCTCACCAACTTAACGCAGTGAGATATCTTTCCAGACCTTGGTGAGGATGTTGGTGTGGCTGTACCAAGAAAACTGTGTTACCCGTTGATTATTATAGCCATTTTCATTCTTTGTGTATCTTACACTGGTATATCATATTCTGGTTGTGTCCCCCTGTACTCAATCCTGACGATGTAATTATACGAGGGTGCTTGATACTTCGTATTTTCCGTTTCCTCGTGACATTACCTGCATCTTATGTACATACACCACTCGCGCACCTTTTACACACACACACACACACACACACACACACACACACACACACACACACACACACACATACACACACAAGAATCTTATGATCTATGGTCCCGAATCAATGGACATGGTCAACTTTCTAATGTACTTTTGTTAATCATGTTAAATTTTCTACCAGTTAGCTTGTAAAAGGCTAATGAAAAAAATAGGATAGCAAAATAACCCATAACCGTTTTATTTCGGAGGCGTAAGTCAAGATCTAAGTCTCCATTCTTTAACAAGAGTAGTCAAGAAAGTTTGCAGTAGTTAGCCTACTAATTAGAAAACGTTGATAGTTAATAAAAGAGAACAATCTATTTTTATGGGTAACACTTATAAACATGAAAAATATATTTAGTGAATCCCCTCTTAAGGTAAAGAACGGACTGTCTTAATTGATAATGACCAGGACATAATCAATGGCCTCCAAAAATGTTAAAAGAAACTTCAAAATAGGTCTAGGATAAATCTGACCGAAATGAAAGGCTTTTATGCTCTTGATCTAATCTTTATATTCGTAAATGGAGACAAACTCAAAACTAATACGGATGCTATTATCTATTATATCGATAAAATGTAACATATCCTTGGTATGTAACCCCAGTTTTGCAATTGGTACGGAGATACATGTTTGTCATGATAAAAGAGTATTGTCATAAACTTCATATCCCTTGTGTATACAATATCGCTAATTTCCAAAGACGATGATATTGAATATCGTCAGTTTGGAACTGTAGGAAGTATTCACCAAAGAAAGGAAGCTGGATGTATGATCCCAAAAGTCTGGAAGATGAATGTAATGATATAAGACCTACCCTTAGGCACTAAATCTATCTTAATTGCTAATACTAAGAACTTTAATTCGTCCCCCATGTAACTTCAAAGCACATCCTATTATCAACCAAATCATTATGAAAGAATTATCAAGACACGATAACATGATAAGACTAGTTGAACACACATCTCACCACCCAGGCAAACCCTCGCTGCAAAAGCCCACTAAACTACGAGGAAACCTACCCTCCCTCCTCCACTTTCCTTTTAACAATCAGGCCAGTGTACCTTAGCATTGCGGTGAACAAGCGTATGTGCTGGTGTTGTGATTTAAAAACTTCATGATTTGCTTGCATCTGATGAGACGGATTATCTCCATGAAACATGAAGTGCAGTGTATATCAAAAAATACATTTCAAATGAAATTATCTGAACTCCCACCGAACAGCTATTTCACCTTCATAGCTATCGTCACACACACACACACACACACACACACACACACACATATATATATATATATATATATATATATATATATATATATATATATATATATATATATATATATATATATATATATACTTATCGTGTTTCATTTTCCCCGTGGACTCACAGGAATATATATACATATATAACGTTGGCAACTTTCAGAACCTTACAGGTGAGCGTTGCCATAGCAACACTTGTCAACAAAGAGAACTGGGTCAATATATATGTGTTTCGTACTCGACATATAGTGATGCAAATACTGTTGTCAAGCAGAGGATGGTAATATGTTCATAATAATCATTGATATTTAAAGAAAATACTTATTCTGCAGCATGTAGTATTGTAATTGAATTCATTTGTACGAATTCAAGCATCTGCCTCCGGTATATAAGCCGAGGATAATAACAAATATTCATGCAGTGCCTTTGTGTTGTTGCTCATATGAACGTAGAATTATTTTTTCTCTCTCTTTTCGATGTATACTATATTCCTGTGGCTATCTCTACTTGCCTCACACTATGTCAAGTGTGAGTAGTGACGATTTCTTCGATGACGAAGCGAGTAAATCGGACCCTGGTAAAGACAACAATAACACTCTCGACCCCCGGGAGGAGAGTGACACTGAGAGCCGTGGCCCCAGTGAGGCTGAGAGCTGTAGCCCCAGTGAAGCTGAGAGCTGTAGCCCCAGTGAAGCTGAGAGCCGTAGCCCCAGTGAAGCTGAGAGCCGTGACCCCAGTGATGATGTGAATCAAAGACCCAGTAATACTGTTAGCCGTAGTCCCAGTGAGGCTGAGATTTCACATGTATGTGTGGAAGAGAAAGGTTCCCTTAAATTCTCATGGGAATGTCAGGAACTTGAAGATGAAGAACATGAAAGCATTGACATTGGGGAGGACGTGAATGAGGAGATCGTGGCAACAGAAAGTGAGTGTGATGATGAGGAGGAAAATGACAATGGTCATAACGAGAGTCATGATGGAAGTGAGGAACTTGAACGGTTATTTACCAGGTCACAGAGCATCCTTTCCACTACCTCATCGGCAGCGAAATTCTCCAGACAACGACCATCTTCGGCCAGTCCTACCATGCGGGCGTTGACCAGGTCACCTCACACGGCCTCCTCCTCTTCGCCAAGGCTAGGATCAGACGAAGCACGCAATGGAGGTAAGATTGTCAGTTGTTCTTCAGTACAAATGGTCATTAAAAGTTCCAGTGCAGGATAGTGTGTGAAGGAAATTAACAGATGTATCTCTAGTCTTATCTGCTAGTGATGTTGAGGGATGAGGCTAACTAAAACTAACTAACTAAACTAAAACTAACTAACTAAAACATCAAGCAGATCAAGCCCCGCTGACGGTGTAGATCTATGCTGAAGTAGTTTGGTTACTATTTCTAGTAATTCTAAGAGAAACAGATGAATAGAGATTAAACAACAGTAATCATAGACACAGAAATAATCTTATTTGTAAGTGGTAAGACTGGCTGTTTCTTTAATTTCTGAAAATCCTGGAATGCATATTATGTAATTCTATCAAGAAAAGCAGCAGCTAGTTTGTAGAACAGGATGGAGTTCTTGTGACTGAAGTAGTGAATGCTTGAGAATAATTGGCAAGGCGGAGGTCTGTAATATCATGGTGGTTATTCAATTCAGTGTTTTTCTTGGTGGTACAATGGAAGCATTTTATCCAACTGCTTCCTCCAGGACCTGCGGTCCGCTCCTCCTCCCGCTTGCTGACTGCTGGTCAGGACCCGTCCCTGCTCCTCGTTAGCAAGAGTCCCGTCCATGATCGGCCAGCTCCGAACCGGGTTGCAAGGGACGCCTCACCCAAGCCGGCTTGCGACACCAAAACACCCACACTAACCACCAACAACAAGGGAATCAACCGAGTCCTCAGAAGCAAGGAACAGTCGAGTAAGAACAGTAGGATCTTACTAGTGATCAGCTCACTCTTCTTTCAGCATTTTCTTCTTCTCAAGAGTCAAGGTCTGGCGACATTACCTCATTTTGGCGCCGACGTAACAAACACTTTGTAGGCTATACTTCGATTCACTGTAGTTTGATAACTTTCTCTCAAGGTAATAGAAGAACTCACACTTCATACGGACAGACGTAATGAGTTTTCGTCACCGATATTTTGAGGATTTTTTTGAATCAGTAGAAATACATCACAGGAGCTGCCTACTCTGTCTTAAAGCAGGACGACAACAGAACGTCCATTCTCTCTCTCTCTCTCTCTCTCTCTCTCTCTCTCTCTCTCTCTCTCTCTCTCTCTCTGATTTCAAGTACTGTCTTTATGGCTCATTCTCTGGCACAGAACATTGTCTCTGGCTGACTCTCTCTCTCGATTCCAAGCATTACCTCATTGTATGATCATGTTCATACTTATCATCAAGTTGAAAGCTAATTAAGCATATATATATATATATATATATATATATATATATATATATATATATATATATATATATATATATATATATATATATATATATATATATATATTTTTTTTATACTTTGTCGCTGTCTCCCGCGTTTGCGAGGTAGCGCAAGGAAACAGACGAAAGAAATGGCCCAACCCCCCCCCCCCCCATACACATGTATATACATACGTCCACACACGCAAATATACATACCTACACAGCTTTCCATGGTTTACCCCAGACGCTTCACATGCCTTGCTTCAATCCACTGACAGCACGTCAACCCCGGTATACCACATCGCTCCAATTCACTCTATTCCTTGCCCTCCTTTCACCCTCCTGCATGTTCAGGCCCCGATCACACAAAATCTTTTTCACTCCATCTTTCCACCTCCAATTTGGTCTCCCTCTTCTCCTTGTTCCCTCCACCTCCGACACATATATCCTCTTGGTCAATCTTTCCTCACTCATCCTCTCCATGTGCCCAAACCACTTCAAAACACCCTCGTCTGCTCTCTCAACCACGCTCTTTTTATTTCCACACATCTCTCTTACCCTTACGTTACTCACTCGATCAAACCACCTCACACCACACATTGTCCTCAAACATCTCATTTCCAGCACATCCATCCTCCTGCGCACAACTCTATCCACAGCCCACGCCTCGCAACCATACAACATTGTTGGAACCACTATTCCTTCAAACATACCCATTTTTGCTTTCGGAGATAATGTTCTCGACTTCCACACATTTTTCAAGGCCCCCAGGATTTTCGCCCCCTCCCCCACCCTACGATCCACTTCCGCTTCCATGGTTCCATCCGCTGCCAGATCCACTCCCAGATATCTAAAACACTTTACTTCCTCCAGTTTTTCTCCATTCAAACTTACCTCCCAATTGACTTGACCCTCAACCCTATTGTACCTAATAACCTTGCTCTTATTCACATTTACTCTTAACTTTCTTCTTTCACACACTTTACCAAACTCAGTCACCAGATTCTGCAGTTTCTCACATGAATCAGCCACCAGCGCTGTATCATCAGCGAACAACAACTGACTCACTTCCCAAGCTCTCTCATCCCCAACAGACTTCATACTTGCCCCTCTTTCCAAAACTCTTGCATTCACCTCCCTAACAACCCCATCCATAAACAAATTAAACAACCATGGAGACATCACACACCCCTGCCGCAAACCTACATTCACTGAGAACCAATCACTTTCCTCTCTTCCTACACGTACACATGCCTTACATCCTCGATAAAAACTTTTCACTGCTTCTAACAACTTGCCTCCCACACCATATATTCTTAATACCTTCCACAGAGAACCTCTATCAACTCTATCATATGCCTTCTCCAGATCCATAAATGCTACATACAAATCCATTTGCTTTTCTAAGTATTTCTCACATACATTCTTCAAAGCAAACACCTGATCCACACATCCTCTACCACTTCTGAAACCACACTGCTCTTCCCCAATCTGATGCTCTGTACATGCCTTCACCCTCTCAATCAATACCCTCCCATATAATTCACCAGGAATACTCAACAAACTTATACCTCTGAAATTTGAGCACTCACTCTTATCCCCTTTGCCTTTGTACAATGGCACTATGCAAGCATTATATATATATATATATATATATATATATATATATATATATATATATATATATATATATATATATATATATATATATATATATATATATATATTCTCCATAACTATATTTGGAAATATATTTTTTAGAACGCTAATTGCATTGAAAAGTTATCTTTTATTATTCAGTAAAGCCAGTCATTAGAAAAACATTCTTCAAACAACGATAGAAAAGCCGATAGTAAGCTCGTGATGATTGTGTTGCTAATGAGAAACACTTGATCCTGGTTAGTGTTTAGACTGGGTCAACTCCACAGGTGAGGTGCGGCCGTCTAGCGCCGGCAGCTGGCGGACCTCCAGGAAGTCAGGCGTCATCCAGCCCAGGATTATGGACCGAAGGTCGGTCTGCGAGCAGGTGGGTCAACTGATGTAAGGATTTGAATATGGAGGCAAAAGTATACAACACATAGGGAGATGATGTTCTGTTTGTTAAGTGTGCTGTTGCTGCGGAATTTGTATAGCGCTATTCAGTCATACGTACAATAAATCTTTTATGTTAATCATTTCACAGCAAATTAAGGGGGTCATGTTAACACTATATGTACAGTTTACTTTTGACGAGTGATGTACATGGTTGACGATCAGGTGTCTACTTATTTACGAATAGATAGGTTACATCTCCAGTGTCGTATCTGAATGATAATCAAAATCTAACAAGAACATAAATTGAAGAATGAAACATAACAGTTGCAAGTATTCCGACTCGTAGAAAAGGTAGACTAAGCAAATCTTTTTTCTTTAGAATCATTAACAAAATCAAACTAGAAGGTTCAACATTTTTCACTATAGATGGAACAATAGAATTGGGAGTTAGTGACAGATTATTCTTTCTGCTCTTTTATAAAACCAATACCTGTGTTCTATGTTAGAAGTGTATGGTAGTATGATATTTCTAGATTTCCAGCAATTAATCTCTGGCCCGATGAGGACATTGTTTGTGACCAGAACCTTTGACGAAAAGAAAAAAGTTCAGCGCCCTTGGTTAATATAGAATCAGAGCACCTGTATGTTTGTGGGGGTAATTACCTCAACATCTTGCTGTGATATGCCCAGTGTCACCATTAAACTGAGTCGACTTCATAAACTGCTGGAAGGCACCGCTGTAGTCAAGGGTCTAATGCTTGCCTCAGTATCTTTTAATTACTTAAATATCATAACGCACATAAATCATCAAAATAATAAATGATCAGTAACTAATATTCTCGATGTCAAAGACAATCAATGAGGTTTCCTGCTGTCTACAGTATAGATAGTACTAGGAGAGTTTCTAATGGGAACTTCCCACTCACAGCAGCCTAGCCAGCGGCCGCTCGGGAAATACACTCGCAGCCTCAAGATGCTGGGGGTGAGGATTCCTTCACCTGCTCCCAAAGACCACAGGTAAGAGCTTGCATTGGTTTGCTGAGAGATGGTGGAGGGGGTGGAGGTGTGATGGGAGGAATGTATGTCGGTATAAGTGAGTACCTGTCCACTCTCAGGAACAGATGAATTGAAGGGGAGGCTGTACATGAGCCAGCCTGCAGGAGTCTTGCTGACTAGGTAATGGATGTGAACAGACACATAAATGATAGGAAGGAGCAAGAATCTATCAGTAGAAGTCTCTTGGAATTCTTTGACAGGCTTTCAGATGCAGATGATAAAGAACATATAGATAGAGGGAGATAACCATACTCATTCATTAACTACAATAGAAGAAGTTCTGCAAACTTAGATTTCTGTATAGAACAAGAATATTATTACTTATGTTACTTAACCTTAATTGTTTGCAAGTGATGATGAAATACATTCACTATCAGGTGTAGTTTGTTACCACAAGTTGTAAACCCCGTCTGCCTCCCTGGCAGAGCACCACGGTCATCGTCCTCGCAGTCTTGGGAGAGCGCCGGGAAGCTCCAAACTCGCCTCTCCTGCCGCTCCACCTCCCTTGAGGACGTTAGCCGCGCGATCCCCCAAGTCAAAACGCCCCACGCCCTCCACACGCTGACAGTTGGTATGTCACTCAGTCACACACGCATATACATGTATTCGTACTTGTTATTCCCTCAGTAACGAAATAGGATCAGAAACTGAGCCTTCAAGGGAAGATCCTGACTTGGTCTCTTCATCTGTTCTTAGTTCTAGACAGTGATGAACCAGAGATGGTTTCTCAGGCCTCCTCATCCCTCACTCCTGCCCCTTCGAACAGCCTTCTCCCACAGACAGGAGATACGTGCATAGCATTCTTTATTCCCTACCGTCTGAAATTGTATATTCATTTATCTATCTATCTATCTATCTATCTGTCTATCGCTCTATCTATCTATCTATCTATCTATCTATCTATCTATCTATCTGTCTATCTATCTTCTCTCTCTCTCTCTCTCTCTCTCTCTCTCTCTCTCTCTCTCTCTCTCTCTCTCTCTCTCTCTCTCTCTCTCTCTCTATATATATATATATATATATATATATATTTATATATATCTATTCTATCTATCTATTTTGCTTAGTCGCTGTCTCCCGCGAGGTAGCGCAAGGAAACAGACGAAAGAATGGCCCAACCCACCCACATACACATGTATATACATACACGTCCACACACGCAAATATACATACCTATACATCTCAATGTATACATATATATACACACACAGACAGATACATATATACACATGTACATAATTCATACTGTCTGCCTTTATTTATTCCCATCGCCACCTCGCCACACATGGAATAACAACCCCATCCTCCCTTATGTGTGCAAGGTAGCGCTAGGAAAAGACAACAAATCCACATTCGTTCACACTCAGTCTCTAGCTATCATGTAATAATGCACCGAAACCACAGCTCCCTTTCCACATCCAGGCCCCACACAACTTTCCATGGTTTACCCCAAACGCTTCACATGCCCTGGTTCAATCCATTGACAGCACGTCGACCACGGTATACCACATCGTTCCAATTCACTCTATTCCTTGCACGCTTTTCACCCTCCCGCATGTTCAGGCCCCGATCACTCAAAATCTTTTTCACTCCAACTTTCCACCTCCAGTTTGGTCTCCCACTTCTCGTTCCCTCCACCTCTGACACATATATCCTCTTGGTCAATCTTTCCTCACTAATTCTCTCCATGTGACCAAACCATTTCAAAACACCCTCTTCTGCTCTCTCAACCACACTCTTTTTATTTCCACACATCTCTCTTACCTTTACATTACTTACTCGAACAAACCACCTCACACCACATGTTGTCCTCAAACATCTCATTTCCAGCACATCCACCCTCCTGCGCACAGCTCTATCCATAGCCCACGCCTCGCATTCATACAACATTTTTGGAACCACAATTCCTTCAAACATAGCCATTTTTGCTTTCGGAGATAATGTTCTCGACTTCCAAACATTCTTCAAGGCTCCCAGAATTTTCGCCCCCTCCCCCACCCTATAATTCACTTCCGCTTCCATGGTTCCATCCGCTGCCAGATCCACTCCCAGATATCTAAAACACTTTACTTCCTCCAGTTTTTCTCCATTCAAACTTACCTCCCAATTGACTTGACCCTCAACCCTACTGTACCTAATAACCTTGCTCTTATTCACATTTACTCTCAACTTTCTTCTTTCACACACTATACCAAACTCAGTCACCAGCTTCTGCAGTTTCTCACATGAATCAGCCACCAGCGCTGTGTATATATATATATATATATATATATATATATATATATATATATATATATATATATATGTGTGTATGTATATACATGTGTATGGGGGTGGGTTGGGCCATTTCTTTCGTCTGTTTCCTTGAGCTACCTCGCAAACGCGGGAGACAGCGACAAAGCAAAATGAATAAATATATATATATATATATATATATATATATATATATATATATATATATATATATATATAGGGGAGAAAGAATACTTCCCATGTATTCCCTGCGTGCTGTAGGAGGCGACTAAAAGGGTCGGGAGCGGGGGGCTGGAAATCCTCCCCTCCAGTTTTTACTTTTCCAAAAGAAGGAACGAAGAATATTCCCTCTAAGGCTCTGTCCTTTGTTCTTAACGGTACATCGCTAACGAGAGAGAGAGAGAGAGAGAGAGAGAGAGAGAGAGAGAGAGAGAGAGAGAGAGAGAGAGAGAGAGAGAGAGAGAGAGAGAGAGAGAGAGAGAGAGAGGGGAAATGATAGAAGGCGAGAGGCTGTTAGATAGGGGAAACAGTTTTACAGTAATATAAGAAGTGGAACAATAGTAAATTTTAGAAATCGCTTGATGCCTAATGTCTCCACAATAGAGTCCTGCATATCCCATAAGGTTCCTCTCTGACGTTGCCTAATCAAGATGATAACGAAAACTAGACGGCAAAGTGAAGGAAATACCTACAGAAACCAAGTTCTGTCAATGTCATGCAATCGCTGGGAGAACAGTCAATCACAAGAAAGCAAACGTTGAAATGCACTTGCGATATTGATGACAACCGATTAATTCTTTTCGTGCAGACGAGAACCAGCGGGCGACCCTGAGCCAGGCGGTGTACGAGGAGTGGTACTTCCGACGTTGTCAGGAGATTAGGTCTCACAAGATTAGAGCCAGAGAGAAGGTTATTGAGGAACGGAATAAGAAAGAAAAGGTAAGATGTGCGCATCAAGAATATGTACCTTTTACACTCTGAGTGATAACCATATTTCGGCAACCTAATAAAGACAAAAGCATTTTGTATCCGTCTGATACAACGGACATTTACAGGACAGTTATCGGCAGAGCCATTCCCTCTATGTCACTATAGCATCATAGTGTCAGCTCCTTACTATTATAACAACATATCATCAAAGTATCACAATACCATAACATACATTTCCTAACTGGTCTGACGTAGGTTATGTATTGTGCATCTTGTTTTTTGTACTATTCAGTGATGATTATTCACGTTATTTGAATGGCACAACCTAGACTTCTATTCTTTGTAGGAACAGAAAGACTTGGAGAAAAAGGTGAACACGGCCGTTTCGGATTGGAAGGAGAAAAAAAGAGGACAGAATAAAAAAACAAAAGAAAAGCTTATGAAAGAAGCTCAAAAGAATGAAAACAAGGAGAAAGAGAAAGACAAAAAGCAGGAGAGGGTTACAGCTGCTTTGATTGCATGGGAAGCGGAGAAGAATGAATTGGCGAGAAAGAAGAGAGAGAAGAAGAAAAAGGAAATTGAAGCTGACAAAGAAAAGGAGAGAGTAAAAGCGTCAAAGAAAGAAGATTCAAAAATGGTAAGTACCCGGTGATTGTAAGATGGCTGATAAGGGTGTCGCACTCATACTGATCCTTGACCAGGACTTGCTGTGTTGGCAAAATAATTTTCTGTTCTTGACTGATTCACCGGGAAAATAGAGGTGACCTGGTATTTTGCATATCTGATGCCCTTAGTGTGATGTTAGAAAGTGCTGTATATAAACTGTAGGGAAGGCATTTCAAAAAAAGACAGAATGACGTCCTGGAGTCAGTTGCAGACATGTAGATTTTATTCCAATTTGTTTGTTCGTAAGAATTTAGACTTTTTTGGTAAAGGAGCAAGAAATGTGTAAAACAAGCTCATCCTATGTCGAGCGTTCATGCAATCATTTTATGATTTTCTTCTCCAGGGATTCCTCCTGTGGAAGCAGCAGAAAGATGAAGAGGAAAAGGAGAGGCGGAGGAAGAAAAAACAAGAGGAAGAGGAGCAAAAAATGAAGAAAGCGCGAGAGATGATGGAGAAGAGGCGGGATGGAGAGCTGGCCTTCGTAGCATGGAAGAAAAAGAAGTTAAGGGAGCAGGGAGAAGACATGAGGAGGATCATGTGAGTTAACGCCACATGGTGCTGGTCACTATAGTTGTATCAGGCTGGCAAGTCACTATTGTAGGCGGCTGGCAGGGCATTGTTGTAGAGGCTGGTACGGCATTGTTGTAGGAAGATGATAGTATAATGTCTGTCTTGGGCGGCTGATGGGCCAGTGTTGCAGGACGCAGTTGTATATAACTGGCAGGACCAAGTTCTAGAGGGCCGGTAAGGTACAAAGATGGCTCACAGGACGTTGTTTCTTGAAGCTGGTAGGTACTGCATCGGGAGACTGGTAATGTACACTACTCTGACACAAACAGCTTTGCGGTTCACTACCCTGGCATAGGTCTCAGTGCCTGAGCGAGCTGAGAATTAGGACAGGTTGGATGTGGCAAGGCGGGACACGATTGATATAGGGTGGTTGGTGCAGGAGTCCTGCAGAGATACAGACCGTCATAAGCCAAGCTGATCAAATATAAACATTTTAGTATTTCTTATCATTTCTGTATATATTCTGTCTTAGTCATAGCTACAATGTGTGCAAGATGGTCATGGTAGTTCTGTCATTAATAAAATAGTTCATTGTTATTACCTATACGGATCAAGAACACAGTAAATCTGATTTAAGAACTAAATGAAATTGATGTGAAAAAATTTAAGTTCTGTGAAGGTTGATTGAAACTAGGACTAATCTTTGTAGGTCATGATTGTTCAATTAGGCATATATTTGCAGCCTGGTGTACGTATGAATCACGCTGGAAGATGAATTGTGCTTCTGTTCCACTTGTTTGAAAACTTAGTGAAATACCTTTATTGATCGTTTTCGAATTCATTTTGATGTTTCAGTTTGAATCTATTCCAACACTTTAGGTCACTGACATAATTGTTGATATTTTCCTTGTCTTTCTGCAGCATCAAATCAGAGTTGGAGAAGTCGTCAGATGCCCAGAGGCGTCTCCACCGGTCTTCAGAGGCGCTACAAGCGTATGAGGCGTGGCTGGAGGAGGTGGAGGAGCGGCAGCCACGCCGCCTGCACGAGACTGCCCGGGCTTCCCTCCTGGCACGGATCAGACCACCATGGTGGCCAGGCGGCTCCAGCAGCTCCTTGTTAAGATGCTCATACCCTACCTACTTGTCTACCAGTACCTACCATGAGGCTTAAACCCTGCCTACTTATCTACCAGTACCTACCAAAAGATTTTGCACTTGGGTACGGCTAGCGAGTAGCGCTCATCGCTGGAAAATTTCGAGTCAAATATAAAGGTCATCTGAGTCAAGTGTTGCTGAGCAATATGTGGGAGATGGAGAGAGCGTTAGTTTGTGGACTGAATGCTAGCTTTCCACGTGTGGATGGGGCATACAGAAAGGACAGCAACTTGGGTTAAGGAGGGGAACTTGACAGCCATTATAGTGCTGGCTCACTGCGCCGCCGTCAGTAACCCTCCTGATACTCAGGCGGGTAGAACCTTTGTGGTCAGAGGTTACCTGCAACTATCATTTAGAGAGAGAGAGAGAGAGAGAGAGAGAGAGAGAGAGAGAGAGAGAGAGAGAGAGAGAGAGAGAGAGAGAGAGAGAGAGAGAGAGAGAGAGAGAGAGAGAGAGAGAGAGAGAGTTGTTTCCCTTTTGCTTTTACAATCCTCAGACATTATGAGTAGGATCGTGCTAAAAATATAAATCTAAAATTCCTTAGCACACACAAGCTAACCATTGACCTGCCATATGTGTTAACTTCCAATGAAAACCGAATTCTTGTGCTGATCTAATTTTCTCGTGTTATAATCAGAACACAACATCGATTTGTCATTTTCAGATTAAAAGATCAACCCAATCGAAGTATCTGGACGGCACATGATTATACGGCAACACGGTGTGTGCCATCATCTCGTGTTTCAATGTTCAGAAGCAACATTACGGTATTGGTATGCTATCATTCTTAGTTTGATAGATGGGCTGATAGTCTGTCAATAACTGAAAGAGTGATTAGTTACCCTGTACTCACCCACACAGACATACCCACATCACCACACACCACACTTCTTGACCTCTGGTCCCGCCCAGGTGACGTGGCCTCCTTCCTGAGCGTTATGGAACCTCTATACAAAGGATCCTGGAGCCTGAAAGTTAATAAGTAAATGATGAACGTTACTGCGGTTGTCTGGGATTTCCTTTAGTAGAACGGTTTTCGACGGATGTCCCTGGTTAGTGTCAGCAGTTAGACTATATGAAATACTTCCTGATGTTTCTAGTGACTGTAGTAAAGAGAACATTATACGTTGAGTTACTGGCTGTTAACCGCTCTGGTAACCTACCTATATGGAACACAAGTTTTCCAGTCACCACCCACATCAGCTGATTACACGCTGTGTAATATGTTTCTGACAATACTGTCTCAAGCCGAACATTATAATGAAGCAATATTTTCAAACCTAGTTCTGTAATGCTGTTTATAGCAGTTCAGTAGAAACTAACACGAGTACATACACCGAGGAAAAGCTGACAGTTACACATGTTAGATTTCTCTGAATCTCACTCACATGCTTCATGAATAACAGGTAAGTAATGCTTGTTCTGGTATTTCCTATGATCATAGTAACAGCAGCTCGCTGTCTTAACAACATCTTGGTGTATTTCTACATATCTTGAGTGCTCGGGGCAACAGGTCTTCCCTCACATGTACATACAAATAAATTCTATCAATTCTACAATTTTCATTAACCTAAATTATCATGAATAATCAGGTTTATAACATCAATATGGAAATGTTTTCTTGTTTAGCCAAACCATTGTTCTTTTTCATCTTATTATACTTTGTCGCCGTCTCCCGCGTTTGCGAGGTAGAGCAAGGAAACAGACGAAAGAATGGCCCAACCCACCTACATACACATGTATATACATACACGTCTACACACGCACACACACACACACACACACACACACACACACATATATATATATATATATATATATATATATATATATATATATATATATATATATATATATATATATATATATATATATATATATATACCGTCTCATTAAAGTACTTTACTAAAGAAATCCATCGCTTCTCTACCACCAGAAGTGTTGCAGCTTTGTAGGTGCAGGAGCTCCTGGAAAAGTGGTTCTGGAGTAAGCCAGCACACACTGAAGAAAAGGATCCTTGGGCAATCATAAGCAAAGTGTGTGTAGATGTGTTATCATATCAATAGTTTCTATCTGCAAACACTGAACATGAGATATTTTAGACTTTGAGGCGAGCAAACTGTTTATCACATTAAAGTACACTCACAGTATTAGTAAATTCCTCGTGACTGTCGTAATAATGGCAACAAGACTATGGTAGCAGTGGCAACATGTCCTGAGGAAAGTAGTGGCGAAAGTAACAAAACGAACACGTAAATCATGTTCAAAATGGGCCATTGATAAAGGAGAGGGAGTGTCTTGCAGCTCCTATGAACACTGTCTTGTGTAATGTTATCAGTGAAAGGAGATGTCATCTTATCATGCTGGTGGCGCTGCCAAGTAACGCAAAAATTGTATGATTCAGTTGAGCATAGACGAACACTTCGTTGAGTCCATCCCTCAGTGTGTAGTGGGGACGTTTTCTGTACAATCTTGGCACTTCTTTGAGGCGTCCACCAGGTTCTTGTTACCCATACGCTCGCTTCCTTTGTCCTTTATATCTCTCACATTCTTCTCTTACTCACATTCTTCTCTCACTCACATTCTTCTCTCACTCACATTCTTGCCTCAGTCATATTCTTGCCTCTAAAACACACTCTTCTGAGAATTTTCCGATACAATGAAATACGAACATCCGCCCTGCCTCATTACCTTATCTCTCTTTCTCACTATCTCTTTTTCAGCTATTCCTTAGGCTTTACTGCCGCACAAATCTCACTGGAGTAACTTCAAGCAACAAGAAACACACACACACACACACACACACGCAAATATATATATATATATATATATATATATATATATATATATATATATATATATATATATATATATATATATATATATATATATATATATATATATATATATATATATATATATATATATATCTTTTTCACTCCATCTTTCCACCTCCAATTTGGTCTCCCTCTTCTCGTTCCCTCCACCTCCGACACATATATCCTCTTGGTCAATCTTTCCTCACTCATTCTCTCCATGTGACCAAACCATTTCAAAACACCCTCCTCTGCTCTCTCAACCACGCTCTTTTTATTTCCACACATCTCTCTTACCCTTACGTTACTTACTCGATCAAACCACCTCACACCACACATTGTCCTCAAACATCTCATTTCCAGCACATCCATCCTCCTGCGCACAACTCTATCCATAGTCCACGCCTCGCAACCATACAACATTGTTGGAACCACTATTCCTTCAAACATACCCATTTTTGCTTTCCGAGATAATGTTCTCGACTTCCACACATTCTTCAAGGCTCCCAGAATTTTCGCCCCCTCCCCCACCCTATGATCCACTTCCGCTTCCATGTTTCCATCCGCTGCCAGATCCACTCCCAGATATCTAAAACACTTTACTTCCTCCAGTTTTTCTCCATTCAAACTCATCTCCCAATTGACTTGACCCTCAACCCTAGTGTACCTAATAACCTTGCTCTTATTCACATTTACTCTTAACTTTCTTCTTCCACACACTTTACCAAACTCAGTCACCAGCTTCTGCAGTTTCTCACATGAATCAGCCACCAGCGCTGTATCATCAGCGAACAACAACTGACTCACTTCCCAAGCTCTCTCATCCCCAACAGACTTCATACTTGTCCCTCTTTCCAAAACTCTTGCATTCACCTCCCTAACAACCCCATCCATAAAAAAATTAAACAACCATGGAGACATCACACACCCCTGCCGCAAACCTACATTCACTGAGAACCAATCACTTTCCTCTCTTCCTACACGTACACATGCCTTACATCCTCGATAAAAACTTTTCACTGCTTCTAACAACTTGCCTCCCACACCATATATTCTTAATACCTTCCACAGAGCATCTCTATCAACTCTATCATATGCCTTCTCCAGATCCATAAATGCTACATACAAATCCATTTGCTTTTCTAAGTATTTCTCACATACAGTCTTCAAAGCAAACACCTGATCCACACATCCTCTACCACTTCTGAAACCACACTGCTCTTCCCCAATCTGATGCTCTGTACATGCCTTCACCCTCTCAATCAATACCCTCCCATATAATTTGCCAGGAATACTCAACAAACTTATACCTCTGAAATTTGAGCACTCACTCTTATCCCCTTTGCCTTTGTACAATGGCACTATGCACTCATTCCGCCAATCCTCAGGCACCTCACCATGAGTCATACATACATTAAATAACCTTACCAACCAGTCAACAATACAGTCACCCCCTATTTTAATAAATTCCACTGCAATACCATCCAAACCTGATGCCTTGCCGGCTTTCATCTTCCGCAAAGCTTTTACTACCTCTTCTCTGTTTACCAAATCATTTTCCCTAACCCTCGCACTTTGCACACCACCTCGACCAAAACACCCTATATCTGCCACTCTATCATCAAACACATTCAACAAACCTTCAAAATACTCACTCCATCTCCTTCTCACATCACCACTACTTGTTATCACCTCCCCATTTGCGCCCTTCACTGAAGTTCCCATTTGCTCCCTTGTCTTACGCACTTTATTTACCTCCTTCCAGAACATCTTTTTATTCTCCCTAAAATTTAATGATACTCTCTCACCCCAACTCTCATTTGCCCTTTTTTTCACCTCTTGCACCTTTCTCTTGACCTCCTGTCTCTTTCTTTTATACGTCTCCCACTCAATTTCATTTTTTCCCCGCAAAAATCGTCCAAATGCCTCTCTCTTCTCTTTCACTAATACTCTTACTTCTTCATCCCACCACTCACTACCCTTTCTAATCAACCCACCTCCCACTCTTCTCATGCCACAAGCATCTTTTGCGCAATCCATCACTGATTCCCTAAATACATCCCATTCCTCCCCCACTCCCCTTACTTCCATTGTTCTCACCTTTTTCCATTCTGTACTCAGTCTCTCCTGGTACTTCCTCACACAAGTCTCCTTCCCAAGCTCACTTACTGTCACCACCCTCTTCACCCCAACATTCACTCTTCTTTTCTGGAAACCCATACAAATCTTCACCTTAGCCTCCACAAGTTAATGATCAGACATCCCTCCAGTTGCACCTCTCAGCACATTAACATCCAAAAGTCTCTCTTTTTTTTTTTTTTTTTTTTTGCTTTGTCGCTGTCTCCCGCGTTTGCGAGGTAGCGCAAGGAAACAGACGAAAGAAATGGCCCAACCCACCCCCATACACATGTATATACATACGTCCACACACGCAAATATACATACCTACACAGCTTTCCATGGTTTACCCCAGACGCTTCACATGCCTTGATTCAATTCACTGACAGCACGTCAACCCCGGTATACCACATCGCTCCAATTCACTCTATTCCTTGCCCTCCTTTCACCCTCCTGCATGTTCAGTCCCCGATCACACAAAATCTTTTTCACTCCATCTTTCCACCTCCAATTTCGTCTCCCTCTTCTCCTCGTTCCCTCCACCTCCGACACATATATCCTCTTGGTCAATCTTTCCTCACTCATTCTCTCCATGTGCCAGAACCATTTCAAAACACCCTCTTCTGCTCTCTCAACCACGCTTTTTTTATTTCCACACATCTCTCTTACCCTTACGTTACTTACTCGATCAAACCACCTCACACCACACATTGTCCTCAAACATCTCCTTTCCAGCACATCCACCTTCCTGCGCACAACTCTATCCATAGCCCACGCCTCGCAACCATACAACATTGTTGGAACCACTATTCCTTCAAACATAGCCATTTTTGCTTTCGGAGATAATGTTCTCGACTTCCACACATTCTTCAAGGCTCCCAGGATTTTCGCCCCCTCCCCCACCCTATGATTCACTTCCGCTTCCATGGTTCCATCCGCTGCCAGATCCATATATATATATATATATATATATATATATATATATATATATATATATATATATATATATATATATATATATATATATATATATATATATATGTATATATATATATGCGTGTGTGTGCGTGTGTGTGTGCGTGGCTGGGTGGCGGTGGGAATGGATAAAGGCAGCATGTATGAATATGTACATGGGTATATTTGTATGTGTGTGTATGTATATGTATGTATACGTTGAAATGTATAGGCATGTATATGTGCGTGTGTGGGCGTTTATGTATATACATGTGTATGTGGGTGGGTTGGGCGACAAAGTATAATGATACATATAATATATATATATATATATATATACATATATATATATATATATATATATATATATATATATATATATATATATATATGTATATATATATATATATATATATATATATATATATATATATATATATATATATATATATATATTACATGAACAGATAGATAAAGGGATATGCAATAACTAGACAATTAGACAAACAATAGATGAAAACTCGTCACAATGACAAAATGCATGAAATATTGTGAAAAATTGTTGAACAAACATATTCTGATAACGTGCTATCGCTGGCCTGATAATGATGGCCCATGCGGACCACAACAGCCTCATGAGCAGTGTGGGTTATCAGTGCCAAGAGGAGCTCTGTGATGGAATGTTGTTGTCCTATCATGTACTACACTTGTGTTCTACTTCTGGCTACGTGTGGCGTAACCCTCTCTCCCGACCTACATTTGCAGGTGAGAATCCTCTTGTACCGCTGAGGTGAGAGTGTGGTAGCTGCCTCAGGCCCGCCCATCATGTGCGGGTGCTGGCTTCCCACTAGGTGCTGCCTCTTCCCCCTCCTGATAACCGTATTGTCGCCATTACCTAGGGTGTTACTCCTACTCTCGAGTATCGCCTGCAGCCGTGGCTGTGGGTGTGAACGAATACTGGGTGTAAATACCTTCTCCACGATATATAACAACTTTTAGTTTCATTAGTTTTTGTTATTGGATTTATGGCATACATCCACTTGAGGTGGTTAAAGAATGAAGTGGTAAGACAAGAGAAAAACAGCAGGTTTGTGATGCTTGGAGTCTTCCCATTACAATATTCTTGTTACATCCGCCATTCCCTGTATTTACTTTTCATGATGACTGTTATATCTCGAGCGTACAAGTCCCAAATCACACCATCTCTGGTGAAATGAAGATAGATTCAGAGAATGACAAATAAAGCTTAATCACAGTTCCTCGGGTGTTTGTAAGACCGAAGTTTTAATGGCAGAGAAGGTATAGGAAGTCGAAAGAAAAAACAAGATGAAACAGCTTCCTTTCTCAAAAAAAGATATTGTCAAAACAGTCGAGAATAGTTAAGGAAATGTTGGGAACAAGAGAACGGGAAAGACAATATTAGTACATTTAAAGTACTCTTTTGAGTTCTTGGGCAAAATTAGTGATATAAAGGGTTCCCTTAGGGAAAGTATCAGTCTTATGTAGAGCAAATGCGGCTGTGTAAGAGATCTGTTTGATGCATTACTGACAACAACAGTAGACAAGAATTATGGGAATAGAGGATCGTGGATGGCGACTAAGAGGGGCGGAAGCGGGAGTATGAACATCCTCCCTTCATGTATCACTTTCCAAAAGATGGAACAGAGTAAGGAGCCAGTTGAAGAATTTTCCCTCTAAGGGTCTGTCATCTGTTCTTGACGCTACTTTCCTACCGTGGGAAATGGCGAGCATGTATGGATGGATGAGAAAAAACTGCGTTGGTCTACGTTCATTGACTAATGATAATTTTTTTTCTATAAATAAACACTCTCTCATTGTTTTTCTCAGGCTTTCTCGAATGATCATATCGAAATCAGTATGAAACAATATAAAAGATAACTTTAAGATTTGGGTCTTGTTACGCAAGTATTATGAAGAACATCATTGTTCTGAGGGAAATTAAAAACTTTTCCCAAAATTGTAAATGTTTTAACTCCAAGAGTGTTGTCCGTTTGTACGCAGGTAACATTGTAATCCTCATCGTCATTGTATCAGGCATTTTTATGTATGATAACTTCTCGCTAAACTTGCTACTTTTATCATTATGAATCTGTTATGTAATCTGGGTCACACAATACACAGTTTCTACAAAGGTAATTTCAACAATGTCTCGAGAACTCCTGCTTAAGTTTAGTTCCTGTGGACATCACGCAGTCTGCTTTCATGCATAGGTCACAGCTCTATTGAAGTATTGTGTTTCATCTGGAATACAAATGTAAAAATTTACAATATTCATTCTATCGATGGTTTTACTATTTTCCTTCTTGCAGAATGCTACATGGAGCGCAGGATGGGGTAAGCTATACATTGTTTTTCTCTTTTTTTCATTTTTGTTCAGTTGAAAGCAAGAAATATAAAAACACACAAAAAAACAGTAGATTAAACACCATGAAAATTTTTCTCTTCCAAGTAATTGAATGATCTGACGCAAGAAAAGGGGAAGTGGACAGTGGTTTTGGGTGATGCTAGCCTTGCCACTCCAAGAACACCAAAACGCGTGGATGCGATTTTCATTCAGTTATCTTGGATCATCTTTAAACAAGGGATGATAGAAGATATCTGACTGGATGTTCTATGCCCAATATTGCAGTCAAGCATAGAATATATATACATACATATATATATATATATATATATATATATATATATATATATATATGTATATATATATATATATATATATATATATATATATATATATATATATATATATATATATATATATATATATATATATATATATATATATATATATATACGGAAAGAGAATGGTATAAAGATTCATTGAAGTAAAAAGCATATGAAAAAATTAATGAGTTTGGTTTTAAGAAAGTAGCTTACAGAGTTCTCCACACAAGGATCTGATTTTCATGAGTCCTAACGTTGTGATATATTGTCCAGCAACAGTAGCCATGAACCATGCTAAACATGGTGTGTGTCCCCAGACGACCCTCTCAGGGTGGATCGCGTGGCATCAGACCGAGTGGAGGTCTCATGGAGGCGAAGTGGTAGTTGGTCAGACATCACTAACTTCACCGTCTCCATCATTGGTGTTGAGCTTCAAGATTACAAGTGCGCTGACAACGTCACCTGCAACACTGCCATCTGCAACTTCAGTAGCCGTGAAAATTGTACCCTCCAACCCTGCACCCTGTATAATCTGAACGTGACTGGGGGTGACAATGTGTCTGAGCACAGCTTCACCACAGGTATGTATGTATGTCTATTGTAAGCACATCATCTCTGTCACCAAATTTTACCTATGTCGGTCTGAGCAGATTGTGCTTACTGTGTGGATAAAGATTTTATAGATTCTTGGAGTAACTCAAGAGATAAAATATCAAACAGTTATCATTTTGCATGAAACGATTTTTTAAGTAAGCAAAATACATGATGGAGGAGAGGGCGATGATTAAGGTGGCACAAGTCATGTTGTTAACCATTTCCACAGCTCCGGCTCCTCCGTCCAGTGTGAACTCGTCCGTGAGCTACAGGCGCTTACGTGTCAAATGGTTGGGCTATCTTGGATACTGCCATACTGGGACAGTCATCACAGTTACTACACCTCACACTAAATACAAGAAGAACTTGACCAGCGCCGTAGACAATGGCTTCTGTGACCAGGACCTTGTCGCCTGCGACACCGGCCGGTTGGTGGCGTCAGTACAGGTGGTGGGAGGCGACGGTCAGGCAGACGAAGTCTCTAGTGCTCAGGACTTCTGTGGCGAAGGTAAGAGTATTAGGCAGATTAAGATAAAATAGGTAGATGAATCATTCCATCAACTGCAAACGTTTCTTCTCACAAGGTGGCATTTGTTTGTGTGAACATGTGCCATCCACAGGACGCTCCGAATCTCGGGCACATTTTAAAAAACCCTTCGTCACACTGGATAATCAACAAAGACATTTTGTACGTTTATTACATTACGGTGATTCTTTCACATTTAAAGTAGTTCTAGTGATGCCATGTGAGGTACCCCTACTGGGATCTTGAACTTCACTGTTAGTGATCTATTTTTGACGTGAAAGTTTTCCCAAAGATGATTTTACCCTCCTCTACGAATCATTAGTAGAACAGTTTCAATCGGACATTTACTGGCATTTGGCTGTACTGAGCACATCATATTTCAATGATCGATGATTTTTTCTTGTGTGTGTGTGTGTGTTTTCACTGTGAGTGACTGATACTAGTCATGAATATCAGTGTGTTTTGATAGGCTTCATATATTACAAGTTTCATTAAATATCTCATTTGTTAGAACAAGCAAAATTCTCCGATATAGGACGAAACAAGTAAATGTCTTCCGGACTTGCTGGACCTCACCATGTCGGTTAATAGAATGTTTTCCCTAGACGCAGGATCCATAGTTACCAACCTCGACCTGCTTCCTGGCAGCCGCAGCATCCAGGCCTTATGGTCAGTAAAGAGCGATTGTGCCAGGATGACGGGGTATCAGGTCACCTGGACGCCCAAGGACAGTGAGGAGTCATCCCCCATCATTACTGGTAACACCATACTCAGCTGCAACATCTCCGGCCTTTCCTCCTGTACTGAGTACACCATCACCGTCCAGCCGCTAGAGGGGAACGAGTTCTTCACTCAGCCAACCGTCAATGCTTCCATAACTGAGGATGAAGGTAAGGCTGACGTATATGTGTCATTCAAGAATATAGTTTACTTGATCATCAGACTTATGATAGATTATTATGTATGAGAAAATAAAGAACAATTTCGCAAGATCTCATATCATTAATTGAATCTGAACAATACATACAGTTTGAAAATGAGACAGTTTCGTGATTGCGTTACTACATGGGTAAGATGCTGGTGCAAGATGTTTCCGGTGTATAACTGGTCAACTTTACATTGTTGCTGATAAGGATGACAGTAAGATTATCATTATCATATACTATAAAATAGTGACTTTAAATCCTTTCAAGAAGATAAAACAGTTTCTTGGTTAGAGTGACATATGTCGATATTTTGAAACAAAAATACTAGACATATCAAGCGGAACCATGAATGTGATAAACAGCGTAGATATGATTTTTTATTGAGGATCATTGAGCGTGGAGATCAGCTGACTTAACGAGTACTCATGTGGAAGTGGCTCAAACTTTATAGTGTCTCTCTGGTGATGTGTTCGTTGGTACGGGAATATGCTGGGTGTTGTTGGTAGTGTTAATGTTCTTGGAGGCGTTGTTGTTGTTATTGGTGGTGCTGTTGTTGTTGTTATTGATAGTGCTGTTGTTGTTGTGGTTGGTGTTCTTGTTTTTGTTGCTATTGTGATTGGTGGTGTGTTGTTATTGTTGTTGATGATGATGTTGCTGTTGTTGTTGGTGGTAGTGCTTTAGTTGTTGTTAGTGGTGTTGCTGTTGTTATTGATGATGGAGCTGTTGTCGGTTGTGGTAGTACTGTTGTGGTTGGTAGTGGTGCTGTTGTATTTGGTGGTGGCGGTGCTGTTGTCGCTGCTAGTGATGCTATTGTTGTTGATAGTGTTGTTGTTGTTGTTGGTAGTAGTAGTGGTGGTGCTGTTGTTGTCGCTGGTGGTGCTATTAATGTTTATTGTGGTACATCTGTTGTTGGTGGTGGTGTTGTTAGTTCTGCTGCTGTAGTTGGTGTAGTTGCTTTTGGTTCTGCTGTTGTTGGCTCTCTGTACAGCGTGTGAACTGAGCGTGCTAGGGGTCATAGACCCTTAGTACATGAAAATAGAAATTGATCAAACTGCGCCTTTTACTCTTGTGTCAGAAATTCCAAATCTATGGATAAAAATTATTTTGGTACTTGGAAAACATATAATATGTTACCTTTCGTCAGAATTATTCATTAGTTTCCATTCAGACTGAAATAGATCAGGTACCTTGCTGATCAGCAAGATTCTCAGTAGATTCACTAAAAATAATCAACAGAGCCGGGGCCTCCAACGGACGTGAAGAGTGAAACGGTTGAGAACGAATCGGGTTCACTGAAGGTTTCATGGAGCCCGCCACCTGCTCCTGGGCCCCAGTGTCCCGTCACTAACAACAGGGTCAACTGGACGCTTTCTGATGACTGGGGGGAGCCTTTGGGTCAGGAGGAGGTTGGTGTGACAACCACCTACACCGTCATCGGTCTGTCCCCGTGGACGAGGTACACCGTGTGTGTGGCGGCGGAGACGGC
Source organism: Panulirus ornatus (assembly GCF_036320965.1). Taxonomy (NCBI): domain Eukaryota; kingdom Metazoa; phylum Arthropoda; class Malacostraca; order Decapoda; family Palinuridae; genus Panulirus; species Panulirus ornatus. Next base: position 585,570 of record NC_092258.1, on the reverse strand, counting down.
GGGAGGCTACGGACCCGCTGGGCACTGTGATGACGGCATCACCGATCAGGACAGTAAGGGGCTATATAGCCTACCTGTAGGTGTGCCTGATCATGACTATGTATGAAATACTGATACTGGTAGTGCATGATGTTGGTACTGTTGGCTGTGAATAATGGTGATGGTTTTCGCAGAGTATGATAGCAGCGATCTTTTGATGCATAACAGTAGGGAAGCAAGTAACGTATGATGATGATGGTAATGCATAATGAAGACAATGATGGTAGTGTATAAGATGAAGACGTCAGAAGGGAGAACAGTGGTGATACCTGTTTTGCATGACAGTGTCAACAGTACAAGATGCGGGAGAAGCTGGCACCATATACTGATGACTATTTTGGTAGTTTTTGAGAATGGTGGTTCAGACAGTGCATGATGGTAATGATGATTTGTTCATGACAGTGTGGTAATGGTAATACAGAATGGGGCTGCTGATGCATGATGGTAGTGATGCTGATAATGCATGATAATGGTGGTGTTGGTAATGAATAATAGTGGTAATGCTGGTTTTACATGATGGTGGTGATGTAAGTGTCAATAACGGTAGTGATGTTAGTATTGTATAGCGGTGATGTTGGTGATATATTATGGAAAAGATACTTGTGATACATGATGGATGTGGTGCCTATAGCGTAGGATGATGGTGATAATGGCAGGACATGATACTAAGGAGTAATGTCATCAACATGACTGATGATAATTTCATTCGAGATTTACATTTATAAGCCTATCTGACTTGTTCTTTTGAAAACTTCATTCTTATATTTGAAGATACAGTCACGGATGAAAGTCCACTTCAAGGTCTGGCCTTAACTGAAATATAGAGAGGATCATGAAAGGGAAAAAGAGGAGACAAGGAAAAGTACTTGTGAATTTTGAAGGAAGTGAGGAACGTGTCTTAGAATGTGTCGGGTCGTAGTTATTGGGAAGGACATGAGAAGGTAGAGAGTTCCAAAGTTTCGAAGTGTAGGGAAAGAAACAGTTATCAAGACGACCCTCTCTTGAGTTGCCAGCGGCTAAACAGTAATCATGTGATGTGTCAGTTTGCCGAATACTGCGTGGTCTAGCTTGGTCAGGGCACACAAGAAGCTGGCTCTCGGAAGCAAAAGACAAACTAATATCTATGAAGAAGGAAAGTGAACCAACATTGGGATGTAGGGCAAGTGCGTCAAGTTGGAAATTAGCCTGGAACAGTCTATAAGTCGGACCGCTTTCAACTCGACTCTGTCAAGTAAAGATGCAGAGTTAGACCCACTCCAAATGCGAGAGCAGTACTCCACATAAGGACGGATCAATCCTTTGTAAATGCGGAGCCACTGTTCAGAGGAAAAGAAATTTCATCCAAACAAGGCTTACATTTTCTTAGAGGCAGGCTTTGCTATTTCCATAATGTGGGGTTTCCAAGAAAGAGTGGATGCTGCTGTAATACCAAGTATGTTCACTAAGTTAAGAGGTGGAATTACAGAACTGTCAATGGGGAGAGGAAAGTTGTCAGGAGTTTTCGATAGAGTAATGGGTGGAAACTGTGTGTGGGAGGCATCAAACTTAACTAGATTTCGTCTTCCTCACTGAAACATCCTGCCCAAGTCTGAGTTTTTTGAGGAAGTTGTGTCGAGATGGTTTGAGAGCAGCCTATTTGTGGGTCACATGTGATTGGCACAGTATGGTTGATCATGTTTCAGAAGTACACGCTGCACGATCGATCATGTCGCAGACTTCTCTCCTGAGTGCGTTGATGATGTAATGGGTTAGCATGCACTATTTTGCATGTGAAAACACACGGTAATTCTTTAAATCTCTCATAGGACACCTCATACGACAGCAAATGTTACAAGCACTTTTTTAGTGGCGCATTAATCCAAATTCGTCGCTGTTTAATGGTAAGTATATTATGAGAACGATATCAAAAACCTGAAATCGCTACACTTTATAACCTTAATTACTGAATCTCTGTCCCTGGCTGCCAGAATGTGGGCTCTCATCTCACTAATTATCACTTTAGAAATCTTTCTTCTTCTTGGTTAGCAAAAGCAGTTATTCCCACAGAGCCTGGCCCTCCGTCTGATGCCTGGGTGGAGTCTACGTCAGCCTCGTCATTGCTAGTGAGGTGGGGTTCGCCGCTTCAGCCAAATGGTCTGGTAACTGGCTACACCGTCAGGTGGTTCGCGGCTGGTGGTGCTGCCGACAGCCACAGCACTGACAACACCACAACCAGATACATTATCTCCGGCCTGGCTGCCTGTACCACCTATGATGTTATTGTCACGGCCTCCACCATCAAGGGAGACGGAGAGGCTCGGGGGCTGCGTCACACTACAGATATGGAGGGTCAGTAAAGCTCTGAATCATGCGCCAAGTTTTGACACTAAGGTTGCCAGTAAGTTCATAATCAATTACCTAAAGTCATCTGTACCTTAGACAATCTATATTGGCCACCTTCTCCCATGAAGCAAACCAGATTAACGAAAATCATGAAATCTGTCGATAGACAGGTTCTTATTGTAGTCATGGGGATGTATGCTACCAGTAAAATGACAGACGTGTTGAGAGAAAAATAAGTGCGTTCCATTCACAGCGCCACCAGCACCAGCACAACTCAACTGCAAGACACCTGAATCGTCCAGCTCCCTGACAGTGACATGGGTCTACCCCGATACTAAGTGTAACTTGACGAAGTACTTGGTGGTGTACAGAGGTGTCGTTCTCTGGTCAAATAACACTTACAATGACATCTACGAGAGGCCGCCATCGCAGTCATCTTATGTGGACCTTAATGATTTGACCCCCTGGACGACCTACACGGTGTGTGTGGCCGGGGTCATTACCGGTGACCTTGTTGGTGACAACAGCTGCTGCATCGCCACCACCTTAGAGGCAAGTGAGTACTGAGTTATTGCTGTTGACACACACACACACACTCTTATCTATCTATCTATCTATCTATCTATCTGTCTATCTATCTATCTGTCTATCTATCTATCTATCTATCTATCTATCTATATATATATATATATATATATATATATATATATATATATATATATATATATATATATATATATATATATATATATATATATTCATACAAATATCATTTCATTAAAATTCAAGGCATCAGTAGGGATTGATTATGTTTGTATATGTATCAAGTGGCATCACAGATGAGTATGTATATAATGATTGCTCCCTGACCCAGTGTTCATACGTGGTGGGAGGAGAATAGGAAAATCATTTCGAGGTAGACAACATGTAAATGGTGCCTCCCATCCCTAACGTTCCATCATCCTTTCTCTCTTTTCCCTATGAAGTGTGGTGGTTCATCTGAGGACATCGTGACTACTTATTGTTTATCTTTTAGCTCCTTTGCATACGTTTTGTGTGGTTTCCGCTCACGCTCGTTTGCGTTGAATTAACAGCTTGATTTTGGCTTGTCCCTCAGAACCCAGCGCTCCGGAGTCACTGGAGGTGGTTGACATAAGCACCAATGCCATCAGTCTCTCATGGGATCCTCCTAGCAAGCCCAATGGTCAAGTGACAGAATATCAGTTGAGTCTGGGATTAGTAGCACACAACATCACCACCAACACCACCACTTACGTTCTCACAGGACTCTACCCAGCCACACACTATAATGTCACCTTAAAGGTACGCTGGGAACGTTTGGCTTGTAAGATTCTGTTTATTCGCAAGAAATGAAATTAAGAAAAAGAAATGTATTTCTGAGATGCAGCACAAAGTTGTCAAAAAGGTAAATGATAATGAAATTTAAACAGGCAGTAAATGAATCAGTACAGTAACATCATATACTCCGTTTTTGACCAGTATATGGTACAATTATGGAAAAAAGTAGAAATCATTTCTCTACATTTATGGTCAAGATTTGGAAAACGTTTGATTGTTCACATTCTTGACACAAAGTTGTTATCAGTATTCAGAAAACCTTTGGTTGTATTGACTCTCACAATGGCGGAAATTTACTTGCCTAGTCAGTGGTCACCCTCTTCCTGGGTTTCAGTGAAAATCTGAAATTTTTATCTGTAAATCATTATTACTGTCGTCGGTATCAACACCTAAAGTGAGAGATCCAGTGGTGTGCGACTAGGGACCAAGTCTGGGACTCACTGTATTCTAGGTTACTGTTCATTGGTTAAAATGAACGTAGTGGAGATATCAATGATTAGACCTAAATTATAGGACATGTTAAGAAAGAGTATTTCTAGGATGGAAATATATGTTTTATGAAAAAGCTTTAATGATTTCAAACAGCCAGTCTTAATGGAATGGGCTTACCCACATAGCAAGGCTTGTGGGGAAACACCTGATATCACTGATCCACTGCCTAAAGTTTGCACCTTTGATACACAACATCCACGATGAAAGTACCTGTTATCAAAGTCATCCTCTGTAGTGTTTCTTATTTTAGGGGAACTTCTCTTTAAAAGAATGATAATTTCGCGTGGTATTTAAAGTGTGTGTGTGTGTGTGTGTGTGTGTGTGTGTGTGTGTGTGTGTGTGTGTGCATCAGATGACACCTGCTTGACAAAAGGGAACACATCCTATGTATCTCCAGAGGGTAAAGCTTTCCTAGCAAGACACTGTATAGTAACCCCGCCACTAAGATCAAGTTGCTGAATGTCTAACCGGTAGACAATATTGAAAGTCGCTTTTTACAGAATAAAGGTTTTAAAATAGTGATGATGCAGGAAAGTAGATGGAAAATTATATCCTCACAATGAAACATGTTCGCACCCGACCGCATCCAATCTACATCCGATGCGTTTCTCTCAGAGTATCAATACAGACGCCACGTACTATGTAGTTAGTCAGGATTGTAGCAAGTATGAGAGAGACTCTGGTAGGCGCCCTTATCACTATTATCTTCCACAAGAAGGCAGGTGGTAACTTTACCTATAACTGCTATCTATCTACCTTACAGGCTAGGAACGGAGCCGGCTGGGGGCAACTGACATGGCGGGAGGTGGAGACTGAAACTACCGCAGTGGTGGGTATCGTGATGGGTGTGGTGCTTGGTTTTGTTGTCGTAGTCGTGGGTGTTGCCGTCATTGTGTACAGGGCTACTTTGCTGAACGCAATCCGCAAGAAGACAGTGCCGAGGTAGTACATATTTTGCATTAAACACATAATCTCGTTTACAATCAACCCCAAAACGACACACTACTTGAATGATACATGAAATGATTAGAATTTAGTGTTAGAACTTAAGAGTAGTGGAGTGTGATGTACTTGCAGACCTTCATCGGTGGAGATGTCATCCTCGCGGGTCGGAGCCACAAGTGACGGAGAAATTAAAAAGTGCGACTTGTGGTCGTACATCCGTGTGAGTACTACAGGTTAATTGCTGTAATTACCTAAACAATGGAAAAGGAAGAAAGTAGCTTCAGATACATGTAAATGTCCAGAGATATGGTCATCATCAATCACTCTTACGCATGTCATTACACTTATTGGAGTGCATTATATGCAAACAAGAGAGAGAGAGAGAGAGAGAGAGAGAGAGAGAGAGAGAGAGAGAGAGAGAGAGAGAGAGAGAGAGAGAGAGAGAGAGAGAGAGAGAGAGAGAGAGAGAGAGAGAGAGAGAGAGAGAGAGAGAGAGAGAGAGAGAGAGAGAGAGAGAGAGGGAGGAGAGAATCAGGGATGTAACATAATCGGCAACAACGACAACTTAAAAGTTTGAGACAATTCTTAGATAATTTAACGTCGATCAGGTATCAAGAACAGTATAATATAGTGTTGTTACTGATTCTGTTTTGCTTTGAAAGAACCTTGAGAGTGATACTCAACGAGGTCTGGAGGAGGAGTTCGCCGAGGTCAAGAGCCAAAGTCCCAGGTACTCTACTGACGCCGCCACCAGACACATCAACAAGAAAAGAATCGCTTTGTTGACATCTTACCCTGTGAGTACGCTGGACAGTTAGTTTAATCAATGGCTCTTTTCCAATTAACACATCTACCATGATTTTACCAACAAAAAACATTCTTTCATATTTTTAGTCAAGAAATAAGCTTTTAAACTGAGAATATAAGAATATATTGATGCTATTTCTTCGATACATTTATATAAGATACTTTATATTAGTAAATCATAATGTATAAACTCCGAGGAAATGTTTATTAGGGAAACAGCTGCGTCAAAAGTTTAAACTACGACTACCTATTACACGTATAGCAGAATATGTTTGATGCTTGGGTCTTCGTCTGTTCGCACACCAGGGGAAACACACACACACACGATAAGTTCCCAAGTGCACTTTCGTGTAATAATCACATCGTCAGGGGAGATACAAGAATAAGATAGAAGACCTAGAACAGTCAGTTGATATACAAGGAAGAGACCATCCGGTAACACTTGCTTACCAATGGCGTCTTAGCTACGTCTCTTCCCTGTGTATGAACGAATGTGGCCTTTGTTGTCTTTTCCTAGCACTACCTCGCGCGCGCGCTGGGGGATGTGGGTGCTATTTCATGTGTGATGGGGTTGCGATGAAAATGGATGAAAGCAGCAAGTATGAATATGTACATGTATATGTATATGTCTGTGTATGTATATGTATCTATATGTTGAAATGTATAGGTATGTGCATGTGCGCGTGTGGGCGTTTATGTATTTGCATGTGTATGACGGTGGACTGGGCCATTGTTTCGTCTGTCTCCTTGCGCTACCTCGCTAACGCGGGAGACAGCGACTAAATATGATAAAAAGATAATATATATATATATATATATATATATATATATATATATATATATATATATATATATATATATATATATATATATATCATCTTCCACCGATGCTTCTTCCCCACTGCAGACGACCACTCCAGGGTTGAGCTGTCGATGGTTCCTGGACAGTGTGATTCTGACTACATCAATGCCAGCTATATCAAGGTACATACCCAGCTGCAGAACGAGTAATGTTCTTAGTTATGTATGATATATAATATGTATATTTGGGAAGCACATATGGTAGTGGGATCATTAATAGAAGTGGCTAATATGGTTCATTTCCTAATTAGTTTGGAGTAAGCTAGTAAGGAGTATAGATCATTAAGCACTTGCCGTCTCGGGTCACAACTTCAGTTTCGTCTTTATCCGGTACACAATCAGCCACGATCTAACCTGGTGTCACCCGCAGTCTTGTTCATCTACCCAAACACGTGTCCAGACACTCCCCACATGCTAACACCCATAACCTTCCTCACCATGTCCTTCTCACTCATCCTCAATCCCCCTTTACCTTCACCTCACTCTTATACATCCGCTTCGTCGTCCTCTTAATTCTCATCATTCATCGAACTTTTTTCATCATATATCATTGTTTTCTAACAAAGATATATCTTTTCCCTTCATTTCTTAGTTATATTTCATGCTGTTCATTGTTCTCACTCCTCGTCAGAGATATAGAGTCCTATCTACATAGCTTCTGTTATCTCTTTCATTTTGGTTTCGTAAGCCCAGGTTTGACTTTCATACATCAGCGTCGGCCGAGACATTATTCCAAATGGGTCCTCCACGTATGCAAACGCACTGTTTTATCTCTAACATTTTCCCAAGAGTTCCAGACACTGCATCGTGCATCAAGTTTTTTTTTTACTCTTTCAGGATATTCATGGAAGACTTTTTTTCGTGGCGGCTCAGGGTCCCAAGCCCGAGACTGTCGGGGACTTCTGGCGGATGGTGTGGGAACTGAGAGTCGAGACTATCGTCATGCTCACCAACCTCACGGAGAGGGGCAGGGTAAGCTAGGTTTCTAAGTGAATATGTCGGCTTCACTATGGTGCAGTTTCTGCCTTCGTGTGAGGCTCAGACACGTGAAATTACTGAGAGAACTTTATGATTTACAGGTACATAAAGAAAGCTCCATTCCTACCAACTTTACGTCTTGCAATCTAAAGGACAGGTGTTTGTGTGCTTGGTTGAACTTTTACCACGTACTAACTTTTACTTAGATATCTAAGAACATGACGAGTGCTGGTAAATAATGGCTAATACACGTAGTTTTAATCTATGATCACAGGAAAAATGTGCACAGTACTGGCCCAGCGTCGAGGAATCTCGGGCGGCGCACGACGGTTACCTCCTTCACATGCACGCAGAGGAGAAGGACGTCCACTTCACCGCCAGGGTCATCGAAGTGACCAAGGTAGCGCGAATGATAACAACAGAAGCAATGGCTTCTTTGATTTATTGTTGTTGCTTAGAAGACACTCTCAGCTCAACGTCCGTCCCACAAGATATTCATCCCAAGCTCTTGTAGGCTACTGGCAGCCTCCTTGTTTCTGGCTCTTGTTTCATCACTCTTCCTTGATGTGGATTCTTATGCCCTTTGTCACATCCCTTAGATTTTAAGCACACTCCTTGCTATCCAATAATCTTAGGCACTTACATCTACTGTCCACTCTCTGTAGCGACTCTGTAGCCATTCCTATTTACTTTGCTTTCTCTGTTTCCTCAGCGACCTAGGTTTTCGTTATGATGACACTCGCTAGACTCTCGTCATGGAGTCTCACTCGCTGCTTCGTCAGTGATTCATTATTCCACTAGTTCTCTCCTAGGTTAATCCTCCCTTTACCAATAAGTTGTGTTACAGTGCCATTCACAAATGGAGTTATCGCAATTTCCGGAACTGAAACACAGACTTCTGTTAGACTATTATAAAAGTATTTGAGCTTCCAGTCTCATTCGTGAGTTCTGTCATGTGTTACACTACTAACGATATTTCTCTAGTGAAAGTTGTAGCACGGAGCTGCTTGGTTTAACGAACTTATCAAAATCACATAACCTTAATGAAACCATAGAACCTACTGACTACATATATGTAACGGGAACGTCATCTTAATCACATTTTTCATATTGTTGATAGATTTCTCCTTTTTAATAATGTCTCTTAATCAAGAGATTCCTTGGTACCTTCCCTTAGGGTTACCAGAAGAGGTTGGTGAAACAATACCACTTCACAAGCTGGCCAGACTTCGGTGCACCGTCACATGAGGACCATCTCCTTGACTTCATCACCACCATCAGGAGCGCCAAATCTACCATCGGCAACCACCTCCTCATTCACTGCAGGTACCAACTGATGGTCCACTATCAATTCACGTGCTGTTATGGATTAAAATCCACATATATGTGACCTAATATGCAGGCGAAATGCTTGTTTACTGACACAGTTGAGACCAATCTTTGTCAAGCACCAAGAGTGACGCCAGGTTATATACTTTGAATGACGTAATATATTTTACCAGCTCGGGCGTGGGCAGGACCGGCTCATTCATCGGCCTGTGGAATCTGATGGACATGGTGGACGCCAACACACATGCGCCCACCATCAACATCAAGCGTGTGGTGTTGGAAATGAGGGAGACCAGACCATCTATGGTCCAATCCCAGGTAAGCGCTGCTCCAGCACTCTTGATACAATCCTATATTTCTTCCTGCATCGAAGAGGAATTTCTTTTTCTTGATTTCCTTTCCAAGAGTCAGCACCCTTACCCTGGCTTGGTGAAGACGCTTTTCATCTGACCCTTAAGTGTCAGGTCAAAGCAAAGACCAGTTGTGTTGAGAGTGTAGTAATGATGATGCAGTGTAGTGAAGGTGTAGTGAAGATGACCTTTGATAAGACCCCTACGGCTCGGGTCACTGGAAAGTGGCGTCGTTTAGTGAAAATGCGGCTACTGAAGATGAGGGTGCAGTGAAAGTGAGTCAGTTATAGGTCAAAGGGTAGCTATAGTTCGCAGTGATGGTCATGCGAAACACGAATTCAGATGAAATCTAAGAACTCTTGGATATATATATATATATATATATATATATATATATATATATATATATATATATATATATATATATATATATATATATATATATATATATATATATATATATATATATATATATATATATATATATATATATATATATATATATAAAATTCTAACGATGTAGTGAAGATCTATTGTAGTGAAGTATTATTGCCTTCATGAGTGTGAGTCTATGTTTGTGAATAGATAGCATGAGTAGTATAGAACATAATGTTTCACATGGGACCACCTTGATATACATGCATTGCCTTCACCTCCCTCAGGAACAATACTTGTACCTGTATAAGTGCATCGCTGCTTACCTTCAGTCGTCCGTCATGGAAGCCCAAGGTCAGTATTTTGTGTGTCTCTTACGCTTCATGGTAATGTCCTGCGTCATTATATTTTGCCTCATCAAATGACTTTTAGTCAGACCATTTATGTCAGTTATCTGCCTAAATCTCTTCATATATTTTGTATTTACGAACATTCCTTGTTTTAGTTAGGTGTGAAGCGAAGAACGGTCGAGTCATGATATTTATCATTTATAAATCACTCGTGTCTGGCATCCTTAAACTTAATTTTTGTATTACAGTAAAACTTCAACGCTAAGATCCTCACTTGTCTTCACAAATATGTAAGATGCCATCTGATTATCATGGGCCACTTTTGAATGTTAAAAGTGACATTTGCTTTATAACTTGGTCGGTATATTTTCCGATGATTATTTACTAATGTAAGAGTTATACTATATAATTCTCTCAAACACCTAAAATTTCTGAAATGAATTTCCACAAGACGTATCTCGAGTTGCCACCAGATCTGGGGACGAAGAGTGTAGAGGATTTAAGAATATTCATGGAGAATGTATGTTACGTAATCGTGAAGTTAAAAGAAACGGAAACAGAAGCAAAATTTGATTTCTTTGTCAGATGAGCATCATCCAAAGTCCTTCTCTTAACCTTGATGTACTCCTCCTTCATGAATATGCAACAAGATCCTCCCAATATTGCCATGTTATGTTTGACACGACAGCTAGCAGTTATAACGTTGACCCCACATTTGGCAATTATAACGTCTGACCCCACAGCTGACAGTTATAACGTCTGACCCCACAGCTGACAGTTGTAACGTCTGACCCCACAGCTGACAGTTATAACGTCTGACCCCACAGCTGACAGTTATAACGTCTGACCCCACAGCTGACAGGTATAACGTCTGACACCACAGCTGACAGTTATAACGTCTGACACCACAGCTGACAGTTATAACGTCTGACCCCACAGCTGACAGTTGTAACGTCTGACACCACAGCTGACAGTTATAACGTCTGACACCACAGCTGACAGTTATAACAACTAAAAGGGAACGGGAAAGAGAAGTGTGTGTGTGTGTGTGTGTGTGTGTGTGTGTGTGTGTGTGTGCGCGCGTGTGTGTGGATGTATTGACCCAGGATGAATAATCTGGGGTCATTCTCACTCAAGTGAAGTTCACTTTTTCTGGTTTATCATCTAAACTGGGCCTTACCCACGGGACTGTATTCTCTTGAAGATTGATCGTTGGCAGGATAGTGTGCTAATAGTGTTCGGTGTTTTTGTATAGCATTGGTGCCTTTTGGTCTTTTCGAGCCCAGTTTACCTGTAGTGTGTGTGAAATTCCTTACTTAATATTCAGCATATTCTTATGACGGAGGTTCCCTCTTACATGTGTGTTGGGGCATCATTTCAGTGTAAACATTGGAGTATAAGACCTCGTAACCTCCTTTCTGTTTTTTTTTCTCTTTTTTTTCTATGGGTAACCCTTATTGATTATTCATTAGAGTTTCTCATCGCATTGAAACAATAAGTTCATTGTTATAAATTTGAAGTGTTTTGACCAGGATAACGACTGAAAATTGTTTAGACTGAAGATGTGTCACATACGAATGTCTTATTTATGAAAATTGTGTTCTTTTGATTTTTTAGAGAGTATTTTGACCCGGTTTGCCTCTCGTGCAAGCTTTTTTTTTTTCGAGAATCATTCATCAAGGGTTAAATGTGTTCTTGAATATCACTGTTAAGAGTTCTGATAACCATTAAAAATTTTACTCTTTAGAGTAGGTTTCGTGTCTAAGCCCAAGAATTCATTTCACGGGTAACTGTAACGTCCACTTGCTCCACAATAACTTTCCATTAACATTTTGTTCCAGAGGTGAACCACGTCTATGACAACCCAGGGTATGAGGAACCCATCTACATGAACACGTAAACCTGCCATAAGACCATCAAGATCCAGTTGGCTATGAACTAAGACTGTATATTTTGATAGTCTTTACTGAAGGAATATTTACACACACACACACACGCACACACACACACACACACACACACACACACACACACACACACACACACACACACACACACACACACACACACACACACACACACACACACACACACACACACACACACACACGCACACACACACACACATACACACATTCACATACATACATATACAAACAGAGTGGCTGAAGGTATGTTTGTGTACCGGACCACAAGTCAATTGTTTGCTTTGCATTTGTAAATGTATAAACGTTACTTCACAGTTACTGAGGAAGAGAGAGAACCTTGTACTGGGGTTTCTCCTGAAGTGTGCAGGTTATATCTTGTAATTATCCATTAAGGACAGTTATAATCTCTAGTCAATACAAGAAATTGTAGCATGGAATATTCTTTGTTTGTTGAAATATAAACAATTGTACATATGTTAGTTTAGATTCTTGATATTTGTATGGCATTACAGAGCCAGTAATAGATTAAAGAATTTCCATGAGTTAGGAATAAGCTTCAAAATGTTGCCCTTTATGTGAGGTGTTGTGTTGATGCTGGAGGCTGATGCTTGGCGTTATCATCATATCATTACCATTCAGTGAGTAGGGAGGCAGCGACGTGGTGTCTTGCTGGTGGACCAGGTAGTGTCATGGACTGAGTCCCGTTATGCCTGTGCTCCATCTTAAGCCAAGGAATGATCAAGTGATGATATCTTATTTTCCTGGATCTATACATCTGGTATGCTACAGTTCGTCGCATCATCAATGATTATTTAAGACAAGTTTTTAAGGCCGTAAGAAGTCTGTGTGATTTTTTGGAAAGTAGTTAAGGGTGAGGTATTAAGTAATGTTTATTGTATGAGTCTACTAAATGCCTCTATGTTCAGGATCATTCCATTCGTCATAACCTCTGGCTAGAGAGAGAAACAGATGTTTACGTATATCAGCAAGAGTTTGCTGGTATGTCAAGAGCTACGTCTGTGCTGAGGACTGTCTTGGCAACGTCTGGTACTGAACTAAGTAACTTTGTATAAACAATATTTTTTTCAAATACCTTATCATGTAATGCATGCTATATGAATGTTAATCTTATATTACAGACATAACAAAAAATGAAATGCATTTTATATGATTTCTTAAGTGACCTGTGATGAAACACACCACACACCCACACACACACACACACACACACACACACACTCATTCGTGTGCGTCATCATAATCATTAAATATTCTAGTACTCAACTTTGTCATCTAGTCTTATGATAAACCAATAACAGGCAGACAGAAACAGCAATATTTATTTATCAAGGTCCATCATCTCTTCACTTGTGGCTTTATTTGTCTCAGGGAAGAAATGACACTAAACTGAGTCAGGTCCAGCCCTTACTGTTCGCTCCAAGTGCGTCCCTTACGTTGTGAAATCATTATTAGCCCTTCTCCTGTCAATATTATTCATTCTTCTTGCTCTCCTGTTGTCATTCCTTCATTGTAATTCTATTGCCCCAGTGTTCATCCTCTCTTGTTCATCCATCTGTCCTGCTTCTTCAGTACACTCTCGAGAAGTTAGCTCACTTATATCCCAACCACCATTAACTCTAACCTAGTACTAACAACTCTAACGCAGTCTTCACCAGCTTAATCCATCAAAGGTCTTCACCCTATGTCGCCATCCCAGGATCGCATCGCAGTGCAGCACCGTTTACCTCGGCACCAACTTACTATTGTATACTCAAACTCTATCTTATGAACGTCAGGTATTGGTGCAACCATATTACACTCCCACCCGTCCGCACTCCTTCATATACGGCTGTACACCTACAAAAGAAACAAAACAGACATGAGTACCCGCAAGTCTTTCTTACTTTTTTCTTTTTTTTTTTGCTTTGTCGCTGTCTCCCGCGTTTGCGAGGTAGCGCAAGGAAACAGACGAAAGAAATGGCCCAACCCATCCCCATACACATGTATATACATACGTCCACACACGCAAATATACATACCTACACAGCTTTCCATGGTTTACCCCAGACGCTTCACATGCCTTGATTCAATCCACTGACAGCACGTCAACCCCGGTATACCACATCGCTCCAATTCGCTCTATTCCTTGCCCTCCTTTCACCCTCCTGCATGTTCAGGCCCCGATCACACAAAATCTTTTTCACTCCATCTTTCCACCTCCAATTTGGTCTCCCTCTTCTCCTCGTTCCCTCCACCTCCGACATATATATCCTCTTGGTCAATCTTTCCTCACTCATTCTCTCCATGTGCCCAAACCATTTCAAAACACCCTCTTCTGCTCTCTCAACCACGCTTTTTTTATTTCCACACATCTCTCTTACCCTTACGTTACTTACTCGATCAAACCACCTCACACCACACATAGTCCTCAAACATCTCATTTCCAGCACATCCATCCTCCTGCGCACAACTCTATCCATAGCCCACGCCTCGCAACCATACAACATTGTTGGAACCACTATTCCTTCAAACATACCCATTTTTGCTTTCCGAGATAATGTTCTCGACTTCCACACATTCTTCAAGGCTCCCAGAATTTTCGCCCCCTCCCCCACCCTATGATCCACTTCCGCTTCCATGGTTCCATCCGCTGCCAGATCCACTCCCAGATATCTAAAACACTTCACTTCCTCCAGTTTTTCTCCATTCAAACTCACCTACCAATTGACTTGACCCTCAACCCTACTGTACCTAATAACCTTGCTCTTATTTACATTTACTCTTAACTTTCTTCTTTCACACACTTTACCAAACTCAGTCACCAGCTTCTGCAGTTTCTCACATGAATCAGCCACCAGCGCTGTATCATCAGCGAACAACAACTGACTCACTTCCCAAGCTCTCTCATCCCCAACAGACTTCATACTTGCCCCTCTTTCCAAAACTCTTGCATTCACCTCCCTAACAACCCCATCCATAAACAAATTAAACAACCATGGAGACATCACACACCCCTGCCGCAAACCTACATTCACTGAGAACCAATCACTTTCCTCTCTTCCTACACATACACATGCCTTACATCCTCGATAAAAACTTTTCACTGCTTCTAACAACTTGCCTCCCACACCATATATTCTTAATACCTTCCACAGTGCATCTCTATCAACTCTATCATATGCCTTCTCGAGATCCATAAATGCTACATACAAATCCATTTGCTTTTCTAAGTATTTCTCACATACATTCTTCAAAGCAAACACCTGATCCACACATCCTCTACCACTTCTGAAACCACACTGCTCTTCCCCAATCTGATGCTCTGTACATGCCTTCACCCTCTCAATCAATACCCTCCCGTATAATTTACCAGGAATACTCAACAAACTTATACCTCTGTAATTTGAGCACTCACTCTTATCCCCTTTGCCTTTGTACAATGGCACTATGCACGCATTCCGCCAATCCTCAGGCACCTCACCATGAGTCATACATACATTAAATAACCTTACCAACCAGTCAACAATACAGTCACTCCCATTTTTAATAAATTCCACTGCAATACCATCCAAACCTGCTGCCTTGCCGGCTTTCATCTTCCGCAAAGCTTTTACTACCTCTTCTCTGTTTACCCAATCATTTTCCCTAACCCTCTCACTTTGCACACCACCTCGACCAAAACACCCTATATCTGCCACTCTATCATCAAACACATTCAACAAACCTTCAAAATACTCACTCCATCTCCTTCTCACATCACCACTACTTGTTATCACCTCCCCATTTGCGCCCTTCACTGAAGTTCCCATTTGCTCCCTTGTCTTACGCACTTTATATACCTCCTTCCAGAACATCTTTTTATTCTCCCTAAAATTTAATGATACTCTCTCACCCCAACTCTCATTTGCCCTTTTTTTCACCTCTTGCACCTTTCTCTTGACCTCCTGTCTCTTTCTTTTATACATCTCCCACTCAATTGCATTTTGTCCCTGCAAAAATCGTCCAAATGCCTCTCTCTTCTCTTTCACTAATACTCTTACTTCTTCATCCCACCACTCACTACCCTTTCTAATCAACCCACCTCCCACTCTTCTCATGCCACAAGCATCTTTTGCGCAATCCATCACTGATTCCCTAAATACATCCCATTCCTCCCCCACTCCCCTTACTTCCATTGTTCTCACCTTTTTCCATTCTGTACTCAGTCTCTCCTGGTACTTCCTCACACAAGTCTCCTTCCCAAGCTCACTTACTCTCACCACCCTCTTCACCCCAACATTCACTCTTCTTTTCTGAAAACCCATACAAATCTTCACCTTAGCCTCCACAAGATAATGATCAGACATCCCTCCAGTTGCACCTCACAGCACATTAACATCCAAAAGTCTCTCTTTCGCGCGCCTGTCAATTAACACGTAATCCAATAACGCTCTCTGGCCATCTCTCCTACTTACATAAGTATACTTATGTATATCTTGCCTTTTCAGTAAACGGCAGTAAAGTGCAGGACATACCCTTTCTTGCCCTCTGCACGTCTGGTATAATTGGTCACAATATGTGTACACAGCTTGTTGAATCAGCTCTCACAATGGTTGAGCAACACACTTGACAGACCACTTTTTGGGAATGTAGCTGCCCTGCAGGGTTGTTCCTTAAGTGGAGGACCAGGCACACCCTTCTTGCCAGGGTCGGGGAATTTGTCTCACTGGAAGAGACACTATATACTCGTATTACAGTTTCTGAGAGAAAACTCAACAGAAACATATGTAAGCAATACTGTTCTTCCGGAGGATCAAAGCCGTTATCATTGTGATGAAAAACTACTTATATTTAGTCAGATTAGAAAACTATTCGATCATGTTGGAACAGTCTTAGAAGAGTCAAACGTTTTGATGTAATAAAGCACATGACGTTTCTGAGTGACGGTGTTGTATTCTCGTTGACCTTGCAGCTTGGTGGTGAAGGTTATACCTTAGGCATGACGGTGATGGAATGGTGAACTTCCTTACCTCTGGCCCCAGGGGGCGCCCCCTCTACCTGTGACCCTGAGGTGTCTCTCGAACCAGCGGCCTTAGAGCGTCTCCTGTACCTGTAACCCTGGGGCGTCTCCCTTACCTGCGGGCGTCTCTCGCACACTCCTGCTGTTCCCGCGACCCCATGATCTGCTCCATCTGACAGCAGCCGCTTGGCACTGCCTACACTTAGATATTTCCTGAATAACACCAAAGATGAAAACAACGGAAAGCAATACGTTCGTGAGAATATCATAAGTACATGTAGAGGGTGACTTGGCTGTTTAGGGTCTGTTGAACGAACAGGTTTCACTATGACGTGATGATGGGTTTGTTAACCCGGTAGGATGACAACTGGCTCAATGTATATTCTATATCTCTCTTTTCTCCCAAGACTGGGAAGGTTCATGGATCTCCTGGTCCCAGTAACCACAGAAAGATGGGCTGTAAGCTTCTTTTGATGAGATATCTGCTCAATATGCAAGATGATAAGATATAGATCTAAAGAGCATTTGATGGAACCGTTTGCGTTACTAATATTAGGCAAGTGTGAGGAACAAATGTGATTTATAATTTACAAGTAAGTCTTTCTATACGGCATTCAGTTACTCCCTCCTCTTATTTTACATAATGTACTAAGTAAACAATATGAATGTTTGAAAACTTTTGATGAAGTTGAACAGAGTCGATCCAAATGACTGGTAAGAACAATTATGAACATGCAGTACGCACACTGCTTCAATCTTGAATGATCTTGTTAAACCTGATTGCAATCTCATGCGAATCTATTGGTATTGCATAACTGCAGATAACAGCAGGTGATTTACATAAAAACAATCGGTCATAAGCCATCACATGCCTGCACTTCGTCGAAGCAAAAACAGTACTGAGAAATTTGGATTACATCGCAGTCTTGAGTTGCATGAACCTCTGGAAAGTGGTGTGGGAGTAATTAGGACTAAAATGAAATGATGGAGAATATATATATATATATATATATATATATATATATATATATATATATATATATATATATATATATATATATATATGATTTTTTTTTTTTCTTTTTTTTTGCTTTGTCGCTGTCTCCCGTGTTTGCGAGGTAGCGTAAGGAAACAGACGAAAGAAATGGCCCAACCCACCCCCATACACATGTATATACATACGTCCACACACGCAAATATACATACCTACACAGCTTTCCATGGTTTACCCCAGACGCTTCACATGCCCTGATTCAATCCACTGACAGCACGTCAACCCCGGTATACCACATCGATCCAATTCACTCTATTCCTTGCCCTCCTTTCACCCTCCTGCATGTTCAGTCCCCGATCACACAAAATCTTTTCCACTCCATCTTTCCACCTCCAATTTGGTCTCCCACTTCTCCTCGTTCCCTCCACCTCCGACACATATATCCTCTTGGTCAATCTTTCCTCACTCATTCTCTCCATGTGCCCAAACTATTTCAAAACACCCTCTTCTGCTCTCTCAACCATGCTCTTTTTATTTCCACACATCTCTCTCACCCTTACGTTACTTACTCGATCGAACCACCTCACACCACACATTGTCCTCAAACATCTCATTTCCAGCACATCCATCCTCCTGCGCACAACTCTATCCATAACCCACGTCTCGCAACCATACAACATTGTTGGAACCACTATTCCTTCAAACATACCCATTTTTGCTTTCCGAGATAATGTTCTCGACTTCCACACATTCTTCAAGGCTCCCAGGATTTTCGCCCCCTCCCCCACCCTATGATCCACTTCCGCTTCCATGGTTCCATCCGCTGCCAGATCCACTCCCAGATATCTAAAACACTTTACTTCCTCCAGTTTTTCTCCATTCAAACTTACCTCCCAGTTGACTTGACCCTCAACCCTACTGTACCTAATAACCTTGCTCTTATTCACATTTACTCTTAACTTTCTTCTTTCACACACTTTACCAAACTCAGTCACCAGCTTCTGCAGTTTCTCACATGAATCAGCCACCAGACCTGTATCATCAGCGAACAACAACTGACTCACTTCCCAAGCTCTCTCATCCACAACAGACTTCATACTTGCCCCTCTTTCCAAAATTCCTGCATTCACCTCCTTAACAACCCCATCCATAAACAAATTAAACAACTATGGAGACATCACACACCCCTGCCGCAAACCTACATTCACTGAGAACCAATCACTTTCCTCTCTTCCTACACGTACACATGCCTTACATCCTCGATAAAAACTTTTCACTGCTTCTAACAACTTGCCTCCCACACCATATATTCTGAATACCTTTCACAGAGCATCTCTATCAACTCTATCATATGCCTTCTCCAGATCCATAAATGCTACATACAAATCCATTTGCTTTTCTAAGTATTTCTCACATACATTCTTCAAAGCAAACACCTGATCCACACATCCTCTACCACTTCTGAAACCACACTGCTCTTCCCCAATCTGATGCTCTGTACATGCCTTCACCCTCTCAATCAATACCCTCCCATATAATTTACCAGGAATACTCAACAAACTTATACCTCTGTAATTTGAGCACTCACTCTTGTCCCCTTTGCCTTTGTACAATGGCACTGTGCACGCATTCCGCCAATCCTCAGGCACCTCACCATGAGTCATACATACATTTAATAACCTTACCGACCAGTCAATAATACAGTCACCCCCTTTTTTAATAAATTCCACTGCAATACCATCCAAACCTGCTGCCTTGCCGGCTTTCATCTTCCGCGAAGCTTTTTACTACCTCTTCTCTGTTTACCAAATCATTTTCCCTAACCCTCTCACTTTGCACACCACCTCGACCAAAACACCCTATATCTGCCACTCTATCATCAAACACATTCAACAAACCTCCAGAATACTCACTCCATCTCCTTCTCACATCACCACTACTTGTTTTCACCTCCCCATTTGCGCCCTTCACTGAAGTTCCCATTTTCTCCCTTGTCTTACGCACTTTATTTACCTCCTTCCAGAACATCTTTTTATTCTCCCTAAAATTCAATGATACTCTCTCATCCCAACTCTCATTTGCCCTCTTTTTCACCTCTTGCACCTTTCTCTTGACCTCCTGTCTCTTTCTTTTATACATCTCCCGCTCAATTGCATTTTTTCCCTGCAAAAATCGTCCAAATGCCCCTCTCTTCTCTTTCACTAATAATCTTACTTCTTCATCCCACCACTCACTACCCTTTCTAATCAACCCTCCTCCCACTCTTCTCATGCCACAAGCATCTTTTGCGCAATCCATCACTGATTCCCTAAATACATCCCATTCCTCCCCCACTCCCCTTACTTCCATTGTTCTCACCTTTTTCCATTCTGTACTCAGTCTCTCCTGGTACTTCCTCACACAAGTCTCCTTCCCAAGCTCACTTACTCTCACCACCCTCTTCACCTCAACATTCACTCTTCTTTTCTGAAAACCCATACAAATCTTCACCTTAGCCTTCACAAGATAATGATCAGACATCCCTCCAGTTGCACCTCTCAGCACATTAACATCCAAAAGTCTCTTTCGCGCGCCTGTCAATTAACACGTAATCCAATAACGCTCTCTGGCCATCTCTCTTAATAGAGTGAATTGGATCGATGTGGTATACCGGGGTCGACTTGCTGTCATTGGATTGAACCAGGGCATGTAAAGCATCTGGGGTAAACCATGGAAAGTTTTGTGTGGCGTGGATGTGGAAAGGGAGCTGTGGTTTCGGTGCATTGTACATGACAGCTAGAGACTGAGTATGAACGAATGTGGCCTTTGTTGTCTTTTTCTAGCGCTACTTCGCGCGCATGTGGGGGGAGGGGGTTGTCATTTCATGTGTGGCGGGGTGGCAACGGAAATGAATAAAGGCAGCATTTATGAATTATGTACATGTGTATATATGTATATGTCTGTGTATGTATATATATGTATACGCTGAAACGTATAGGTATGTATATGTGCGTGTGTGGACGTGTATGTGTATGTGGGTGGGTTGGGTCATTCTTTCGTCTGTTTCCTTGCGCTACCTCGCTAACGCAGGAGACAGCGACAAATTATAATAATAATGATAATAAAAGAAATAATATATGCTCATACATCCTTTATCACTCAGCTCAACATGACAGAGTTAAATTATCATCATTCCAGTCTACGTTCCTTAGTGCATTACGTATTTGCAGTCCAGAGTTTATGAATGAAGAGTTTGAGAAGATATATTTCATTGGATCCAAGTTAAAGTATCCAAGCTCTTTCACTGATAAATCCCTGAAGTTGGCAAAGAAATCATTTCATAGAGTTGAACCTAAACCTCCCCTTGACATCAAGAACCTTTTAGTTCTCCCTTTTAATAATGATTTTACTTTACTTTCCATGTTGCTTAAATCCTTTAATGTATATGTTGCCTTCAGGAACAACACTAAAAAGAATATCTTAATCAGGAACTCATCAGAAAGTTCTACAGGATGCATATATAGAGTGCCATGTAGAAATTGTCATAAGTTTAATGTTGGGTAAGGATCTTCCAGTTAGACTTAAGCAACATAGATATAGTATAAGACCAGGACAAGAATCAAATGCCTTGTTTGATAATGTTAAAAAATATGGTCATTGTATTGACTGGAGTAATGCCATCTCAGTCACTAACTCTAACTCCTGTACCACGAGGAATATCATTGAATCTTCTATTATTAGATGCACAAAGAATGGTAACATTAATATTAGTGAAGGTCTATACAAAAACTTTATTGTTGATAAAATTTGGAAAAAAGTTCCCCTTCTTGTCTACTTAATAAGTTTATGATACGCTTGTTGCCAGACTTGAACACATATTCGGATGGTCACTTGTTTACCAAATGGCGT
Source organism: Panulirus ornatus (assembly GCF_036320965.1). NCBI lineage: Eukaryota > Metazoa > Arthropoda > Malacostraca > Decapoda > Palinuridae > Panulirus > Panulirus ornatus. Next base: position 563,554 of record NC_092258.1, on the reverse strand, counting down.
CCTAGCTACGTCTCTTCGTTGTATAGAACTGACCGTTATATTTCTTTCTTGCATCTCTCCTGATGATGTAATTATTACACGAAAGTGCACTGGGGAACTTATCGTGTTTCATTTCCTAGTGGACTCAGGAATATCCTTGATCACGTGCTCAATTGTGATTACTTTAAATTCATATTCATATCTATTCATTTGCAGTTTATAGATATAAGTATTTAAAGAAGAGATGTAACTTCTTTTCAAACCGGGTTTTTATGAAGCCAATACTCATGCTTCTTTGTTTAGCGAGGTATATTTCAGCGTAGGGAAATCTAAAGGGGATGAAGTCGCCAGTTCTTGATGAAGGGACGTTCGTGTGACGCTACATATGTACCACTAAGGTCATTGTGTTGCAGTGGTAAGATTAACCAAGGTTAGTGAGTTTTTTTGCTTTTTTCATGCGAAGGCAATGAATTTTTCCGTTAGCTCGTTGTCAGTGGTGAGCGCCACAAACTGGCTGCGAAAGATTTTCGTGTTATCAGACTTATTGAACGTCATCGACTTGGAATATTTTCAACAACACGTCTTACTGTCTCAAACAATCTAACATCAACAACAGCTACAAGGATGGTGAATTTAATAAGTAGAATTTTATGTCTTGAAGATTCAAGCTTAAGATGGTTGGGCACCAATCATATGCAGTCCCATGCGGATACTAATAACATTCTCCTCAAAAGTAGCTGAAGTTCATGAAGTATTGCAGATATAAGAAGACTGATCATCAACAAATGGACGACAACCCTCTCTACAAGGCATTTCCTCCTCAACAGTCCCGCAGGATCGATGATCTGGAACGTATCTCAAGAACCTTTTACGATCTTCAATGAAACAACATGAGATAAGAGGGTCACTGGTACTACTTTGCCGCATATCAGCATAGCGTATTACCAAGACGGCTCAGTAAGCACTTGGAGAGTAACATCGTAATCCTGAGCTTCCAAGCGGACCAATGGTCCACTCAGCAAAAGCAAGGAGGCAAATAGAAGGCACGATCACTGACGTATACGTATATTATCATCGAGTGACTTCAGACCGGCATCTTTAGGTAGTAACTGAGCACCTCTGTCAGGGACTCCTTCATGCCACCAGATGACGCTTATATGTTGACTGGATAACAAGATCTATTCACTGTCTTAATGGAAAATTTTCTTTAAGTGAACATCAGTTTGTCATCAAACAATGATGTGCCTATCTTATATATCTTATTCTTAATGCTCATGACTTAATGATTTTTCTCCATTGTTAGTTGTATAGTTGTATCAGGCAAATTATCAGCCAGCTTCATTCATAATATCTAGTGCTGTATGTAAGTTTTATATCAAACTTTGTATATGAGTACACCATTTCTGCTTTTGTTGAAGTAGATTTTTTTTTTCAGCCACTTCATTTGGAGATCACGTCGCGTCCAGGAAGCACGATTTGTTTCTCAGTTTCCATTTTACTTGAACTTTTATTTCTATTCTCAAACTCAGCCACAAAAAGGGATATGTATTTTGTCTTTATAGGATGGAGTTGAGATGACCATTGGCTGGCTTATCCAAATTCTTTGATGAATGAATGACCATCATACATTGTCAGTATGAGAATTCCGAGTGACATGAATTCTAGATGTCGAATTTTAGACTGAAAACCTTACAATCTCTTCGTCAGTACCTTTCCTTATGTTGAAGGCTTCAGTCAGGAATAAAGTTCTCATAGCGGTCAGGTCTTAAGTACATGAAAGAGGAGCAAAGACATAAAGAAGTAAGGAGAAAAGAGATAAATAATCCTAGAATTCATGTGATGGAAAATGTTACTACCATGACCGGACAGATGACAACTGTTATATAATACTTGAGATCTTGATAAGTCTTGGCGTAAAGATATCCAAGTTGAACATGGAGGGACTTGATGCATTCTTCCACAAATGATAATGTTTCTAATGTACTTTCCATTTAAATGTGTTGGTAAATCTTGATGGCAAATGTAAATAATCTGCAAAATGCTATCATCTGCTAGCAATGGGAGCGGAGTTGGAAAACGAGTTGCATCATCCGGGGTAACGCGAATAAAAAGGAATTTACGACACTTATCATAGCTTTATTCTATTAAATGTAGTCGCTAATTTTCTTAAGATATTATGGTTAATTGACTGGGGAACAACTTTTACCTCTAATATAACTAGAAAATTACATCTTGTTTCTTTACTTATTTTCAGCAATATAGCTTCATGTTGACGTTTAGTCACACACACACACACACACACACACACATACACACACACACATATACATATATATATATATATATATATATATATATATATATATATATATATATATATATATATATATATATATATATATATATATATATATATATGCAGAGGCAAAAACTTTACCTTAAAATATCAGTAGCATTAACCTTGAAATCAGTACTCTACGGGTGTGGTCAGTAACAAGAGGGAAAAAAAGAATGAACCCGATACTTACGTGACCCTGGTTGCTGGCTGTCGTACTGCTATGTTTTTCCTGATATAACAAAACACGTGACCCTGGAAATGCTTGTATAAAGGAAAGAAATTTTGTACTCTTAGTGGACCATCTACCAGTAAAAAGTTGTCAGACCAGTTGTTCGGGATTTACCTGTTTCTTGTCGACGGCTGTAACAATACCTGGTCTTAGGTATATAAGGAGCTGCTCCTCTTCACTGTACAGGAGAACCTTCAACGCTCCATTGCTCTTCAGCAACTTCTTCAGCAACATGAAGCTCGTGAGTATTATGTCACAGATATTCAACTGATCAAGACAATTATGAATGTCTTATACTCTTGACCTGTTCTTGTGACTCTGACACAACCTCCCGATATTCAGTTTCATTTAACTTATATGTACCAATGAATATATATCATTTCATATGTACAAGCACTATTGCTACACTTTATTCAACTTCTTAAGCACAGAAAGGAATATAGAATTTCTCATGTATCATATACAAACGGGGAACTGATTGCGACCCTAGCTGGCTGGTAACTATGATGATACTGCTCATATGTTTCTCTATTTCTGTTCAATATTTCATTTCCTCATTTATGGACACATTTTCGTGTTTTTAATACTTACTGATATCGAGAGTTTTTCCTGTTTACACAGTAAGTACCGAGGAACATAAATGCGAACAAACTGAATGATTTTTTGTAAAACTGAAAATGGCCTCGAAAGCAAATAAAAGGAAGAAGTGGGAAGGATCTTCCTGACGTTAGGCGGGTTGATCCTGTCCGGAATGACAGTATAAGAGAAAGGTGAGGGAGTCTAAGTGTAGTCTGATGGTGAGGGCTGCTCTGGGTGTATTGAAATGACTTGAATATTTAGGATGACTGAAAAAGGAAGACTAACCACGAGAATCAATGTTAGAACTGAAATGAGTAAGCGGAAAGGGGACACCGAGAAGGCGGTGGAAGGAAGGAAGAAGAAGGGGGCTGTGAGGTATGGGACCCTGAATATTCGGGAAAGCGAAAGATGTGCATGGGGCACTGAATAGAATGAATTTGGCAACTGTGGTATCTGGGGGATGACGCGCGGTCAGAAGGCTAAACCAGGGCATTCGGAATAGTTGAGGTAAACCAAGTAGTCTGTGAGGCTAGGAAGGCGCTGGTTTTATAATACACAATGAATGACAGCTCAAGAATCAATGAGTACACTTGAGACCGTTGTTCCTGACGCTACCACGCTCTGGCGGTAAAGGCAGTAAGGTGTAGACTCATAGGAATATATATATATATATATATATATATATATATATATATATATATATATATATATATATATATATATATATATATATATATATACATATACACTTAACCACATCATATATTCTTAATACCTTCCACAGAGCATCTCTATCAACTCTATCATATGCCTTCTCCAGATCCATAAATGCTACACACAAATCCATTTGTTTTTCTAAGTATTTCTCACATACATTCTTCAAAGCAAACACCTGATCCACACATCCTCTACTACTCTACCACATATATATATATATATATATATATATATATATATATATATATATATATATATATATATATATATATATATATATATATATATATATACATATATATATATATATATATATATATATATATATATATATATATATATATATATATATATATATATATATATATATATATATATATATAAGAATGATAAAAGGAACAGTCATGAAAGAACATAAGATTGTGATAACAAAAACCATGAAAATGAGACTAATACAACAACTACGACAGTGATGTCGAATACAGTTGCCTACAGCAGTTGCAATAGATTATAATTATGTAATCTTACTAAAAGTAGTATGTTTCCTCACTTAATCTTTCTCTAACTTTGTTGACTGATCCAACGTATCCTCTTATAACCCCTACAGTCGTCTGTGCTGCTGGTGGTGGCGGTGGCTCTGTGTGTCCTAATGGCATCAGCCAGTGCCATGCCCGAGCCCTGGGCCCTCGCTGACCCTGGGTATTTCCGTCGACATGGTGGATATCATAGAAGCGGGCATTATCGTCACGGCTACGGTGGATATGGCTCATCCCATTATGGTTAAGATCATCATGACTGCAGGGAAGAGGGACAGCAGTGAGCAGCAGCAGCGGTACATGGGTTCCTCCTCTACAACTTCAGCTGAACTCCCTCACGCCAACAAACAATCTCAACCATTGGAATCTTTTATCAAACAACACAATCCAAGATTTTCTTTACTGTGAACTGTAAACATGTAATAAATTGGCTCATATGACTACGTGTTTTGGTTATTCAGCATATTCATACATAAGCATAATACATAATCACAAGCACAATAAGATATTGCACGCGTATTATGCATAATCGTATTATGCATAATCGCTGTTGCGTTTCTGCTGATGTCAAAATTAGCTAGCAAACAAAAGTGCAAAAAAGATGAATACAATCTCCCCGTCTCTCTTTCCTCTGTACTTTTCGGTGACTAAACAATTGTTTCAACGTCTAGTGTTACACGTGCACATGTGATCCCTCCTCCTTTCTGGTCATAATGCACTGGTGGTTACAGCATTCAATTCCGTTTCCAAAAAACTTTCTGTCCCAGTACTTCTCTTCCCTAATTACGTTTTTCATGTGTCATAGTCTCTCTCCTCAATGTATAGAATTAACTGTTTGTACGTTATGGGAAGCGCGTCTCGCACAAGTCTTACACTTACAATCTTTACAATCGCACAATCTTTCAGATTTCTGTATGCTGTCTATGTCTACCATCTAATCTATTTTGACAAATATCTCATTTAGTTTCATGTTATGTCTGCTGGTTTTTCTTCACTTCATTTTCTGAATAACTTCATTCTCTACGTCATCAATTCAGTTTAAAAAAAACAGGTTGTGAACTGATCATTATCCCTCACTCTTCTATCTCTAATGGTAGGCAAGATCAAAGTGTCTATCCTTTTCTGCAACTCATCTGGTACCATCTTTTTTGCTATACTCTGAAGTTTCTCTATCAGCTCTCTGTGCCTCTTTAGAGTGGTGACCTAACTAGAAAGCACATTCTAGTTTTGGCCTAATAAAAGATATGAATGACTTGTTATATATTTCCTTACGTATGTATTATAAGGTACGTTGATATTTGCCGGTAGACATATCTTTTACGATTATTTTATATATATATATATATATATATATATATATATATATATATATATATATATATATATATATATATATATATATATATATATATATATATATATATATATATCATTATACTTTGTCGCTGTCTCCCGCGTTTGCGAGGTAGCGCAAGGAAACAGACGAAAGAAATGGCCCAACCCCCCCCATACACATGTATATACATACGTCCACACACGCAAATATACATACCTACACAGCTTTCCATGGTTTACCCCAGACGTTTCACATGCCTTGATTCAATCCACTGACAGCACGTCATCCCCGGTATACCACATCGCTCCAATTCACTCTATTCCTTGCCCTCCTTTCACCCTCCTGCATGTTCAGGCCCCGATCACACAAAATCTTTTTCACTCCATCTTTCCACCTCCAATTTGGTCTCCCTCTTCTCCTCGTTCCCTCCACCTCCGACACATATATCCTCTTGGTCAATCTTTCCTCACTCATTCTCTCCATGTGCCCAAACCACTTCAAAACACCCTCTTCTGCTCTCTCAACCACGCTCTTTTTATTTCCACACATCTCTCTTACCCTTACGTTACTCACTCGATCAAACCACCTCACACCACACATTGTCCTCAAACATCTCATTTCCAGCACATCCATCCTCCTGCGCACAACTCTATCCATAGCCCACGCCTCGCAACCATACATATATATATATATATATATATATATATATATATATATATATATATATATATCATACTTTGTCGCTGAGTTCCTGATTAAGATATTTTTTATAGTATCATTGTTGCTGAAGGCAACATTTACATTAAAGGATTTAACCAACATGGGAAGTAAAGTAAAATTATTGTAAAAAGGGAGAACTAAATGATTTTTGGTGTCAATGGGAGGTTTGGGTTCAACTCTATAAAATGATTTCATAGGAATATATACACGTATGTATTTTTTTGATTATACTCAATCGCCGTCTCCCTCGTTTGTGAGGTAACGCAAGGAAGCAGACGAAAGAATGGTTCAACCCGCCCACATACTCATGTATATACATAAACGCCCACACACGCCCATGTACACACCTATACATTTCAACTTATACATACATATACATATATACACATGTACATATTCATACTTGCTGCTTTAATCCATTTCCGTCGCCATCCCGCCACACATGAAATAGCAGCCCCTCCCCGCGAGGTAGAGCTAGGATAGGACAACAAAGGCCACATTCGTTCACATTCAGTCTCTAGATCCCTTTCCACATCCACGCCACACAAAACTTTTCATGGTGTACCTCAGATGCTTCACATGCCCTGGTTCAATCCATTGACAACACATCGACTCCGGTATACCACATCGTTCCAATTCACTCTATTCCTTGCACGCCTTTCACCCTCCTGTACGTTCAGGCCCCGATCGCTCAAAATCTTTTTCACTCCATCTTTCCACCTCCAGTTTGGTCTCCCACCTCTCCTCGTTCCCTCCACTTCTGACACATATATCCTCTTGGTCAATCTTTCCTCGCCCATTCTCTCCATGTGACCAAACCATTTCAAAACACCTTCCTCTGCTCTCTCAACCACAATCTTTTTACTACCACACACCTCTCTTACCCTTTCATTACTAATTCGATCAAACCACCTCACACCATATAATGTCCTTAAGCATCTCATTTCCAGCACATCCACCCTCTTCTGCACAACTCTATCTATAACCCACGCCTCGCAACCATATAACATTGTTGGAACCACTATTCCTTCAAACATACCCATTTTTGCTTTCCAAGATAACGTTCTCGACTTCCACACATTCTTCAACCCTCCCAGAACTTTCGCCCCCTACTCTCTGCTTTCTTCTTTCACACACTTTACCAAACTCAGTCACCAGCTTCTGCAGTTTTTTTTTTTCTCACCCGAATCAGCCACCAGCGCTGTATCATCAGCGAACAACAACTGACTCACTTCCCAAGCTCTCTCGTCTATAACAGACTCCATACTTGCCCCTCTTTCCAAAACTCTTGCATTCATCTCCCTAACAACCCCATCCATAAACAAATTAAACAACCGTGGAGACATCACGCACCCCTGCCGCAAACCTACATTCACTGAGAACCAATCACTTTCCTCTCTTCCTACACGTGGATACCTTACACCCTCGATAAAAACTTTTCGCTGCTTCTAACAACTTGCCCCCACACCATATATTCTTAATACCTTCCACAGAGCATCTCTATCAACTCTATCATATGCCTTCTCCAGATCCATAAATGCTACATACAAATCCATTTGCTTTTTTTAAGTATTTCTCACATACATTCTTCAAAGCAAACACCTGATCCACAGACCCTCTACCACTTCTGAAACCAGATTGTCCTTCCCCAATCTGATGCTCTGTACATGCCTTCACTCTCTCGATCAATACCCTCTCATACAATTTTCCAGGAATACTCAACAAACTTATACCTCTGTAATTTGAGCACTCACTCTTATCCCCTTTGCTTTTGTACAATGGCACTGTGCAAGCATTCCGCCAGTCCTCAGGTACCTCACCATGAGTCATACATACATTAGATAACCTTACCAACCAGTCAACAATACAGTCACCCCCTTTTTTAGATTCCACTGCAATACCATACAAACCTGCTGCCTTGCCGGCTTTCATCTTCCGCAAAGCTTTTACTATCTCTTCTCTGTTTACCAAATAATTTTCCCTAACCCTCTCACTTTGCACACCACCTCGACCAAAACACCCTATATCTGCCACTCTATCATCAAACACATTCAACAAACCTTCAAAATACTCACTTCATCTCCTTCTCACATCACCACTACATGTTATCACCTCCCCATTAACCCCCTTCACTGAAGTTCCCATTTTCTCCCTTGTCTTACGCACTTTATTTACCTTTTTCCAGAACATCTTTTTATTCTCCCTAAAATTTAATGATACTCTCACACCTCAACTCTCATTTGCCCTCTTTTTCACCTCTTGCACCTCTCTCTCTCTCTCTCTCTCTCTCTCTCTCTCTCTCTCTCTCTCTCTCTCTCTCTCTCTCTCTCTCTCTCTCTATATATATATATATATATCTATATATATATATACATATATGTATATATATCATCTTCCGCAAAGCTTTCATATATATATATATATATATATATATATATATATATATATATATATATATATATATATATATATATATATATATTTATATACATACAGAAGAAGAAAGTTAAGAGTAAATGTGAATAAGAGCAAGGTTATTAGGTACAGTAGGGTTGAGGGTCAAGTCAATTGGGAGGTGAGTTTGAATGGAGAAAAACTGGAGGAAGTGAAGTGTTTTAGATATCTGGGAGTGGATCTGTCAGCGGATGGAACCATGGAAGCGGAAGTGGATCATAGGGTGGGGGAGGGGGCGAAAATTTTGGGAGCCTTGAAAAATGTGTGGAAGTCGAGAACATTATCTCGGAAAGCAAAAATGGGTATGTTTGAAGGAATAGTGGTTCCAACAATGTTGTATGGTTGCGAGGCGTGGGCTATGGATAGAGTTGTGCGCAGGAGGATGGATGTGCTGGAAATGAGATGTTTGAGGACAATGTGTGGTGTGAGGTGGTTTGATCGAGTAAGTAACGTAAGGGTGAGAGAGATGTGTGGAAATAAAAAGAGCGTGGTTGAGAGAGCAGAAGAGGGTGTTTTGAAATGGTTTGGGCACATGGAGAGAATGAGTGAGGAAAGATTGACCAAGAGGATATATGTGTCGGAGGTGGAGGGAACGAGGAGAAGAGGGAGACCAAATTGGAGGTGGAAAGATGGAGTGAAAAGGATTTTGTGTGATCGGGGCCTGAACATGCAGGAGGGTGAAAGGAGGGCAAGGAATAGAGTGAATTGGAGCGATGTGGTATACAGGGGTTGACGTGCTGTCAGTGGATTGAATCAAGGCATGTGAAGCGTCCGGGGTAAACCATGGAAAGCTGTGTAGGTATGTATATTTGCGTGTGTGGACGTGTGTATGTACATGTGTATGGGGGGGGGTTGGGCCATTTCTTTCGTCTGTTTCCTTGCGCTACCTCGCAACCGCGGGAGACAGCGACGAGGTATAAAAGAAAAAAAAAAAAATTATATATATATATATATATATATATATATATATATATATATATATATATATATATATATATATATATATATATATATATATGTGTGTGTGCATTGGAAAGGATCACAATTTTGCGCGTGATCAAGATATTCCTATGAGTCCATGGGGAAAATGAAACACGAGAAGTTCCCAAGTAAACTTTCGTGTAATAATCACATCATCAGGGGAGACACAAGAGAGAAATATAACAGTCAGTTGATATACATCGAAGAGACAAAGCTAGGACGCCATTTGGTAAACCATTTGGTAAACATGTTTACCAAATGGCGTCCTAGCTTCGTCTCTTCGATGTATATCAACTGATTGTTATATTTCTCTCTTGTGTCTCCCCTGACAATATGATTATTACACGAAAGTGCACTTGGGAACTTTTCGTGTTTCATTTTCCCCGTGGACTCATAGGAATATATATATATATATATATATATATATATATATATATATATATATATATATATATATATATATATATATATCCCTGGGGATAGGGGAGAAAGAATACTTCCCACGTATTCCCTGCGTGTCGTAGAAGGCGACTAAAAGGGAAGGGAGCGGGGGGCTGGAAATCCTCCCCTCTCAATTTTTTTTTCTTTTTTATTTTCCAAAAGAAGGAACAGAGAAGGGGGCCTGGTGAGGATATTCCCTAAAAGGCCCAGTCCTCTGTTCTTAACGCTACCTCGCTAATGCGGGAAATGGCGAATAGTATGAAAGAAGAAAGATATATATATATATATATATATATATATATATATATATATATATCAAGGTAATCAAGGCCCTGTTAAGGTGATCACAATACTTTTGAATTTATCATGGCCTTGTCAAGGTAGCCTTGAGTGTCGCAGAAGGCGACTAAAAGGGGAGGGAGCGGGGAGCTGGAAATCCTCCCCTTCTCATTTTTAATCTTTCCAAAAGAAGGAACAGAGGAGGGGCCAAGTGAGGATATTCCCTCTATGGCTCAGTCCTTTTTTAAGGTGGTTAAGTTAAGGAAGGAAGGTGACTCATGAAGTCTGAAGGTGAGAGAGAGTCCCAGGAGGAAGCTTCAGGGACACGTCGGGACAATCCCCGGGTGAGCCTGCGGTTGAGCCCTGCTGACCTTGACTCGACGCTCAGCCTCGTAATGAGTTTTGTTGTGATCTCCTCTACAACCTACGTACACCTTACTAGTTTAGTACAGGTATTACCACAATCTGCATATATCTACAAACGCTCTCGGGCAAGCATTCCCATAGTAATAATCATGGTGAGACCGACTTTTTAAAGCAGTAATGTTAAAACATCGAAGGTGGAAGATAATACGCATGTTACAGAACTGTAACCATGGAGTAACATTGTGGTGTAAATAATGATTGAGGAATGGGACGTAGGACGATTTCTTCATACACAAGACATGCACAATGTTGACATTCTGAATAATGCCCTTAGAAAGGTGAAATGATACATCATATTTTAAGCCGTTTACGCCCAAATGTAGATTAATAATTCATAGCCAATGTGGATCTCATTCCAAAAGCTGTAGGATCACTGAAGCCGTAAACACATGAATTATTGGTATACTATGTACATATGTGAATTACTTATACATAGATGAAGTTAATGTTATTACTAACATACGCACGCAAGAGAAAAAGGAATTGCAGTCAAGTGAGAACACTTCGTCCCCACCACAAACCTCTCTCTGGTGTCAGCAAAACCAACACTTGAGAAGGTCAAAAGGACAGAAACAAGTGATGCAATCCTTTCAGAATATTACCCGCTGCCAATCTCCGTGTCCAAACCCCTTTTCACCGTGTAAGTCCCGACACGATGGTCATGTGACCACGCTGGACCTTAGCCAGAAGAGAAAAAAAACAGCAACGCTCACTGGCAGGCAGTGTCGAGGTAACGACGCAAGACGAAATAGATGAAGTGGGTACTCTTATGGTGAAGTGGGGCCTGTGGGGAAGTGGGTGAGGGTGGTTGTGTATGTGTGGGAGGTGGTGGGTGGTGTCTGCCTTGTGTTGCGGTGGACTGGCGTGGGTGACGGTGACGTTGCAGTCCCCTCCAGCGCAGTGACGTTGCAGTCCCCCCAGGGCGGTGACGTTGCAGTCCCCTCCAGCGCAGTGACGTTGCAGTCCCTCCAGGGCGGTGACGTTGCAGTCCTCTCGTGGCTGGCAGGGGGGGGGGGGGTGACGGTTGCCCTGGCTGCAGTAGGAGCATTCTGGTCGGTGGCGATGCGTTATATATTGGAGGCTTGAAATGTCACTGTGGGATGTGTGTGTCTTTGTCAGAGAGAGAGAGAGAGAGAGAGAGAGAGAGAGAGAGAGAGAGAGAGAGAGAGAGAGAGAGAGAGAGAGAGAGAGAGAGAGAGAGAGAGAGAGAGAGAGACGGGGGAGAGTTTCATGTCATTACATACTCGTAATTACATTATTGTACAATAAGGGAGTTTCTACACCCGTGGGCTCCCACCTCTTGAACTTTCTCTTCTGAAGTATATAGTGGTAATGAAATTACCCCTTACTTCTCTCTCTTCCAAGGAGGGCAAAGTAATGGTATCTAACCTTGTGTGTGTGTGTGTGTGTGTGTGTGTGTGTGTGTGTGTGTGTGTGTGTGTTACGATCTCTGAGAAAAGTTAGGTGAAAATTCAGGGAAGAGTAGTAACATTTTTGGGAAGAGATAGATATGTACAGGATGGAAGTATGCTCATGACTCCTTAGATACTGTTTGTTTATCATTTCATGAAAGAATTTTTTCCCAATGGCATGAAATGGTCAGAATCATTATCTTCAAAGATATAACTCTATAACTGATCATGTAACCGATGTAAGGACGGAATTAAGAGGAAAAAAAAAAAAAACCCAGAGAAGGACGGAACACAGAGAGGAATCATGGCCGAGGAGTCAAAGGTGAGCAAGACAAGTAAGAACCACAGCGCCTCCCGATTCGAAGAATAGATCGACTAACTCACTGAATTCAGGTGGCATATGTACACCTCTCGCTCTCTCTCTCAACTTGTATCTTCTCCTCTCTATATCCGCCTTACTCCTGCCGACGAAGGCCACAGTCATGATCAAAGGAAGACAAAAAACTAGCCCAGTTCCCGCCCCAGATAGGACGACAGTGACTCAGCTTCTTAACTTTTTTGGAAATTCATAATCGTCGCCCGAGTGTACGTGTCCCGCGCCTCACCTGTGCCTTTATTCTTCTTGTCCATCACAACCTTTTGCCCATCTTCAGATCAAGCAAGGTGTAGGCATTCCCAGAGACCTATTAGCTATCATCAAGAAGGATTTATTATTTTTTCCGGAGCCACAGACCGCTTCGTCATATCTCCAGAGTGTGGTGATGATTAAGATAACTGCACGCCAAAATTGTTCAAGAATTCCTCAGAGAAGTTAGAATTGCATTAAAGAATTCCAGAAGTGACTGCGTAGTCTGTCCTGTTAGCTTTGGGAGATCTGATTGATTTTTTTTCTCATTTCTTTTTTTACCAACAGCAGATCTATGTTCATCGTATCTCTGTTTTCCTGAGAGGGAGGCCTAACTACCCAGGAAACCGCAACCGTGGAGGTGAGGGCGTCTCCCTTCACCGGATATAGGAAAATACCTTGAGCCACCAGCAAGATCGGCTCGATACAATATGTTTGTAAACAATTATGACTCCTCGACGGTACTGTTCACGAAATCATAAAAAAAAAGAAATCCAAGTTTATTATGTACTATGATGGTCAGAGACATTCCTGGTTTCATGATTATAAACCGGGTCAAAGGGGCAAACATACGTCTTCTTTGTTTCAACCAAACTGTATGGTGACTGCTATGGAACAATGTGTCAAGACTTCACAAGGTTTGCATTACATAAGAGTGATATACCTTGGATTGTGAGTGGAATAAGGCATGCGTGTGTGACCTATACTACAGTCCGGGGAAGGGATGTGTGTGAGTATGATCATCAATTTGTACAACACGGGGAGGGTATTGTACATTCGTGGGGCCCTATCTTTTGAACTGTCATTTTGCTCTTTATTCTATTCTTATGTCTTCATCATTTACAATTCCTTCATTAAGCTTATCCCTTTCATCCATTAGAATAATACTAAAAAAGTCCTTTGCATCTTTTCGGCACTGTACATTTCACATAACCTTTCACCATAGGGCCCTTCTTCCTGGCTACAGAATCCCGTTTCCCAATGTGTTGCCTTAGAAAATGTTGAAGTCTGTGTAATTTCTACTACTATGTGTCCTCTTGATCCTATACCTCCTCTTTAGGTCTCATATCATCCTCTTTTAACATTTTCATTTACAAAAAAGATCAAACTTAAGTATTACATGATCACTTTTGCCAGTTAGTGTATTTCATAAGATATTCTCATTATCCATGTTAGTACGTGTCAAGGTAAGGTCTAACAATGATATATTGCCCTTTCATCCTTGTTTGTCCATTGTCGCAATAAGAATCCAAATAATCCAAGTCTATCTCTTTATGACTGAAATTCCCCATAATTACTTCACCATCTCTGAGAAGTGCGTGTTTTACTGCTTCTTGCACTATCCTGATTTTTCCTTCATTCTTATCATTGCATATTTGCTCAGGATCTTTAGAATCTTTTGGAGGATGATACAGTACCAACACCATGTGCCCTTCTTCCTTACACTTGGTCTTCCCATTATCTATTGTCTGGCTGGGCATCTACGTAACTTACAACTATCATATAGTAAGAGGGCCAAACCTCTCCCTCTTATGCCTTCTCTTTCCCTCGTTACGATCATATATCTCTCAGGCCAAACAGTCGATATCTTACCTCGTTGATAACTTTGTTTCCATGACTCCAATAGCATCAGGTGCAGTTTTCCTAAAACGATACGTAAATTACAACTGTTTACCATCTAAGTACGAATACATAAATATTTGTATACATTACTTTCATTTTGACATTAACATCTAACATTCCTGCACTCGCAGCAGTGCTGTTCTGTCGCCTTGCCTCATTTGGAGTATCCGCTTTTCTTGCATCTGACTGTATTCTTAATTTTCCCCTCTCTCATCCATTCATCTACGACATGTGATGAATGCCCTACTGGATTCAAAATTCTTGTATTTCCAGTTTATTAGCTTCCTTAAGTATCCTCTGGATAGATGACTCCTAGTTAACCGTGACTGGTCAACCGCACACATTTTGATTATAAGCACACGTTTTCCTTCTTTTGACACCGAAATTACGTCTGGTAATTCTATAACCTCCAGTAATCTTTTAAAAGTCAATCCTTTTTTCTTTCCTTTTTTTTTTTCCTTTTGTGGTGTATGATCTTCCAAACTTTAAACGATCAACATCTTAGGTCTATTAACCCTCTGGTATACTAATTTTTCAGATTTTGGTACCCATCATTTCCCCTCTAGATCCTTCACTGTTAGATTGTCAGCTTTTGTTTCTCTGGACTTTTCTAAACGGTTTATCAACCAGACCAAAAACTTCCTTGACTGATCCATTTCTAACAGCGCATATATTTCTTTTTCAGTTTCACTTAATTTCCTGTGTACCTCTGCTTATATAACCTCATGTAATACTCAACCAGTCTTCATGCTCTGAGGGTGTTGATAAGTTGCTGAAAGTTCTCCCTCTGTACCTCCCTACCAACAATTTTCAATAGATTCTGTCTGGTTTAGTCGCTGAATTTACATCCTCCAAGACATCTTGAAGAAACACGTCTGACCTTATTTGCTTTTCAGGGAATTAACCTTTCTTCTGCTTAGGTACCTTTTGAATACCCTCAACTAAATTGAGTCACTATTCATACTGTGTGTGTGTGTGTTGTGTGTGTGTGTGTGTGTGTGTGTGTGTTGGAGGGGGGGGGTGCTTATTTTTGTTACATTAGATATCATGAAGTCTAAAATCATAAAGAAGACGACCATGATGGAAGATGACACTGCAGAATTGGTATGGCAGAGTTACTGTATCATGAACGTGAGGAATGGATAAGAACAATAATCATAAATGCTGATTTATTTCGACTCGTCCAAGCATGTGACTACGACACTAAGGTTCACTTATGTAAGCTGAATTATACTGAGAGGCTTTGTATGTTGGAGTAGGGCAGAGCGACAGCTGCCTCTATTTCCTTAGTTGTCGTACCGTCGAACTGTAAGTCTTCACTCTAGCCATAATAGTGACCACCACGACGATATCCACCACGACGATATCCACCACGACGATATCCACCACGACGATATCCACCAATTTTACGAAAGGGGTCAGCTACAGGGCCAGGGTCAGCTTCTGGGGCAGGGTCAGCGAGAGCCCAGGGCTCGGGCATGGCACGGGCTGATGCCATCAGGGCACACAGGGCCATTGCTATGGCCAGCATCACAGATAACTGTCAAGATAGAAAATATATCATGAATCTGGTCAGGTTCACTGTCATTATTAAGATGTACTGACTAATATGATTGATTCGTTATATATTGCTGGTGTAGCGACAAGCTGGATAACTGGCTAAAGCTTCATATACCATGAGGATGACAATATTATTTGTATAGAATGAAGAATGTAGACACTGATTGGCTTCACGGAGACACAGATCTATAGTCTCGATCGATCTTTTGTGCATCTCTCTCTCTCTCTCTCTCTCTCTCTCTCTCTCTCTCTCTCTCTCTCTCTCTCTCTCTCTCTCTCTCTCTCTCTCTCTCTCTCTCTCTCTCTCATGTTGCTCATATGTAATTGTACATTATGACATGATACCTGATGTTGATATGTCTAATGTTATAATATACTGTTTGTCTTGATACATAAATGAATATTTATCATAATAAGCAGTTTTTGTTTACAGACAGACAGCTTTAAAACACTGGAAGTGAAGGTTGGATTATTTTCAAACATTAAAGAAAACTAGGATCTTTGCGTAGTTTCAGAAGCTCATTGGAAAGGTAAAAGGTAAAGGGAGAGGAATCTTAAATGGATAACTTGGTGAGAAATAGATGCAACAGAAGCTGGATAACGTGGAGGATGTTGAAGTATACGATGTTTGGGAAAGAGTAATCTTGCACTTGTGACTGAGAAAGGAAACAAGTGAAATTTTGTTGCATTTTAGAATGCTGTATACAATAGTATATGATAATCGGGAAGACTATTGTACAATTTGACGTAGTGAGGAAACGCAAGGGGAACGTGAAATACAGAAATCATCAAACTAAGGAAGAAATATCTAGAATAAAGAGGTCTTTTGAAAAAGAATGTTGAATATATTTCAGATTTAAGAGAGATATCAGAGGAAAAAAAATGTCACTGACAGAAGGACGTAAGATTATAGTGAGATGAACAGAAGATGCGGAATGTTTTGAGGAAATTGAATCTTGTGGGTTCGGTTGAACAACAACAGTGGTGGGGATAGACACAAGAAACTGTAATCGGCGAATTTAAGGAAAAATACAGCTGACTGCGTGACTGGACTGAGGTAAATGATGAAACAAAAGAAGAGTTCATTCTGCTGCCATAATTGTATTACATTCTGACTAATAGAGTACGAGATATGTCAGTGAATATTGAAAATGTTCGTGGAGAATACTGACAGTGTAATACTGAGAAGGATTAACAGTTGAGGACGCTGATGTATACAGCTGGTAATGAAACAGCAAAACCGCTACAAATATCGTTAAATGTTCGTGCCAATATCTGGACGGATGTTTCAAAGCAGTTGTATTTGTAGAATGGAAATTAAAGTGAAATATGGCTGGATGGACGGCATTTGGAGGGTTCAGGGTTGTCACTGACTTCGGCAGTTGAGTCCATCATGGAATGGAAGATGAGACACCAGAAAGAGTTCTCAGAGGCAGGTTAATTGCCGGAGGTAAGATCCAGTGACGAGATACAAACATATGATGCAGGAAGGATAGCAGAAAAGTCCTGTGTAAAAGGCTGTATGGACTTCTCTACTTCACTGGTAAGACACTACATTATACCTGCCAAGTGAAAGCAGTTGAGTGATAATTTACTTAGACAGTGAAACGAAAAGAATAAGATTAGATAGTTGACAGTTACCGCAAAGGGAGTAGCTGGAACAGTAAGTCAAGAACATTCAGTAAAACTGTACATGGGAAAGAAGTCATATGTATTTATGAATCTAAACCCTGGGGACAACAGTACAGTGCTACGTAATATGGTATCAACGATGACATTGTAGTCTGTAACAACGGTGACTCTGTAAACAAAGAAAATGTTCTTGAGATGATACTCACAAGCTTCATGTTGCTGGAGGAGTTGCTGAAGAGCAGTGGAGTGCTGTAGGCTGTATACGGTGGTGTGGACGATAGTTGCTTATATACCCCAGCCGACTTGGCCCTTCATCAGTTGCCTAACCGAGAGAAACGGTAAAATATATCATATGAACATATCTAGTTTATGTGCAGAAGAGAATCTCAGGAACATTATATTTCCTCATCACTTTTTTGAGATAACCAGAGCTTTACAACACACAGATCGCCATAACAACCTTTTATAAAACCTATTAACAACCACCCTGTTTTCTTAATTTTTTGTCTAGGGTGGCAGTAAACCGAACGCGTAAGGGGATCACTTAAAGGGGATAACCTTGGAATTTCCAACCGATTCATGACACACACACACGCGCTCACAAACACACACACACACACACACACACACACACACACACACACACACACACACACACACACACATATATATATATATATATATATATATATATATATATATATATATATATATATATATATATATATATATATATATATATATCAAGGTAAAGATAATCTGTAACGTGCGTGCATCATCTTCCTGGTTTATTAATGTTTTCGATGTTGATGCCATCAATTTTTCGTTAGATCTTTTATTGTAGAATTGCCAACGTGCGTCTATATCTTTTTCTAAAACTTCCTTTTGGCAAATAAGTACTAGAACTCAATTAGTTTCTTTCTTTTTAATGTTGAATGCCCAGTCACGGCATAAGTCTATATCAGTACCGGGCCTTAACTTAGATATAGAAAGGATTAAGAAAGGCAAAGGGAAGAGACAAGTGAAAGTCTATACGAATTTTGAAGGAGATGAAAAAAACCTTTTGTTTCCTTAATGACGAGAACCTTGTCTTTTCTTAATGACGAGATCCTTGTTTATCCCTAATGACTGGAACCTTGCTTTATCTCATTGATTAGACCCGTTTTTTTCCTCAGCAGGTAAAACCTAGTGTTTCCTCAACAGGTAAAAGCTAGTGTTTCCTTAATAACATGAACCTTATGTTTCCACAACAAAAAACCTTGTGTTTCCTCAACAAATTTAACCTTGTGTTACCTCAATGGATAAAACTTTGTTTCTTCAGTAATTGCAACCGTGTTTCCATAATTGCTGGAATCTTATATCTTCTCAGTAACTGGAACTTTGTGTTTCCTTTACAAGTGAAACCTCGTATTTCTTCTATAGCATTAGAACCATGTGTTTCTTCACCAGTTCATGTTTACAGAGTAAAATATTTTTTTAGCCGACGTTCTCTCCAAACTAACAGTAACTTCCTTTTCCTTTTCATGCTTCTTATCAGTTTTCCCCTTAAGCAAATTAGCGCCAAGAGAAGATGGAGAAATGGCTTTCATTTGCTCACATTCAATCTCTAGCTTTCATATAAGATGTACCGTTATCCCTTGATTTCCCCTGATCACTTTATATGCTCTGATTCTGTCCTTTGACAGCGCGTCCCCATCTGCTTACAACAACGCTCCTTATACCCTAACTCATGTCAAAACTCACATAACTCAAAGTGCCTTTCAGTCTATCCTCGTTCTCGGGTTCCCTATCTTCCCACCTGACCCATGCAAATTCATGTACTTCCCCTCTTTATTCAAACCAGGTATCCTCGATGACCAACCAATTTTCAGGGTACAACTGCTCTAGCTGTTTACCGTTTTCACTCACAGCTGGTATCCCATGGACCCTTGTGTCCCAAGGGACCTGGTATACCATGGGCCTTTATTTATATTCTTAGTTGCCACATCACGCATACATTCACATCACCCAATACTAACACTCGAACCCTTGCATCAAAACCACTGCCATACTCACCTCCTTCCCAAACATTATCAAGGTTAGATTCCGTAACAAAAGAAAAAAATCACAGCCAAAAAAAAAGACTGGAGTCGTTATATAGCCAAGCTGTTCCAGCCGGGGGCGCAAACCGCCTGGTGTCCATTTTTTTCTTTTCGTGATTGGGCCGCACCAGCCTCACTGTAAATAGCAGCAGCCAGCGCGTGGACCTTGTGTAACTCAAGGTTAGAAAAAAGTATAGATAAGAAAATAATTGCAGTAATTATTAAAAAGAGATAGAGAAGTTATGGATTAATGATTCCATGACGCTGATCATCTTGATCAAGTGGCTTTCTTTCTCAGAAATTTGAATGATTACTGAGTATATAGCCAGATGCATCATCACCAAGTATTATAACCAGGTATATCACTAAGTTTATAGATCACAGTTAGCTATCGTATCCTGTTTGTCATTTTAGTTTTTATGAAAAGCAGTTTGCATTTTCTATGAATGCTTATTTGTTGACCTAAAAAGCTGAGCTGATCTACAGACTTTTCGTTTATTATTTGGTAACGATTGACGTTAAATCAACAAAACTAAACGTTGAGAAAAATTTCCGTAATCTTAGCTCATTAAACTGGCTCGCAGTTAAGAAAAGCTTAGTCTGAAATATAAAACAAAGAAAAATAAAGAAAAGGTTCTTAATATTAATCTAACACCAACGTATGCCATCACTTGTTAGCAGAAATTGGTTATGACCATGGATTGTTCTGGCCAGCTTACAAGGTCCAGGTGTGGACACAGGCAATAGGTGGTAAGAAATGAGGAAACCCCTCGCTGTTCTGTAAGCCTGGAATTTTGCCGGGGAGTATATTATGATTCCAAGAAATGCTCACAACTTATATCACACAATGAAAGACACCGTCTCAGGATCCAGGTGGAGCACTATGACTCGTAGCACCGTTACTAATTCTGCCGCTCGTTAGCCAAGAGAGATTACAGTCTAGTCATCAGGGACGTGGTGCACTTTTTGTGGCAAGACTTCAACTGACCCTACCGTCCTGATTTGAATTGATGGTAACTGTCTTATCATCTGCCCAGTTATCTCTTTTGGCTTCTATGATGGGTTAGGCACACTGACTATGTATGCCTTACTACAAGCCAACCCGGCCCCCAGTGACTAGTCAGATGACGCATCCGAAGAGGAAGACAAAAAACTCCTGCCATTAGCAACAATAAGAAACTAAATCATTGCAATGTGTGCTTTGGTTAGCCACGTATACTTAAGAAAGTGTGTCATCATCAAAAAGCAGTTTCCCCCCAAGACTACGTCAGTATCATTTGTTTCTGAAGAAAACCTGTATTAATATATTTGGTGGCAAATCACATGAAACCAGAGTTTCCAGGTGAAGATGAAACAGTGGGAAATAAGAGATAGGAATCCTGAGGAATTGATATGTCAATTAGTACGTCCATAAAGTAAGTGTGCAATGCTTTAGTCATGATATAGTTTGGATATGTAAAGTATCAATATCAAGTGTTGAAAAATAGAACTTTCTTACGTATAGTACAACAGGACAGATGAACCACATGATTAGATAACAAGCTTAGACTTAGATACTTAGGCAGCACGAGAGCAGAACAAAAGGAAAGATAAGAGGGAGTATTCTGCTATCAAAGAGCTTGAAAATGCATTTGGTACAGAAAGGCTGCGACACACCAATCACTCAATGTATGGCAGGAAAGCTTTACTCGCAAGTCTTGAAAACTGTGTCCTCGGTAAGAAAACTGCTTATGCCTTAGCAGGATAGCTTCTTGCTGTGGCGGCATTTCACTCAGTTGCGACACGATGATCATCGTGGTTTCCCAGTGCTCACATCAATCAGGAAGTGACGAGAATGATGTCAGAAAAAAGACGAAGGTGTTATTCACAAGCCTCTGTTACAGAGATCCTGGGATTTTGTAGTAACTTAATGACGTGCAGTATTAGTGTAAGGGACATACAAGCCCAATGGGACTCTATATAGAATAAGAGAGAAAACCTTTAGGGGAGATTAGATACCAAATCTGAGTTAGGAAAATGAAGAAGGTGTGGGTAGATTATCAAATGAAAGACAGAATGTTGATTTCCTTTACTGAAGAATGAAGTAAGCGAGAACTATGAGGATGACTAAAGGAAAAAATATGGTCAGTGACTGGAAAGTTTATCAGTGAAAAAAGAAAGTCTGTATGCTTACAGAAAGTTGGTGGATGAAGCGGCACAGTGGATCTTATGCATATAATGAGATGTATGATGTGGTACACTGGAGAACTGTGTCCGCGTGGTAATGATGTGACGTGAGCCTGATTGCTGCTGGGATGTCACAGAGATAACAAAGGATCATGACGGAAAATAAAACAGCTCGGAGAGTCTGACCTTGTACTGCAATAAGAGAAAAATTCTCAAAGACGAATACCGAAAAATATAAAAGTGTATTGAACTTCTAAAACAGTGGTGGTGACCGGCCGTCTACTTGGAGCAAGAAATATCATTTAAGAAGTAAATAAACATGTGTTTGAGAAGTAGATCATCTCTGCATGCTTATGTTTAGTATATTACACATTAACATTCTGGACTGATAGCTTAAGTGGTTCCTGTTTGACTCACCGAAATCCATGTCGCACAACATGTTTTAGCACTCGAGGTAACTTAATTTTGTTTTTCTTAGATGATTCTTGCATCATCGTACGCTGTAGCTCTTTCACAAAGAAGCATTTCCAATTCCATCCGTTCTCTGTTATGTGTTCCTTTGCCGTCTGTCTTATGTTGGGGGAACACCGGTCCAACAGAGAAGTGTATCAGCCAACACTTTTTACCTTCAGTTTATTCAATAAGGCTTCCACACATAAGGAAAACCATTTGCTATATCACTTTTATTAAATGGGAGATAGACTTCAGTATGTCTATCTATCATCCCCTGGAGTCTTACCATCTGTTGCTTCTTTAAGGCATTTTATCCTGACTCTGGTGTCAAATTGTCACCCTCTGTGGAGCAGCTGGGACCGGGGACTGCAGTGGGGGTTTCCGACTTCGTCCCCGCTAAGATCAAACCTGACGTGCCGACTTCTATTCACAAGAACCCTTCACCTGCTCCCGCCCTGTTAACCTTGAGCAACAAATGTCTCGATACAGATGTCAATATTCTAGTTTAGAAACAAGACGAATATAAGATGAATTCATAGCTCCTCACAGCGCCCCTAATGATACCTCACGTGGCTGTAAGCATGCAGGATTGATTGGTTGTGTGGCTTGACTCACTAGGGCATCCTTCAAGGCCAGAAATCCTCTAAAGGTATGATCATCTGAGGCAGTGAAGGAGTACACTGCTAGTCATGGTGAGGTGGGCGTGTTATCTGTTACTCGCTCAGAAAACGTTTGGTGTTGCCCTAGTTTCTAACTTAGCTGAATTAGAACAGTTAATGAATAACAGTGTTTTGATGTTGCTCTCCAATTCAATAACACCATTAGTAAGACTTGATTAAAAGTAAGCCAAATTATTAGAAAAGTGGGCGCGTTTACGCCATTAAATGTAAGGCATGTATGTGATGACCATACAGGTGACCACAGTAATGGTATCGCTACGCACTGGCAGGAAAATTATCATGCTGTAGACCTTCACAACCCAGTCACATAGTATCCCTCATTGAATTATAATACCCGTGATGTTACTGAATCTGTCTTAATTGCTAATATCAATAACTTATACTTGTCCCCAGGTAACTTTAAAGCACATCCTATCATCAATCAAATCATTATGAATGAACCATCAAGACAAGATAGCCCTAGGAAAGTAGCTGAACACTCATTTCACTGCCTTGGCCAACTAGCCCTGCATCACCCATGTTCTCCAATCAACGGCCCTGAACGTAGTTCCTGCTCTGGCATGGCGGTAAGAGGGTGTACAGTTCTGTGTGTTTGCGTTAGGTGATGAAACTTTGTGAAGTGTTTACACATGATGAGGCGGTAATCATGTTCTGTTTTGTAAAATTTCAATAAACCAAATCATCTGAACTCCTACTGAAGTACGATTACCCCTTTCATAGAATTATCATGGACTAGTGTGACTGTCATATCATCAAAGAAGCCAAGGGATAGCGGGTCGTGTCTGGAGGATATAGGAGACTAAAGCAATGCGTGGGCTACGTTGAGCTATCTTGGTAGATGTAACCGACGGGAATGTCTTGCGATGCGTGTGTGTGTGTGTAAGAAAAACACCGAAACTGCACCCGTTTTTGTTGCTGTGCAAGGCAGGTGAGGGAGGCTGTGCCATGACTGAGACAAGTTGTCTGAGAGTGTGCCGTAGATACTGATAACATATGTCCAATGATAAATTTTAGCACTCTATGACAATAAGAGTTATTTCAATAGGAAAAATTCCAACTCATGGTTTTTCTGATGCAAATCAGGGAGATGCTATACTGTGTAACCAGTTACGTCTATTCTTCACGTTTAGTTCAAGATGAAATTGATCTGTAACTGTACTACCTTTAATGTCAACGCTGAACACTTCGTAACGATGATGAACTATACGCCAGCTGTAAATGGAGATAACATATCGGATACTTGCTGTTAATGGTTCCGCAAGCGCACCCTCAAGTGCCCCGAATCGAATGGAGGGAGAACGCCGGTAGTGTTCTCACCTGCTCATTTACTAAAATTCCAGTTTCTCTCAAGTTTACTGAAATCAGTATGTGATTCTTCTGCTTACGAAAGACCACGTCAAAGGAACGAGCATAAAAGAAATCTAGTATCTTTCAGTACTTGTGTCTAGTTGAAGCATAATTTAACTAGATTAAACTTCAGTTTATCAGTTTCATTGTTATGATCATGACCTTAACAATAGGCACAGATACACTGGTTGAGTGGTATGTGACTGGAGATTCTAGTTTACAAATAAGTATTCATTCTTATCGCATTCATTTTGCTCAGAAAAAGTAAGAGGACTGTCTGATGATGTTCTAGAGGGAATGATAGAATGAATTAGAAGTTTAATTAGACCTTGTATCTTCTTGCATGTATCTAGGTTGAATGCCCACCTCCTTCTCCCTTCATTCCTCTCTCTCTCTTTCTATCTCTCTTTCTCTTTCTTTCTCATGTTTCTTTCTCAAGATTATAATTTCTTTTGTACGTTGTAAGTATATTTCTGACTAACAACACATAAAAGATCTACAAAAGGTTGCGTCCTAAGTTCTCCTTGTATCCTGCTCACTTCTCCTGGGTCATCCTACTCTCCTCCCTATATCCTCCGTAAGTGTAATCAAGTGCTCTCCGGGTCCTTATCTTTAGGATTCTATCTTGAGTTCTTTCTATACCCTAATGAAGGAGTTCCCTAGGAGACTCCATCAGTGAGGAGTGCCTAAGAAGACTCCCTCAGCAGGCAGGATGTTGTAGGGCGCGCTAACCTTGGAAGCGTCACGCGGGACGTCCACCCTCTAGACGGCTGCTCTTGTAACTCCATGATAACTACACGTACTGGCAGACGCACACTTTACAGCTTTTATCATTTTCGTCTTTCAGTCCAAGGTTAAAGGTATCAGATCTTGAAGACGGGTACGAATACGTGTAACTGTAGTTGGGTATAATTGTTAGAATCTTAGGTATTGGACGCAGGCGAAATAAACTTTTACTGGTGAATTGATTTTCTGAGTTGAAGACTTACGTAACCGGGTAAATACAAGAAGCTGGAGTTGCAGGGTTAGGGCTGTTGTGAAGGATGTGACGTGCTGTTGTGGTGATGGGCGCGGCGGGCGGTTGTGGTGGTGGGCGTGGCTGAATGTTGTGGCGGGAGTTCTTGGATGTTGTGTTGGTGGGCGTAGCTGGATGCTGTTACGGTGGGAGTGGCTGAAGGTCCTGAACCATGCATCATAGACAGGAAGATTCCATGATCAATCATACTTGGAATTAGGTAATTACTACGTTGCAAATGTAGTTGAAATGTAGTACATTGCTTTTCAT
The DNA here is from genome assembly GCF_036320965.1 of Panulirus ornatus. NCBI lineage: Eukaryota > Metazoa > Arthropoda > Malacostraca > Decapoda > Palinuridae > Panulirus > Panulirus ornatus. Next base: position 537,675 of record NC_092258.1, on the reverse strand, counting down.
ATCTCGTAGAGTTCTGAAGATGAAGTTGTCTTACCTTACTAAGTATATGAATGATTGTGAAGAAAAAATATAAAATGCACGAATATACAGTTGAATTTTCACATTTTAGTGGCTTGTCTAACATAGCTACACTAACTAACATAACACTGTAGTTAGCCCATACTCGTTTTCTAAAACCTAAATTTTTATATAAGATTTGTAAGAGGAAACCTCAGACATTTTTTTTGCTTTTTTCTCTGGTTCATATGTTGAGTACGAGGCCTCGTGCTTATTCGCAGTGGTAGTGATTCTTGTCCTCAATACGTAATGAAAGTTTGTTTCACGGAATCACTTTTGTGAAACAATTTGTCTTCTTAAAGTGAAACGAAGTCAAATATGCGCATTTGAACTTGGTTTTTACCCTTCATGTGTTACGTTTGGTCAGGATTTGTTATATCAAACCTGGCTCCATCTGAATGAAAGAAAATGAAGAAACAAAAAAGAAATCTAATTTATCGCATTAAACTCAAAACAAACCTAAACTAGTTATGAAGAAAGTACCATAAGAATAAGGTGTACATACGTAGAAGTACTTGTGTAGAAAGTCACTCTAAACGGTTCTTGGACTGAAGAGCGGATTGTTGAAGAACATCAATTTTGTTGTGAGTTGACAAATGCCGGAGGCACATCTGTCCATCATTTGGCCAGAGGATATAGATATTGCGGGATTATCGTTCCTAATTGTCAGCAGTATGTTGTACCTGTACTTTACTTCTGAAAAGCTGCTGCTTCCTTTCTTTCTATTCTTTTTGTTTTTGTTTAGTAGAATCATGGAGAGGATAAACTCTCTTGTGCATCATTTTAACAGCTTGAAGTACCTGCCCATCACACTGTAGTATCGTCTTTGCATCAACAGATGCCCTATGGATATGTCCTATACGTATAATGATAATGATAATAATGACGATAATGATAATAATAATAATGATAATAATAATAGTAATGATAATGATGATAATAATGATAATAATAATAATGACAACAACAACAACAAATGAAGATGATGATACTAATAATAGTAATAATAATGATAATTACAACAACAGCATTGATAATAGTAGTAATAATGATAATAATAATAATAACAGCAACAATGATAATAATGATACTAATAATGATAATAATAACAATATTTTTTCATACATATTCACCATTTCCCGCGTTAGCGAAGTAGCGTTAAGAACAGAGGACTGGGCCTTAGAGGGAATATTCTTACTTGGCCCCCCTCTCTGTTCCTTTTTTTTTTTTTCTCAGAAAAGGGAAAAAACGGGAGGGGAGGATTTCCAGCCCCTTCTCCCTCCGTTGGCAATTACATATATATATATATATATATATATATATATATATATATATATATATATATATATATATATATATATATATATATATTGGAAAGGATCACAATTTTGCGCGTGATCAAGATATTCTTATGAGTCCACGGGGAAAATGAAACACGAAAAGTTTCCAAGTGCACTTTCGAGTAATAATCACATCATCAGGGGAGACACAAGAGAGAAATATAGCAGTTAGGTGATATACATCGAAGAGACGAAGCTAGGACGCCATTTGGTAAACATGTTTATGATGATTATTACACGAAAGTGCACTTGGGAACTTTTCGTGTTTCATTTTCCCCGTGGACTCATAAGAATATATGTATATATATATTTTTTTAATTTTCCAAAAGAATGAACAGAGAAGGGGGCCAGGTGAGGATATTCCCTCAGAAGCCCAGTCCTCTGTTCTTAACGTACCTTGCTAACGCGGGAAATGGCGAATAGTTTGAAAGAAAAAAGAAAGATATATATATATATATATATATATATATATATATATATATATATATATATATATATATATATATATATATATATATATATATATATATATATATATATATTAACAGAAATTCCAGTACAGATATGACTCTTCTATAAAGACTAGTTTTCATGAACGGTATTGTCGTCATGGTACCCGACCACAGAGGTCTGACCCCCAACCCAATATTGCAACACAGCGACCTTATTGTTGGCTGCTGGCTGTTTTGTTCCCAGTGTTCCTGTGTGTTGCTGCCACTGGAACAGCTGAACAGCACGACATAGGACTGACGTAATGAAGCAGCAGAACCACACGACACAGGTCTGGTATATCGAAAAAGCCGAACTGCACGACACAGGAATGACATACTGAAGCAACCAGACTATACGACACAAGACAGCTGCCAAGGTGAAGCAGCAGAGCCATTCGATTCACGACTAACGCACTGAAGCAGCGAACGCTCTTGGGACACGAATATCATATCAAATAACGTATCAACTCGGGCTGAAGATTTCGATATATATAAAAGTAATAACAAAGAAACTTTCATGTATACAAAATTATATGCTCCAAATTACATATTTGTGGTGCAAGAGAAGGAAATCCTACACTCCTGGAGCATCTTCTCTTGAATCTTTTCTACCATCATAGAACTTTTTCTACTATCATGAACTTCTGTTTGCTGTCCACATTCGCTGTTACATCATTCAGTTTATTCCAGTCATCCACTAATCTCATACTGCAAACTACTAGTTTATACTTTAATAAATTTCATAATCATTTTCATGTCATGTCCTCTGGTTCTTCTATCATTGCATCTTTCGAAGAATTGGTCTCTGTTGACATCATCAAATAGGTTTAAAACTGAAAGGTTATTATCAGGTCATCCCTTACTCTTTTGTATCCTTCATGGTGGGAAAAGCCAAGACCTCTAACCTTTCTCTGTAATATGCTTTCTCAATTCTGAAACCACCTCTCTGTTGCCCTCCTCCGGATCCTCCCTATTAGTTCTTGGTGCGGTGACCGAACTTAATAAGCGCTACTTAGTTATCTTAGTTTTGGCCTAATGTTCAATGTGAATAGCTTACTGGATATTTCCTTATCCGTATACTTGGATTATGTTCTAAAATTTGCCAGCAGACAGTTTGTTCCTTTGCTATTTTCTAATGTGAGACTTTAGTGCTCCCTGTCTCAGTTTGCATGAACGAATATCTATTGATGCGCTCAGTGAGTAAGATTATAAGTCCTGACATAAAGGACAGAGATCATAGAATTACAGCGTCTTCAGCATTGTGTATGTGAGTAATCGTACCCTCACCGCAGGTGTGTTGTGAATGAACAGAAAAATATAATGATCCGTTGGTTGAGAGGAATACGTTGCAGTTGACACACGTTAGTATTCATAAACATTTATCAAAGAAGGTCAGATATAACATTCGTCCTCTAAGGAATGTGGAGGTAGAATGTTGATTATTTGTAAGGTTTGGGTTAGCTAACGTTGTGACAATGTTGACTAATGTAGGACAAACGTGCAAGTTACTATAAAGCGCCCCCAAAAAACGCTCTTTGTTTCCATGAATATGGAAGGACTGAAACATTTATTTATGCGCCGAAAAAGAGTTGTAATGCTTGACAAACAGTGGAGAGACCAGGCGTGTAATATGTTATAAGGTCACTAGGGGACTTTGATGCTCTGTTGCAACATCATGCTACCTGTCCTGGCATGATATATCATAGTATTATATTATAATATATCAGGAACTAAAATGATTGGAAATGAATGAAGTTTATCAGATGTAGATTACTGTCAACTGTCCTGTATAGCACAGCCAACAAGGACACAGAATGGAGGATGTGACTACCAAGACCTTAACTCGCTTCTGAGGTCAGAGGACGATAGGACAGGAGAGGGCAACCTTGGGAGCAAGGCGTGACCATCCTACCAATAGCGACAGCTCTGCTAAAGCAACAAAGACCAGACAATGGGAGGCGTCATATACCTCGCTCCGCCCACCTATTCATTAACCTGCGACACCCGCAAACACAAATGATCCAGTTGGAGGAAAAACCTGCTATACTGAGGCTGCATAGAAAGGTGATTTTTATGACAACAAAACATTTATAGGTGCACTTAAGCTACGAACTTTATATACCCCTAACCTTAGATTGTTTCTTCACAAACTTTGTGGGAAACATTTTTAATTTCAGTACTCTATTCCTTGATAGAGGAACGGGATGCTAGTGTTGTCACTGGGTACCCCTGCATGTGCTGATGTTTTCCCAGCAGTGACCACGCCAGCTGCCCACCATGGTCAACGTGCTCAAAGGCTCGTACTCTGACATTAGACGTTAAGCATATTTATCCAAGGGCACTAAATCACTTCAGATTGTTTGTTTGTACAGTACTAGGTATGAAAAGCATAATTCAGAAAGAATGATTTTCAGATCCTCACATTTTGCAGACTCGATTATTAAAGATGAAGAGGTTACGAGAAGACGAAAACATTAAAGAAGCAAGAGAACTCCATAACTTCGTTGTAAAGCAAAGGAAGTGTCATAATGATCAGTTCCCAAGCTACTGGTCTCCACACAGAAAATGTGGGATGCAGCAGCCAGACGCATGCCGCAGGACCTGCTGGTCTTCAGGGCTGGACTACAAACAGGCAACTCAGAACAGAGGCAGAAATTATATCTGTACAACAGGGAGAGGGAAACAGCTTGACGATGGATGGATAAAATGGTTAAAGAGAAGTGATAGCAGGGTATTTCACAACGTGGAAGGCTTTTGTTTTCACACTGGCTGAAAGAGGCGGAGAAGAGCCATCCCAGACATTCAAACAATACTAATATTTCACTATTTACATGGACCAGGTCCCTATTTACAACTCGGTGAGCGGTGGGTTCTCCTCCCCTCTGGCTGAACGAGGAATTTAGACCTTCAGCCTCGAGCTTACCTGTCTCCTTCGTTCGTTTATAATAAGTCGTCTACTGTGCCAAGTCGTGTGGACAAAAATATTGGGTATATTATCCACTTTGTAATACATACTTTAATCAATACCTACTGAAGGAACTATGAAGGAAGGCATCATACTTGCAACCCTGAGTGTCCAAAACACTGTAGGAGGCAACGGCCTAGGTCCGCCTATGGGAGACGTTGCTCCACCAGGATATGGTCGTTCAACCTTTTACCCTACGACCAGTCCACAATAGTTGGTTATCGTAGCTTCCCTGTCCATGTGCCGGATGTCCCGTACACCGGAAGCCGCTATTAACACAGGCGCTGGAGATGAAAGTGACGTCGACAGATGGAGCTGTGAGCGGTGTGCAGGGTCACACGCACCCCACTCTCCTGCCAGCGGTGGCCACCACTCACGTCCAGCAGGGGACACCTGCAAGTGTCACCAAACACACGTCACACTCTTGCAGTCATTACGGTTATCGCAAGAGAAAGTTTAAACGTGACTTTTGGGATTGCAAATCAAATGGTTCTCGTGTACGACTAAAAGACGTGGCATCTTCTTAAGACCACGAGGGTAGAATGTGTTAGTTACTTGTTGTTTCCCTGCAAGATATTGCCCTTCGAGATTTTAAGTTTGGAAGGTATAAGATCGCTCTCAACACTTGGAGAGAGAGGATGGTTCTTCAGGAAGCAGGCAGGACACCGTTCCTGCTGGTGCTTTTGACGGCGACGTTAGTGAAGGTGTGGGGAACGTCTCCCTACGACGATGATGGTGAGTATGTCGTACAACATAATGTCTGGAGGGATTAGTATCCCTAGATGGGCTTTTCATGTTTACTTCAATCAAGACACATTGCAATGCACCATACTATCAGATATATATACCGTGTATGTGTCTAAGTGGGATTGATTCTTTTTTATATTTTTGCCGTGATTGCGGCCAGTTAATTGATCTCTCCTACCCATCCTGAGATACTGTCATTAGGTTGATCATTAGAATATCTAAAGGAAAGTCTAGGAACAGACAACTAAAGCCAGGCAGAGCAGCTACTATTTATAGGTTCGAATACACTACTTGAGGCCATTGGCTGGGACGCTCAGCGCCAAAATAAACAAAAGATGTCGAAAACACTGCCGTTAATGGTTACTGTGTATAGTCACATAAGATTACTAGGAAGCAATTCATGCACAAAGATGTTAGCTATGCACAGTCAAGGGTCTTTACATTTCATCTTGCAATTGAAAATTGGCAACAGTAGCTCGGAATGTTGTAATATACTTTAAAGAAATGGGTCTAGATTGTTCAGTGTATCTCCGTCATATGTAGTTAATCTGTTTACAGTTTAATGGTTATCATCACAGATATAAGATATCCTTAAGCATAATGTCCAAAAGGATGGTTTTTCATATGTTATGTTGCAGTGCGACTGAAGGCGATATTACGAGACCACAAATAAGTTTGAGGTATATGATTACTCCTTTTTCGTGAGGCATTTATAAAACTCTTAAAGGTCAACCGTAACTAAACTGCAAAGTCTTCCAATTATTGTTCAGAAAAATTCAGAAGTATCTTTTATACAACTCAGAAGGCAACGAAATGACCAAGGGGAACTTTCATTTTCATTCCACAGTGTTTCACTGTTTCCAAAAGACGGCGAAGCATCTTGAAAAACGGAGAAAAATGACCTTCAGGAAGGCATAAAAGTCAACTTTCGTGGCTATTGAAACATCATGTAATGATTTTCTTTAAAACACCAAACTGTTCTAATGAGAAGCCAACAACAACTTTGCTCCAAGTTTCACAGGGTATTTTTATGGGAAACATACAAAGAGCAGAGAGCAAGCAATATATATATATATATATATATATATATATATATATATATATATATATATATATATATATATATATATATATTGAGTTTTCTTTTGAAACGTTTGTATAGATACGAGAGATAGCTACAGTTTTAATCGTGACATCGTTTGCTGTCTTCAAGGGTATTTACTTTTCTTTCTTTATAGAAGAGCGTACTGTAAGCGTTCGTGAGATTTTATTCTTCTTTGTTTATCAGAACAGCACAAAAAGAAAGCATTCTGATTATGTATGGTTGCACTAGCAGGACCACTGTAGGAGGGGATTTCTTCGAAGAATCTTACAAAGGAAATTATCCATTCGTCAAGTCCGTGTAAAAAACAAATCTGACTTTGCTGAAAAAGTCATGTTAAACGTCATTCTGGTTAATTAACGATTCGCAGGTGTACAATACATTGCTCTGGTTGTCTTCCAAGGATCGCTTTTTTGAGTTCCTTTGATGATCTTCATTTTTTCTTTGCTGTTTCTTCTACTTATTCACTTTCTTGTCAATCACTCTACCATTCTTATTTCTCTTCCTTCTTCTCTCTCTCATTTTCCACTCATTATTCATAATCTTTCTATCATCATTCATCCACTATTGCTGCCTTTTTTTCATTTCCTGTGCGCGAGTCTGGGATCAGTTTGTATCAGACGCCGCGACTGCCATGAATGATCTGGCCGTAGGGTAGGGCACGACCAGGTGTTCTTCAGCGGAGTTCCTCTCCTCCCTCATGTTACTCATGATGCCACATGATCGCTGTCACCTCCGTTGTCACCTCCAGTCACCACCACTGCTACCATCACTAATACCATCACTGTCACTGTCACCAGTGTCACACTCACCATCACTGTCACTAACACTGTCACCACTGTCACACTCACCATCACTGCCACTTGCATCGATTTTTATCACCTACAGTTGGAGGCTCTGGGTGATTCTGTTGTAGTTCACATTTTCCAGGGCATTGGTTATTGGTTATATCATTCATACGGACCAGTCGGAA